>NC_134701.1:180761100-181084016 GCF_043290135.1 Rhipicephalus microplus
CTTTCTTCTCTCACCCTTTCAGTTGCCAAATTTTCTTTCTCCAGCTCCAACTTCAATTGCTGCTCTCTTTCTTCTTTCACTCTCTCAGCTGCCAACCTCTCTCTCTCCAACTCAGCTTCTTTTTCCGCTTTGGCTCTTTCGACCGCCAACCTTTCTTTTTCCAGCTCAGCTGCCTTTTCTTCTTTGGCCCTCTCTTTTGCTTCTTTTTCCTTCTGGGTGACCCACTTCCGTAGTTCGGCGCCAGAAACACCCATCTTCTCACCAAGAGCGACTAACGTATCGAGATGCATTGTGTCTCGCAGATAAAACCTTGCCGCGTGCAAAAAATATCAGCTTAGATCAGTCTATCGGAACACTCTCCTGCACTCGTTAACGAGAACACTGAGCAACACACAAAATCGTTCCGATAGCAGTATACACAACTCGAGGCTCTTTCTCACTACTTTGGACACACTGTACACAAAGGTCCTGTCGCGGACGCCAGATCAATTGTCACACATGTCCCGTTAATTCGGGAGGCAATCGCCGGGCTAATTCCAGGGGCCGAAGTATCGGCCCTCGAACCGCACCACGAAAGCGTGGACAATTTAGAAGTGGTCCTTTTTGGCGCGCCAGCGGACGCCGGCTGTGGCTCAAAGAACAAGACAGAGCCGAGAGTTGATAAACAAAACAAAATTATATTTTCAATATTACCAGATAAAAAAACGATACACAAATATGCACACTAAACAAACGTTGAATACAATATGTCACCAATCAAACAACGTACTACACAGTACAATCAGCCTCACTCGAAACAACGGACATAGACAACAATACGCACTACAATGCAGTCGCATGCATTGAACAACCAAGACACTTAAAGACTAAAAAGATAGGAAACCTATTCAGTCCAAAGTTCTTGGAAAAAAAGTTTGGATGATACTCTTCCGAGAATCACTCACTCAAAGTCCAGCGTTGTTGTCGTTCCGCTGCCCCCAAAGTTTCTCTTCCAGGAAACCTCGCGTCTTCAATTGGCCACACTCCAAGCTTCAAACTTCTTCGCCGGAGACACGTCGGCTTCACACACGCAGCTGTTACCACGCGTCTTCGCTCGATAGCGGTAAACACACACTCATGCCTGTAGCTCGAGTCGTCACCCCTCAGGTGGAAATCATCTTCTTCTCCTGCTTTGTCTCTACGGACAAAACCTTCGCCGACTACACGGCGGAATCCCTACGCGCTCTGGCGCTAACTTTCGTCTTCTGATCTCTCACCTCGGCTGCTCGATTAAATACCTTCCGCGCGAGATTCCAGAAAGTTCTCGTCATTTGGTCGGCGCGATACGCAGCGAACGCTGGGGAGGGGGCGAGACGGTTCAAATGCCGTCCGCGACGGATGACTCAACCCGGCATCACCCCGCCCCTTTCCCTCTAGAACATTCGAGTGCTTGCTCGGCCGCCGTTGCGGGGTGAGGAGGTTTGTCGGCAAACCTACGCTTCCGAGAAGGGAGGGTCGCGCACCCGGGGAGTCCTTGGATGCTTGTTTTCTCTTCTTTTTTTTCGTTGATTCGTGGCGTCTCTCCCGCGCATTATCGCAAGAATTTGGCGGCGCGCCCCTTTTGAGCGCTCGTTTTGTGATGGTAGGTGTCGGCCGCATGTTTAAGAAGGTCTCAGCAACCTTAAGTAAATAATTGGAATTACACGTTGGTTATTCTCGTTTTCGGCCTTTAACACTTGAATGTGAGCGTGACTATTTGACACAAGACACTAAATGACGTGCCTGGCTCCTGAAGGACCATCCATTTAGGCACACATGAAGCTAGGGTCGTTACTTAGATTCAAACCCAACACTGTCCGCTGTGGAAACGCAGACTGCACCAATTCTGCACAACACGCTCAACCATTTGGCCACAATACGGAAGTTACCAAAACATTGAAAAAGAAACGTGTCATGTTCATCGTTGAATCGCGTGAAAAAGCTAGGAAATTGATTTCCCATAAACGTACTGTGTTTCACATAGCATACGACAGTATTTCTCCTTGAAGAAATATATGCAAACGCTGAAGGCTTGACACACTGCCTATACATGCAAGGTTAGACGCCAAAGTGGGCGGTTCAGTGCAGAAAGAGTCTGGCGATTCTCATATAATCGTCACGCAGACTGACGAGATTTGGAGACGCCATAATAAATCATCTGACGCATAACAGCGCTTCATGCTAAGAGCACTCTTCTACTAACCTTAATTTACTTTCAATAAAGTGCAGGTGCAACTTTACATTTGGCCCAGACTTTCGCGATCAGCGTACACGTCCCTAGACCGGTGCTGTTGAAGCAACTACTCTGCTCCTGGTCCCCTGCGTCCAAGCCCGGTCTTCCGTGTCCAGCAGCCGCTTGTTTTATCGATGGAGATGTAAATTTTGAAAATTTGCTGGCTACGGTCTTGTTATTTCGCACACCTCTTTTTATTGTTTTTCGTTTCTCTTACTGCTATTTGTCACATGCTTTGCTTCCAACCGATAATGCCACTTTTATGTTGTTCGTTCACTGGCTGAGCATTTTGCTTGTGACAATTATGGAGGCTCAAAGATATGAACAGACTGTCAATAATCTTAACGTTCTTTACAGAAATGCCTAGAGACATGTGTTGCTAGGCATGCAATGTAGCTACATAAGTTATAACTCAGTGAAAAAGCTGCAAACAGTATATATACTTGTAGTATACTTTTTGCGTTTCTTATGAAAAAAAATCGTGCCCAGCTCACGCAGATCTCACCTGCCGTCGCATATGTTTCTCGTTTCTTGCGGTTTTCAAGATATTTATGAAATGACAACGAGGCCGCACATAGTACCAGCTGAGTTGTTATTCATGCGTACTATTTAGCAATAAACTATCTTGGTATTCATTGGAGAGTTCTTTTTCTTCAGATCGCTTTTGATTTCTGCTTTCAAACAGTATGAAGTGTTTTCTAACAGCCAAAATATGAGCCAGGGAATCAAGAGTCAGCAATCACTATTCTGTGTCACTAAGTTGATAAGCATGCAACTATAACTGATTTACAGTGACGATGAAAAAACAAAAGAGTAAATAGGTGAACTAAATATAGACATGATTGAAAATCAGCTTTGTGTTTAAGCTGCATTAAAACATGACGGTTTTTTTGGGAAGTTCGTGCAGTACAAACTGTGAAAGTCGGTTTGACAAACAGAAGCCATATACTTACGTGGACCTGCAGCCGAATAGAACCTTTAAAAAGTGGCCTTGAATTTATAAAATAGTATAAGGCTTCCATGTTTGGAGCTGCATAGATTCCGTGAGGCCACATCGAGGAAAGAGAAGCCATTTGATGAATAGCAGCAGTGGCGAAATTGATGGCCTTGAACATGCATGCTTCCATATCATTGTAATGCGTAGTCTGTATTTCGAGATTGTAAGTGACTTAAACAAGCCGCATGAGCCACGAGATCTGGTGTCTACTTTTACTGAAAAGTACGAACGAAGTCTGTGCAAATGAAGAAATTGAATAAAGAATGACACGGTGGCTCGCAACTACATATACACTCGTCAAGTGGTAGCAGTTGTTTGAAATGATGAGCAAGCCGACAGCTTCGTTTGCGTTTTCATGGAGCAAGGTACCTAACTGGACATGCGTCTGCCTAACATGCTTGTCATTTCCTGGTTCACCACGAGTAGAGAAATGATTTGAGTTGGTGCTGCGATTTATATTTTGTAATTGAGCTCTCATAACAATGAAATAAACAAGGAAAAAGAAAGATAAACATTAAACCACTGCTTGCGTTTATGAAAGGTCTTTTTTCGCTAAATTTCTACAGCTTACTGTGTCTTTCTTCCTGTTCATTTGCGTTGTAAAATCTTTTCTCTAAAAACAAACTAGCTCACAATACAGGTGTAACCATATTTCATACCTCTGGCTGGTATTAACTTCTAACATTTCTTCTATTTGCTTTTGACCGTACAGCACCTCGGTTGCACAGTGAGGGAGAGTGTTAACCATGCTGTTCAAGCACCACAGAGATCTCTGGCTTCAGTTTGTTCACAAGAAGCATATATCGTTGCTGCGCCTAGTGCCTGATGTCATGGTACGCCAAAAAAATTGGCAAAATATTTTCTTGTGGTCGTTTCAATAATAATCACGTATTTACGCTCAACGTTATAATGGTGACTGTACATTGATGTGTGATCAGGAATATAGCGGGGATATTGAACATTCACCCGAGAAAGGCGAAAAGCCCAAGTAGTCCGTATTATTTCGTTGTGCCAAAAGGACACTGGCTTGATATGCGTACGATATGTCAATATTCTTACATAGCTAAAATGTGAAAATGCATCTTACTGTGCTTTTAATACACATTAAAACATTACGGGCGCAATCCAATCGGTGTGATTTTTCTCAGAGTAAGCAAGAATAGTCAATGCTATGTCCCACACAGTGATTGGTAGAAATATTTTCTTATGAAAAATTTTTAGTTTGAGACGTTTTTTATATGCAGCCTCAGAACGTCAAAATTATTTCACAGCCGTTGTCACAAAACGAGCGCTCGAAAGGGGCGCGCCGCCAAATTCTTGCGATAACGCGCGGGAGAGACGCCGCGAGGTCAACGGAAAAAAAACAGAAAACGAGCATCCAAGGACTCCCCGGGCGCTCTACCCTCTCCTCTCGGAAGCATAGGTTCGCCGATGAACCTCCTCACCCCACAACAGCGGCCGAGCAAGCACTCGAATGTTCTAGATAAAAAGGGGCATGGTGATGCCGGGTTGAGTCATCCGTCGCGGACGGCATTCGAACCGCCTCGCCCTCTCCCCAGCCTTCGCTGCGTATCGCGCCGACGAAATGACGAGAACCTTCTGGAATCATGCGCGGAAGGTATTCAATGGAGCAGCCGAGGTGAGAGATCAGGAGAAGACGAAAGTTAGCGCCAGAGCGCGTAGAGATTTCGCCGTGTAGTTGGCGAAGGTTTTGTCCATAGGGACAAAGCAGGAGAAGAAGAGGATTTCCACCTGAGGGGTGAAGGCTCGAGCTACAGGCAAAAGCGTGTGTCTACCGCAATCGAGCGGAGACGCGTGGCAACAGCTGCGTGTGTGAAGCCGACGTGTTTCCGGCGAAGAAGTTTGAAGCTTGGAGAGTGGCCAATTGGAGACGCGAGGTTTCCTGGAAGAGAAACTTCGGCGAGGTTTCCTGGAAGAGAAACTTCGGGGGCAGCGGAACAACAACAAAGCTGGACTTCGAGTGAGTGATTCTCGGAAGAGTATCATCCAGACTTTTGTTCCAAGGACTTTGGACTGATTAGGTTTCCTATCTCTTCAGTCTTTAATTGTCTTGGTTGTTCAATGCATGTGACTGCATTATAGTGCGTATTGTTGTCTGTGTCCGTTGTTTTGAATGAGGCTTATTGTACTGTGTAGTACGTTGCTTGATTGGTGACATATTGTATTCAACGATTGTTGAGTGTGCATATTTGTGTATCGTTTTTATCTGCCATTATAGAGAATGTAATTTTGTTTTGTTTATCAGCTCTCGGTTCTGACTTGTTCTTTGGGCCACAGCCGGCGTCCGCTGGCGCACCAAAAAGGACCACTTCTAAATTGTCCACGCTTTCGTGCTGAGGTTCGGGGGCCGATACTTCGGCCCTTGGAATTAGCCCGGCGATTGCCTCCCGAATTAACGGGACCTGTGACAGCCGTACACAGCACCAATTCCGACGTTAACTAGTAGCATTTCTACTACTAAATACACATAATTTTTATGCCACGTTGTCTACGAATACCCAGCAGATGTAAGCTTGCCCATGCCTTCATGACCCTAAAAGCATTTTTATACGGCTTAAAAATACAGTTGGAGTAATTTCAAATGTTTATTTTCTTTTTATGATAGCAAATTTTTCCGTTCACACTGGCTTCGGAACCTACAAAAGAATGCACAATAAGTCGAAATCAGAAATAACTGAGCGGCGTAAACAGGGGTAGAAAGAGATGTAAGACGTGCTGTTGGGCAACGCAACATAACACTTTGCCCAAACTCTACTGTTGTTTTGTACTACGGCTGTACAATTTTCATACTTTAAATTTACTTTACTTGGTTTCTCAATTTCGAGCTACTAATCGAGCTATATATAAACGGTATTGTACAAAAACTAAGCGAAAGTCAACATTAATTGTGCAAAAGTAACTTAGATATGGAATTGAGTAACATTCTTAATTTAATAAGGGCACTATAACACGAAAGTAAAGACCTTCCAGAGTTGTTCCTCGTATGCGTGAGATGCTCTTATCTTCATTCTACCTTTCGCATTTTTTGTGCCGTCATTCTTAATTCAGATATTCGGACTTCACGGTCGCAAAGTAAATCTGATTACAAAGATTGAGAGACCCCTGTACATACACGCCACGGATGCGGAATGCCCAAGACAACCAAAACTTTGAGCCAGCAGTCAGTAGACGGTATTTTGTATGCGTCGTCATACCTCTACGCTGTCCGGCTTTATTCAGTTCATCTGGTGGACATTCTGGTGGGAATTCCACTATGAGGCTAATATAGGACTTTAATTCTTCCCATTTTGTGTGCACTTTGATTATGCACCTACTATGAGTGCGCATGAAGAAACAAGGTAGTTTTTTTAGGGGCGAAGCTCCTCTAATATTGACGTAGCCTTCTCGTCCATACAAAATAAGGTTTTCCTCACTTGTATTTTAAGAAGTGTTCATTTTCATCAACAAAAGGATAATTGATCTCTTTTGTTCCAACAATAGCTTGCTCTGGAGAAGTTGATCTTAATATCACTTCAATCCGCCGTGGATCAACGGAGCATCGGCCTCAGTGACGTCACCGACAGCGCAGCTACCTAAAGAGCAGCACATCAGGCAACTCCTCAGAGGGCACGGCAACGTCCATGCGAACGAAATGCCTAAACTGCCGCCGTTCGTCTTCCAGGTTGGTTTTCAAACTACTGTTGTCACTTACCGTAGTGATAATAGATTTTTGAATGTCCTGCCGTGCCTTCATGGATGTTCCTTGATTCTTGTTGATTGCTGGTCTGTGTTGCTGCGGTTGTTGATGGCGGGGGATGTCGAAGAAAACCCCGGCCCTACTGTGGCCCAGCAGCTACAGACAATTTTGGAAAATCAGGCAGCATTTTACCGTCGGTTGACTGACATTCATGATCAATTAGTCCAGATACAGACAAATACCGATGGATTAGCTGGCTTAGCTGCTTCAGTCCAAGAACTGAACGCAAAAATTGAAGTTCAGGAACATACTGTAAAAACACAGGCAGAAAGGCTAAGTGAATTTGAAAACAGAAGTAGACGCAATAACCTCTTGGTTTTTGGCGTAAAGGAAGGCAGCCCGGAATCGGAGTCAGACCTGAAAGTTTCTGTAGTCGACAATATATTTGGCAAAAAACTGAACGTCCATGTTAAAACAATAGAAAGAATTCATAGATTGGGCAAGCAACGGCCGGGGCATATTAGACCAGTCTCAATGAGGTTCTACGATTTCAAAGAAAAAAAATGCTATACTCCGAAACTGCAGCAAACTAAAGGGAACTTCTATTAGCGTGAGCAATGATTATTCGAAGGAGACGGTCGCGGTGCGGAAAAAGTTGTGGGACAGCGCAGCTGCGGACAGGGGCAGCGGAAAGAAGGTATCGCTAGTTTATGACAAATTGAAGGTAGGCGAAAGCTTATTTACTTGGGACTACAACCGAGATGAACGCCAACCATGTCGTAAGGAGCGATATGCTAAAGGATCGCCAGCAGCAACGCGCAACTCTGACAGCGTTGGCGGCGCCCCGGTGGGAGGGGCAGTGGCTGCACCGTCACATGCGTAGCTAGTGCTTCTCCTGTTCAATGCTCGTAGTCTTGTTAATAAGGTAACTGAACTCGAACATTTATTGCTGTCGAGATCTCCCTCTGTGGTGATCGTATTAGAAACTTGGCTGAACAGCGATATTCCGAATGATGTAGTTGTTCCTCCTGGGTACAGAGTGTTTCGCTGGGACAGAAATTCCAGTGGTGGGGGCGTTGCAATTGTCATAAAAAAATGTATCTCAGCAGTTCCAATTAATTGCAATTTATCGGAATCTGTATGGTGTAAATTTACGTACGCGAACACCAATTACCTTATCGGAGCCGTATACAGACCACCTGCCACTTCGCCCGAGTTCCTGGAAGACCTTCAGACGTTTTTGAACTCAAATGTAAACAAGACAACAAAATTAGTCCTGGCCAGAGACTTTAACCTACCTAATATAGACTGGATTTCTTTATCGGCCGGTAATAAGGATGCTACTAGCAGCGAAAAGTTATTTGAAATAATGATCAGCCATAACCTAACCCAAATTGTTCAACAGGCCACTAGAGTAACATCGGGTTCTCAGTCACTGCTAGACCTGGTATTCCTTTCGGGCACTAGGAGGACTTCAGTGTTACGGTCGAAGACGGCATATCTGACCACAAACTGATTTCGGTTGAGATTCTATGTGGTACAAAACCTGGAAAACGACCCTTCGTTCGGGTGCCTGTTAGTGACTACGGCCGGGCAGATGACACGTCAATATTAGACTTTTTGGAAACTGCTTTTGATGATTTCAAGCAAGCCTCTGATAGCGAGCCAGTTGATTGTTTGTGGCAGAAATTGAAATCAATAATTAACAGCTGTATAGAAAGGTTTGTTCCCATTCGATTGAAAAAAAACAAGGAAGACTAACCCCTGGATCACTAGAGATGTTATCCACACTAAACGCAAAATAAAGAGATTACGCAAAAGACAAGGCCACTTTGAGCACATTTCCCAACTACGAGCAGCGTTGAAAATCCAAATCTCCAAGTCCAAAAAAAAGTTCTTCAATGAAACGCTTTCTGGGTTCTTGCGCACTTCGCCTAGAAAATTTTGGCTATACTTGAGCGATCGGAAAGAAGCGATTGAACATATCGTGGTTGGCTCTGATGTTGTAACCCAGCAACAAGATATAGCAAATGGTTTCAATCGCTTTTTCCAATCTGTATTTACAAAGATGGCATTCACGGATGAAGATAAGGAAATGGCCGATACTTGCACAAGCGCCATGGATCCAGTTTCATTTGATCAAGCGGGCGTGTTTCAGCAGCTACTTAATTTGAACGAAAAGAAGGCTAATGGACCGGATGAAATACCAACTGTGTTTTTGAGGCGGTATGCGGAGTGGATGTCGTTTTACTTAGTCATTATCTTCGAAAAATCACTCTTGACACATTCGCTTCCAAAAGACTGGCTGAGCGCCATTGTGAAACCGGTATTTAAAAGTGGCGACAGGATGCTTTTTACCAACTACAGGCCAGTGTCTCTGACGTGTGTTTGCTGTAAGGTTTTTGAACACGTCATTGCCAAACAGATGGCTATTTTCTTGGAGACAAATGGGCTGATATGTAGGCAACAGCACGGGTTTAGGCAAGGGCTTTCCACGTTATCCCAACTGATTGAAACTCTCCACGATTTTGCCGCTGCCGTAGATAACAGAGAACAAGTCGACGTGATATGCATAGACTTTGCAAAAGCCTTCGATAAGGTCTCCCACCATAAATTGCTCTTCAAGCTCAAACGAACAGGCGTAAACGAAAATATCCTGAAGTGGATTGAAGCATACTTAACGAACCGCAAGCAGTTGGTACGAATTGATAGGTTTGAGTCTGAATCACTTGATGTTTATTCCGGTGTGCCCCAAGGCTCCGTGTTGGGCCCATTGCTGTTCTGGGTGTATATAAATGATGTTGTTGACATTGTTAACCCTCCTGTAAAAATTAAATTGTTTGCTGATGATTGTTTAATCTATGCCCCAGTGACGTGTGCGAAAGACCAAATTGTAATTAATGATTGTCTTGATGATTTTCAAACATGATGCGATAAATGGGAGATGAAAATAAATTATTCTAAGACAACATATACGCATATAACTACCAAGAAACACGTTTTACCATTTACGTACAGCATTGGACCTAATTATTTACCGCAGGTGTGTGCATTTAAATATTTGGGAGTGCATATTACGAATGATTTGAAATGGCGTGCCCATGTCGAGAATGTATGCTGTGCCTCTTACAGAAAACTGCGTTTCTTGCGTGCTAAATTACGGAATGCTACGAAAGACGTCAAGCTGCTTGCATATAAAACATTTGTGCGCCCTCTTTTAGAATATGCTTGTGCTGCCTGGAGCCCCCACCAAAAGGATTTAATAGATAAACTGGAACGAATTCAGAGACTTTCCGCGCGATTTATATGTTCGAAGTATAAAAGGACTGATTCGGTTACCGAGATGTTAAAACTAAGTGGTTTGGAATCTCTAGTAATTAGACGACAAAAGCAGCGCCTAAAAGTATTTTTTCAGATATTGCATAGTCAAATAAAAATAGATCGAACAATTAACGTACACCCCTCGCATAAGCTCAGCAGCCGGATCAATCATGACGCGGCAGTTCGCCCCTTCGGTGCTCGCACGGACGTCTTTCGCAAATCTTTTTTTCCTGATGTTATAGAAGCGTGGAACAAATTGCCGCGACATATTGTTGAAAATTCTGACGTTAAAAAATTTGAATGTGCTCTTGATGTTTACTTTGCCGAGCAATGAATATGCTATTGTGTTATTGTTCAAAGTTGCTGAAAATATCAATGTCTGTATTTACTTTCCATATCCTATGCTTCCCTCCCTGTAATGACCCTCAAGTGAGGGTTGACAGTATAAATGAATAAATAAATAAATAAAATTACCAAATCTCTATGAGTTCTGCCCGACGAAAAAGTTACTCCAGAAAGAGAACAAGTAAAAAATTGATATCAATGAAACTATTGAAAAAACTACATGACAATGGATAGTTCACTCACACGAGTTCACATTTTTATAGAACGTTCCCAGGGACACATTTTTTCGCAAGTCACAGTGACGTGCTGAGTCACGGTGCACATCAGTAACAGTGAGCACTAATTCAGTGACTCTCAAGTTGACTGAAGAAGACTCAGCAATTGTCACTGTTTCTCAGTCCCTCCTAGACGCACTTCGCAAGTTCGTCGGCAAGCTCAAATCACCGTACGCTCAGCCCATTCCAGGTGCTCGATGCTTTGTGTCCAGTACTTGCAAGCCTTCAGTAGGCACCATTACACGTCTACCCATACAGAGCAACGTGATGCGCCCGACAGTCTGCGTTCATTAACATGGAACACAACAGTTTTTCTTTTGCTCCCTTCTTTCTATGTCCCAAATGCTCAGTTCTTCTTTCACATTCCCCCAGTGTAAAATAACAAACCGGACGCACGTCTAGTTAACCTTCATGCATTTCCTTCCTTTAACTCTTCCTTCCTTCTTTCTACCCACAATACACGGGACAACAACGAACTTCTACATATCTGAGATATGCCCGACAACATACAAGAAATACTGCTGTTTGGCTGGAGAACAATGAATATTCAGCCTTTCTCATTTGTTCATGTTACCCGCATTTCCCAAATACTGTAATCCTAAGGGAACAAAACTTTACTTTTTCTTCACTGAGAAAGTAACTTAAATGCCAAAATAAAGATGAGATAATTTGACTGTAGTGGCACCGTTAATATTTTCGCTTGTGGGAGGCACAGGGAGTGATTGAGATGAACGAAACCTCAAGTGCCAAGATCTTTGCTACGATACTTCCTATTTCAACATTGTTCAATTTTTTTTCTTTGTGACAGTAAGGCAAAATGCTGAATGTATATTTCACATGAGAAAAATGATTTGCTCTTTTTTCGACCATAATAAAACGTCAGGATTACCAAACTTTCGAGGATATAAAAAATGACTCAACCTCTGGATTTTGTTTATATTTCAGCGCAGTGGTATAACCTTATTAGAGTGATCATCTACACACTCCAAGTTTGCCACTTTACTATTTATATAATTTTGCAAGCGCCATATGTTATCACTACATATGTTCAATCTCACTTGTTATTGTGATATATGTAATACCTTCTTGTGCATTGACTCGCCAGCAACTCAAGACTGCAGCGCTTTCTGAAACACAAGCCCAATAACCATAGTTTATAGTGGATCATGCATTAATCATCTTAGCGACGTCTTTCGCTTTGGCTGGTAAGGATGAGGAAATAAATATTGAAGACACAAGTTTCTTAACGAGGTCACTTGTAGAATTAACCAAAAGATCAGTAATCGTTTGAAGCCGGCCGCTGCACTTGCATTGAGTTGGCGGATGTGGTGTAATGATTGATCACTGAAGACTCCCCGCTGTTTGAAAAACAGCCCGTGCCGTGAGAGATTGGGACGTTGCGCCCTGCAAGAAACGAGTATACGTTTTGCAATGTTAATGTATTACTTCTTCGTAAGTGTTGCTATTATTCACTTGCGCTTGAAAACTAGCTCCAATGTTTTAGTAAAGCAGATATATGCCTAACAGTCAGGTTTTGCAGCGTTGGAAAATAAAACAGTCCTCTTTTGAGGTTCTTAGAAAAAAATGGATGCAGTTTAGCTCAGCTATACCCTGCTAGACCCTACTAAAAAGCGAAAGCTTCTTTACCTTTTCTGTTATGGCTGTTTACCCTAGTAGCCGACGCACAGTTTCCCAACCTCACAATGTGGCTAGTTGAACGTTCTGTACTGCGTGCTCTCACCACTGTCGTTTTATCAGTTTTCAGAGCCTTAAACAAAGTTTATCTGAGAAACTCCAGGTCCCTGAAAACTAACAGACGTTCAGACTGAAGTGCTACTCAGCTAGCAGATGCGCGCTCCGTTACTTTTCACCTCGGAGGCTAAGGAAGGACGTTGAAAGAAGTAGACAGACAGGCTGATGAACGCGTTCACTGTAAGCTCATCCGCCGCTCTAATGCCATAAATGAAGTTCATGTGGCTTCTCACGCCGTATTGGGTCTTAGCTTCAAAGCCATGTGGAGAGACACAGTAAAACTCACTCAACTAAGCCTATGGCTTTCGCCTAAACTATGAGAATACACTTGTTATCTTCAAGTCAGGAAGTAATGATGGGTTAGTATTTCAAGCAAAAGTGAACTGTGCGCTTACGCTTTGCCGTACCTTTCAGAAAAATTCAGCCTGTCTGGCAATTCAGGTGTGGACACCAATAAATGCATCAAGCATTTTTGCCTTCCATGTGTGCGTACAGTAATGCAATGAACACGTCGTGTTAATGGGTATTACTGCACTTATTCATTGACAAATTGCATACTCGTCACGTCAGGTAGATAACGAACTCGCCGTGCTTGAAAATTTCGTGGACAGCCACGCTCAATGGATTCAAACATTGTATTTCCAACGTTGCTCGCTTTTCTGTTGGCTGTCTGGAGCATAAAAACAGAGCTGTGCCAAACCTTATATTGCGCTTTCATTTCAATAACTTCCGCATCAAGTCAGTTCGAGCTGTTATACCTGGACTTCTAAAACAGTATATGACGTAAAACCCCAACGCGGACATGAAGTTTAATTAGTCAATATTGCACGTAGCTTCCAAACGAAGGCCTCGTGAGTGGTTAGAAGATTTTCATATTGAACTGAAACAGCGGCCCTAATGATGTTCTAAAGGTTACCGCGTTCGCTCCGAGTGAAATAAATTTGAATGCCACATAGCTGGCACTTACTTACCGGTAGCCGAAATAAGTACACCCACCCAAAAACACCACACTTGGCCTTTTTTCAAGGTCCGTAACCAGCAGCCTGCACCAGGCGTATGGTGCATCGAAATTCGGCGTATTTCTAAAGAACCACTAAACATGCGGCGGCGGTCCTTTGGCGATACCGTCCATATTAACTTGTCGTGTGAAAACGTATTCGTGAAAGCACCTTAGGCACTTTCATATAGCAAATATCGCGTTGTGTTACAAGCCAGTTTCGTGCATACGAGCAGGGTACGTCGAACAATATGGCGGCGCTGGCCGCCGGCTGAAACACAAGCACGAAATATGCCCTGGAGGACCGCATGTAGCTAACAGGGACTTGCCGGTTTACAATAGCAGGAGCAGAGGTGGCAGAAGTACACGGAGACGAGTCTTGCTCTGCAGGAACATTTAGTGATGACGCGTAGTAACCTTCTGGTAGAGGCCTGGTTGACAACGGTCGGAGGTCTGCAGTGGCACGTCGAGATGATGACATCCGGTGGTGGCCGTGACCCACCGGGAAAAACGGAAGCCGCGGGGTGAAATTTGCAGTTTCTGTGCGCGGTGATTTTTGACGGGGCGCTCTCGCATGCAGTAGGGAAGTGGTTGATTGATATGTGGGGTTTAACGTCCCAAAATCAGCATATGATTATGGGAGACGCCGTAGTGGAGGGCTCCGGAAATTTTGACCACCTGGTGTTCTTTAACGTGCACCCAAATCTTAGCACACGGGCCTACAACATTTCCGCCTCCATCGGAAATGCAGCCGCCGCAGCCGGGATTAGAACCCGCGACCTGCGGGTCAGCAGCCGAGTACCTTAGCCACTAGACCACTGCGGCGGGGCAGTAGGGAAGTGGTTCGGTGCACGTGTCGAACGAGCTTTGGTGGTGAGCGTCCCCTGCTTAAATCCGTATGAGCTCTTTTCTAACTACCCGACGTACGAGGAATTGAATGTCTTCGCAGGCGGTGACGTCCATACTTGCAACAGTGGGAACATAGTCCAAGCGCCCGAACTTGGGTAAAATTCTCCGGGTCTTCGACGCCTCGAATTCGCGACACTGCTACCTTAAAACAGAAGGAGTGTTCAGGTTTTCTTTTGTTATGGGAAAAATGTACACGTCCTCGGCGATGCCTTTTAACAAATGTTCGACTTTGTCTTTGTCAGACATATTTGCTTTGACAATCCCACCAAGCTTAAATACCTCTTCATTTTATGTTGTGCACGTTTCGCCGGGCAACTGAGCCCTACGTGACAGCGTTTGCTCAGCTTTCTTTTTCGTAGAAATGGTGTTCCCAAAGCAGGCCTTCAGTTCCTCAATAAATATATCCCAAGTTGTGAGGACATGTTCGTAGTTCCCAAAGCAAAGCAAAGCGGTTCCGGCAAGGAAAACCACTACTTTCGCGAGCTTCGCCGGCGTGCCCCATACGTAGTAACGGCTCACTCTGTCGTAGTGTTTGAGCCAAGCATCCACGTCTTCGTCAGTTTTATTTGAGAAAATCTGCGGTTCGGGCACCCAGTAGCCTGGTTGTCGATGTCGACGGCCACCTTGTGCCATGGCGGTGGCATTGGTGGATGCAGCAGCGTAGTACGTCAACGGAATTGCTGTGTCGTCGGGCCAGCTAAGCGTCTGCATCTTCGCAGAACTTCTGCTGCGGGATCCAGGAGGGCGAATTACTCTGCACCGCTCCAACAATGCTGTTGCGGATTCGATGGATTTATTTACACTGAAAATGCCAGCACTCAACGGTCACTGCTGAATCACCATCGCTCGAGAGCGTCCTACTTCCTGTTTCTTCTCACTCTTTCAGTCCACAGCTGGTAATTTTTTCATCTACTTTTCTTTCTTCTTTCTTCTTATTTACATTCCATTGGTTCTAATAACTTCCTCTGTACATTCCTTGGCATTAATGTCTGTTATATATCATTAATATTGTGTTAAAACACGGAAATACGAGCCCTTAGGTATACACTTCTCTCTCTTATTTCATTGAATGAGGGTCTCATACTGGCAGACTTGGTGTGTTTAGGTTGTATAAGAGGGACAATTAATCAGCTGCCCACTCATAATAAGTTCACGTGCTACGTGACGCGAAACATGCGAATAAGAGTGTTTTCAGACTCGTTGTTTGGCTTATAGATGGCGCTGACTGTCACTCCTACTTCTAAATTCACATATAAACCCCAAAAAGTGGATGGAGGGACGGCCGCTGTGATAGCTCAGTGGTTAGAGCATCGAACGCGTTATTCGAAGGTCGTAGGTTTGTTTCCTGCTCACAGCTGGTAATTTTTTCATCCACTTTTCTTTCTTCTTTCTTCTTATTTACATTCCATTGGTTCTAATAACTTCCCCTGTACATTCCTTGGCAATACTGTCTGTTATATCTCATTAATATTGTGTTAAAACACGGAAATACGAGCCCTTAGGTATATACTTCTCTCCCTTATTTAATTGAACGAGGGTCTCGTACTGGCAGACAT
This sequence comes from Rhipicephalus microplus, assembly GCF_043290135.1. Taxonomy (NCBI): domain Eukaryota; kingdom Metazoa; phylum Arthropoda; class Arachnida; order Ixodida; family Ixodidae; genus Rhipicephalus; species Rhipicephalus microplus. The sequence continues at coordinate 180,777,201 of NC_134701.1, forward strand.
GGTGTGTTTAGGTTGTATAAGAGGGACAATTAATCAGCTGCCCGCTCATAATAAGCTCACGTGCTACGTGACGCCAAACATGCGAATAAGAGTGTTTTCACACTCGTTGTTTGGCTTATAGATGGCGCTGACCATCACTCCTACTTCTAAATTCACATATAAACCCCAAAAAGTGGATGGAGGGACGGCCGCTGTGATAGCTCAGTGGTTAGAGCATCGAACGCGTTATTCGAAGGTCGTAGGTTCGTTTCCTGCTCACAGCTGGTAATTTTTTCATCCACTTTTCTTTCTTCTTTCTTCTTATTTACATTCCATTGGTTCTAATACCTTCCCCTGTACATTCCTTGGCAATACTGTCTGTTATATCTCATTATTATTGTGTTAAAACACGGAAATACGAGCCCTTAGGTATACACTTCTCTCCCTTATATATATATATATATATATATATATATATATATATATATATATATATATATATATATATATAACAGCCTTTTATTGGCCACAGTGTTGAATATCATGAAGGCGCTCAAAAAGAACCATTTTATATGACGTTTACGTTGCACATTGTGCTAACTATTACAGTTTAACAGCTTCACAATAATTGTGTTAAACCAAGTGTAACCAACATTCCTAGATGTCCGTGCAATCTGTAGAATATGTTCTTTGTATATTCTTGCACATTCGATGCCACGCAAATTTCTTTTCTGAAAAAGTCATGTGGTTTCTTCGTAGATTTTGACGTAGTGTTTCCATGTATGAAACACATAATCTTAAAACCTATGTGAATAACTTTGTTTCACTGTATCATGTGTTTTATATTTCTAATTCTTTTTCTGAAGTTTTATTGAAAAAACAGCCATAGCCCGTTTCACAGTGAGCTGCTTTTCCATCAGTTTCACACTGAACACTCAAGATAGCAATGTAAATGAAGTCATTTTAATGAACTTGAGTTTTTAGTACTTTTTTAGCTTCTTGTGTTCTGTGGCATGTCTAGCAAAATAAGATAGACATGCCAGCTTGCTTTATTTATGTTTAGTGTCTTTCATGCTATTTTATTGTTTTCATATATTTTATCCGCCATCAGAGTTTATAGCCGCATTACAATGTGTTTCACCGCGTTATTTTATTTATTTACAAAAGTGCGACTTATAATAGCTTCCGTTACACAAACACGCTTTCTCTTACAAATAATTCAGATAATCACAACGTGCCCTAACGGAGCGCTTTGACCACTGCCGACTTACCAAACCTTTCTCAATTACTCTCTATTTCTTGCCCCAAACACACAGGAGCACAGCTACGTGCTTGCTGGAGATGTTCACACACTTCATCTCAACCGCAATCCAAGAAGGTTGCGCAGTCGAGCACATGGGCAGATTTAGGTGGGCTTGATATGCCCGGGGAGGGGTTGGGGCTGCCACCCAGGATCCGGCGAAGGACGACTCTTGCGACGCATCTCACGAACAAGTAGAAGATGCGTGTAATTTACATATTTGCAAGAGAAGTACATTGCAACGAGAGCGTACAGACGCTCCTTTCCATCACAAGGGCCCGGAGTGCACTCGAGACGAGCGGGCCAGCGAAATCCAGAGAGAGAGCGCTCCGACCGCACACACGACGCGCTTTTTATATCCCTCGTCCGTGCACGTGCACCTTCTCAGACGCAGGCTGTGTGTCCTAGCGACGCTGATGTGCGTTTCCTGCGGCGCACACAGACGCCTCCCGCGTTCCTGCAGGACGTGGACAGCGTTCGACTGTTACGCTGATGAGCGTCCCTTGCAAGCCACCTGCTTGCTGTGCCGGTCATAACAGGCTGCATCGGAAGATCTGCTATAGCCACTTGGTGAGAAAAAGTAAGATAACGAGAAGTTGCACCAGCCATCCCAGTAAAGAATTGGCACTGAGCGATGCTATTGAACCGATGCAGTCGGCAAGGAGGCAAGAGTTCATTCAGAACGAAAGATCATAAGAAGAGATATGTAACATAGAAAAAAAATGGCATGGCAGGCAAACCAGCCTCTCGACGCTCTCGTGTTGAAGGGAACATTATGTTTAATTTCAGTATGAATGCTCTCTTTTAACTGCTTAGATTGACTTTGAAGAAATGGGATGTTGATCCCGGTTAACAAGTGAGACTGACTCGTAATTGGTTCCCTGGACCGTAATTCAATACTCTGTCTAGCAGAAACAATGTCCCTTTCTCAGAAGTCATTGAAGATTTTCGATACAATGAGAGGGCGCTTCTGCACCGAGATTTTGCATTGTTCTATGAGTCGGTTGCGTAGCAGAATGATTTGCACAGACTATTTCTATTTTTTAGCTTTATTCATGTCTACTTCCGCTCGACGCAGGGAGCGCACGTAAGCATGGAAACCGAAGGTGAACGTGAAGGTGGTTTCATAAATTGGGGCCTCGAAGCAGAAAGTAGAAAGAAAACGAAATTACTCGGTCAACAAAGAAAATGCTACCAAAACGTTACTGTGCTTGTAGGTGCAAGGGTCTTCTTTGTGGTGTATTAAACGGCTCAGCTGATCATGTTTCCTTGATTTGATTGCTTAATTATACTATTGCCTGTTTTAGGCTTAATCAAAACTACAGTATTTAGAGAAGGTTGACGCTATGCCCATACACAAAATAACGCTAATATGTTTTTTTTTCTGAACACAAACCCCGTTAGGCCTGGCTAATTCATCCAAAAAACCTGGATGATTTGGCCAGGCAGTTATTATCTAGAATACTAAGTTACGCAGTTGCATTTCTCCTGTCTTCACCATATGAGAAATCGTGTATGGCGCCTGTCTGAGGAAATGATATCGCCACACTCTGCAATGTGTTCTTAAAAAGTAAGTAGCGTAATGAAAAGAATCAGATTTCACCAACACCGAGTAGGCCAGTCAACTGTGACTGTCTGCCAAGACGCGTTTAGTAGAGAGAGGTGATTTGTAGGCTATTGACTAGAGTATAGAAGACAGGTAGGCTGTCTCTTAAGTTATTCTATGGTGCATAGTGCTACGGACATTGAATGTAATATTGACTGATTCAAAGAGTTCTGTAATGATGCAGAGCCCCCACTGTACACACCTGGCACATGATTGAGCCATAACTACCACAGCGTGCGGTGCGCCTTCAAAAAATCAAAACGAACGGTTTGTACTCTCTCATAAGAGTGTGATGCCAAATATATTTAGAAAGAAATCACGCCATGTGCACGAAATGAATGACAATATGTGGGGGAGCTCAAAAGTGGACATCATCAGTAAACGGTAAGTATCCCTTGAAAAGTTAGCATATTAGATCATTAGAAAGACGAAAAACTGAGCGTATTTATTAGAAATCACTCTTTATTTTGGTCTTGTTCGTTTGTAGCTTCGTTTGTGCTTTTCATTTCTTTGTTATCCTAGCGGTTATATTGTGAGGTCCATTGATTATTATGGTTTTCTGGTCCTTGAAATAAAGCGAGAGAGGTTCTTGTACTGGCTACAGTGGAAAGTTCGCAAACACTAAGTCTATGCACGTCTCTAGATCGTGGTAGGTTGCATGTCGATGCATCATAATGCGTGTTTGAAAAGCACGTGCTGCACGAGGCAGTCATTGGCAATCAGGTCCATCCGTCCGTCTGTGCACCCGTACGTGTGTCCATACGTGCGTGCGTTCGTGCGTCTGTCCGTACATTTGTGCGTTCGTACGTGCATCCGCCCGTCTATCCACCTGTCCGTATCTCTGTCTGCTCATACATCTGTTTGTCCCTCACAGTATTGCCATTGTTGAGTGCATCATACAACTAAGTGGTTATGAACCGGTCAAAGAAGGCATTCGTAAATAGCCGAAGGCTTTTGTAGCGTCGCTCCTAAAAGTAGTTAACAATTTAGAGTACTTGGTACTGTTCTATGGTAGAGCGCAAAGCCGTTCTTTGGGCCCCAAGCCACAGATAGATGTGATTAGAGGCAATTACTCTCACGAACAGTGATCATCAATTATTGAAGAGACTCGAGGTAAAGTAGAACCAGTATTCTAGAGCAACAGTTGAAATCCTTCACAATGTCGGCTTTCAGTTGAGTGAACTTACCATATTTTGCAAGTTTTAACAACCCTCTGCTCAATGCCTTAGGCTACAGGTTCTTAACTATAGGACTTTTCAACCGGCGAAACGAATGTCGTTGGACGTCCCATCCACCTTCTATTCGAGAGGTTGCGGCAACTACACAAAAAAGAAACCTATCAGTAAGTAACGTGTTATGGTTCACTGGAAGTACAAACTCGGGGGTTGAAGAATCATGGCGCATTGATTAAATAATCAATGCTTCCTTGCCTAGACATGGTAGGAAAATAACGCCCTAAAGACGGTTTCAAGATTACAAACGTTGTGCGCAAAAAACTTCCAGTCCCCTCATTTACCAGCTCGTAACGTCGAAACGGAAAGGACTTTTCACGTTTTTTGAAGGGTAAGGAAAGTATGTTATTAGTTTTTTCAGATAAAAGAACGTGTGTAACGTTCAAGGCAATCGCTTGTATAGTTCTTATGTAGCTCAAAAGAGAATTAATTCACACATCTTTTGCCAAATGTTGGAAGGAAAGTATAGAAAATCAGTGGCCTATCCTATAACGCTCTTGTTGCTCGCCTATGCTAAACCAGAAGTCATTAAGGGTATGTGTTAGAGTGAAAGGTAGCACTATATCTCGCAGCACTGTCTTAAAGTCCTGCGTCTGGGACGGCTTTAAGCTCTCCCATAGTAGAGTACCCTGTGCTCTAAATCGTTACCCCCTTTTTATAACCCCCCCCCCCTTATACGTCTTGCACGCTTTACACAAATGTGAAAATCTACTCCAAGCACATGAAAAAAGTTTGCGCTGTTGTGAGAGTAGAGATTCACCTTCTCTTTGAGACACTCTAAATGGAGAACTGTCATAAGCAAGAAGCCTGTTTGTAACTTGTGCAGTTTTAGATGCGTAACAGGGATAAAAATAGCCTCCAGTGGAAATTCTTCCGGGCTGAAAGGGGTGCCCACGTTCGGCTTAAAAAGTAGGAAGTACATTTTGGTAAACAAGATGCGATGACAGACAATAAAGCTGCCCAAGTGGCATAAGCATTGTTCGTCCTAATTAGATGCACTCGCGTGAGCTAATTAGGCTAATAGCTTGGTCGTTAAGATGGTCGTGGGACCGTTTCAGTTCAAGTCTTCCATATTACAAACCTTCTAGTTCTTCAATATTCTAGCCATGACCAATTAGAGTGTATTTTATTTTGGTACAAGAAGTGCCAACACGTCAACTGCGCAAATAGGGGAAGCGTTGGTGTTTGCATCAAAATACCATGACTTCAGCCTTAGGACTTGCTGATCGCTTCCGCCTTACAATGGGACTAGAACCATGACTCTTTTGTTAGTTCGTAAGGAAAACGATTTTAAGCAAAACTGGCTGAAAGTACTGCGCACAATGGCATTCTATAAAAAACATCATATTAAAGTGCTCTTTCAGTGAAACTAGAGCCGGTTTTTTTGCGTTGACTTCGCCTGTGTGCATAAATCACTCATTGCCCACGAGTGATTGCACGTAACCTTCTTGGGCTTGCTGATTATACAAGTGATAGCACTCTTTTTCATGTATGTGTATTATATCCGCAGTCTTTACGTGCTACCAAGGAGTTGATAATCAGCTAAGAGAGGAGCGTTTTTGTCACCAAGCAGTGAAATACTAGTTTATTATTGGCCACAAGTGATGCAAGGAGCATATCTCAAGTAGGTGCTTCTACATGACCTCTGAGTTCCGCTGCAGCAGTGCGTGGAACACAAAGTTAAAGCAGCAGCGGTTGCGTTGGTGTCCTTCAGGACACACACGGATCTGTGCATCCTCCCAGAACTTCTCGCAGCCAATCACATGGAGAATTCGCACATATGGGGTGAACTTCGACGAAAGGACTAACAAGTGACACTTCGGGCCATAAAGGAGCGTCTCGAGATGTCACTTTGGTACTTCCGTCAAAGGGATTTGGCGAACCTTCGATAGTAAGCGATTTTATGCAACGATAGCAGCAATTCAGTTTTTAACAGCAGCCACTTTTCCACGTTCTCAGAAAAGCTCTTCAGATTTATTTGCACAATGGAACGCGGTGAACGAGCTCTTTCAGGCCAGGGTAATGAAACGCGTTTCAGCAGCCTTGATGGCGTCGATTGTTGTCCAGCTCCAAATGGAGATTACAAAAAAGTTTACAATGCTCATGCGTCAAACAGTAAATGATTCAACACTCTTTTAAAACAGAATTTTCTATCTCGCTGCGGGGTGACAATAATTTTTATTTTTTGCCCCTTACAACAACTTTATGCGCCGGTTGCGTCGTGATTGCGTTGACCGAACGACGCTTGGCTAAAACCCTAAACGCGTGTTCTGCTCCGGTAACGTTGAGTGTTTGAGTGAAACGGGGAACGGAGTGGAAAATTGGTCAGGGAAAATTTCGCCTAATCGCAACAGCATCCCGGCTATTGTCAATGCCACCCTGACTGTAAGGCCTGCTCACTGCCATCATGACGTCACTCGCTTTGCCTGAGTAACCGCTCGTACGGGAGGCTGTGAAACCACTGCCACCATCGTCTCCCAGTAGAAGATCAAGCGTTGGCGGCAAAATCTACACAATTAAATGCGTTATTTTGCCTTTTGGGTAAAAAAGAGTGCTAGCTTGGGGAGTGTATTGCGCTTCAAAGCATGGACACATAAGTCAAAATATGTAAGCTATCGAACGTGTGGACCTAAACAAGAGCAAAGTTTGATGAACCAACAAAGTGAGGAAATAAGTAATTTGAATTGTATTGATTTATTAATTATTTACACACACAAACACACACACACACACACACACACACACACACACAACGTAGAGCATGCAGAGAAGAAACTGTTTCTACTCATTTGGAAAATTTCTATTTGTACTTTTTCGAACATCTGTCTTCATAGACACGTAGTTATTAAGGAGAGTTCGTGCTGGTGCCACAAGTATGTTGTTCAGCAGATTATCAGAGTCAAGACTATTGCAAAAAAAGAGAACATCTTTCGTTTCACAAAAGGTCTTGTAACCGACACAAGCCGCAGCGTTCCCTCCTTTGCTCCGGGCACTATCAAAGTGGTGCGTAATTGCTCATGTAACTTAGGCGCTGAGAAAAATGCTGTTACTGGATCTACATTAAGCCGTGTAGCCCTCGTGGGCGCTTCTACTTCACTGCCGGTTCTTGGATCAGTATATTTAGGTAGTGGTTCCTAAATATTCTAGTTTGAAGAAGCTATCACATCTGAAAACAAATTAAGCAAACGCTTTATCATAAGTGTCTACACGCACGTAAATTTCAAGAAAACTTATGGTGCTAAGGTATGACCGCCATAAAGTGATTTGAGTACCGGCAAAAAATATTATGCACAAAAACGATGCATTAGGTCATGCGATCCTTCCATTTTCATCAACCAAGTGAACAGAAGTAATACAAGTCGGCTGTGCTAATCACCAATAGGAAATTGTTTATCAACCCTGAAGAAAAAACGCCTATTCTGGAGATGTACGGCCACGCGCGTTTATTATTTTAGTGCCAGGGCTTACGCCAAAAAATCAGAAACACACATGACACATTATCTCAGAGTAAAAACAGAACATGATGGATGTGGGGTTATCTGGAGTAAAAAGAAATTCATAGTACGGACACACGTACCTTCATGTGACAAAGAAAACGAATGTCGACATCAGCTTGATGAACGACACGCTTCCATTTTGTTTTTCGGTTGTCCTTAGGAAACGAGAACACTCGCAACTTCGGTCCCTCTGCCGCGACAGTCGCAACGCAGCACCGCCAGCAGCTAAGATTTCCAGCCTTACAGATTTAGAATATCCAGTACACAAAACACCTCACATATTCACACTGCAGTTCACGGACATAGAAAAAAACGGCCGTTTCAATCTGCCAACAAGAACACCAGCAGTTCGTCGGGCTTGGAAATCCATGCCTTTAGAGTGACGAGAGCAAGCGTAGGCACGTCTGTGCAGCAAAACACGCTTGTCACAACTGAGTTACGTCAGAGGCCGAGTCAGACACAGTGAGCAGACTTTCAGTTATCTAGATGGCATTGCCATTGTACGGTTAAGAAGCCATTCGAGCAGCCAAAAGATTTCCTATCAGATATAGTTCCTCGCTTCCCGGCTGAAACTGGTTATTCATTTTCTACGCACTGCCAAAAATAGCGTCTTCTGGAGTCAGGGCGGACAGAGGGCGAAATTATTTAAACAACCAAAACACGTTCTTTTATTACAAACCGAACAGTTTTATGTAACCACGTGGACTCAAACAAGCAGTTAACTGGGACTGCCGAAGAGAATATTCAAAATTTGCTGTTTACGAGCACATGGCAAGGACAATTTCAAAGCGGTTGCCTTGTACAGCCGGGATATATTACATGCATGCAGAGAAAATGTTCTCTTCTAGAAAGGCTTAAGAAGACACCTTAAATGAAGGAGAAAATATGAGCCGGAGGTGGAGGCAAAAAGGCGTGGAGGTTCACGAAAACTGTGAAGAAAGTAGGGTTATTTGGACAAGCATGAAGACAAAAAGTCAATCAGCTCCAACTTGATTTTGTTACGTTTCATAAAAGTGATCAGGAGAGACGCGGTTTCATACGTATGGGATTTATAACTTATTAAAAAAAGGGTCCTGAACCTGGATCTTCCTGCATCTTTTTGGCATATAGGACACATTTTCCGCAAGGTGAACATTAGTATTGGCTCGCTAAGGAAACCACTCGGAGAAAGCGGTGACCCCAATATATTCTTTTTAATGCTGCGTGTCTGTAGTAATCGCCCGGAGCATACGCCTTCTTCACACTCTTCTTGTTCGACTGACTTCGCATGCTTATTAATGTCTTCGCTATTAGCTCTTTTACACACGCGTAGCCAGTTGTTCAATTGTGAAAATATTATAAGAGAAATACCTACTTTATTCAGAAAAAGCGTGTCTATCGCTTCATAGGCCAGAAATATAGGGCTTATTATTAGGGTTGAAAAAAATTGGCAGATCCCTCGAACAGTGGGAATCGATGATAGGCGAAGAACGATTGAGAACGGTTCATATGTCAATTGAAAGTCACCACAACGTTATGAGGTGTAGGTAACTGATGGCGTACATGACTTTCGTATCATGATTATCATGTTTTAATGTCTCGTTTACCTGATTCATCCATCCACGTCACGTGATACCAAACTTAGTATTATGGAGCTAGCGAAACGGTCGCTAGCAAGCTATGAGCGCGGTACGTTGGCATGTTCTTACATGACACGCGTCTCAGGATTATCATGTTTGCACCGGTTATACATTTCGTCATCCACTGACGTCACAAAACACGAAATTTGGTATATGTGGAGCAAGCAAAACGGAAGCGCGCGCATCATGAAGGGCCCAATATACTCCGACGTAGCGTTGACGCGCGCACACGCTGGGCACAGCGACGCTACGTTAGCAAAACTGTGTGCTTCATTGTCTGACGCCAGGCGCGACCGGCTCGACCAGCCTCCGTTGGCACGGCCCGACGGCAACCTACGCGAAATGCTACATGCTGCATTTCGCGCCGCTGCGTCACCCAGGCAACACTGCATCTCCCTCTTTTCGTGATGGAAGAACGCCGGACGCGCTGCAACGCGAATGCGTCACAGCAACGCAGCGCGACGCGCGCCTGCGAGAATATGGCAAATCCGGCGCCTTGCGTGTGAACGCCGGCATGACCCGACGAAATTAAGACCGGTGAGCAAGCGCACCGCGTCACTTCAAAATGTATTGACGCCTTGACTGTGGCATGTAGTAATGTTCTCACATCACACGCATCTCATAATTACCATGCTTGAACCTGTCACATACCTTCGTCATCCATTGACGTCACGTAATACTGAATTTGCCATATGCAAAGCTAGCGAAACGGCTGCGAGTGCGTCATGATTGTGGCATGTAGTCATCCTGTTACATGGCACACATGTCGTGATTATCATGTTTGTATGTGTCGTTTACCTATGCCGTTCGTTCGCGCCGAGTAATACCGAGTTTGGTACATGTGAAGCTATTGAAACGGCCGCGAGCGCATCATGAGCGTAGCATGTAGTCATGTTGTTACATGACACGCATCTCATGTATATTATGTTTGCACCAGTGTTATACCATAATCATCCATTCACGTCCCGTAATACCAAATTTGGTATAAGTGAAGCTAGCAAAACGGCCGCCAGCGCATCATGAGCATGGCATGTAGTCATGTTGTCACATGGCATGAATCTCATGATTATCATGTTCGCATCAGTCACATACCTTCGTCATCTATTCACGTACCGTAATATCAAATTTGGTGTATGTGACGCTAGCGAAACCCCCGCGAGCACATCATTAGCTTTGCATGTACTCATGTTGTTATGTGACACGCATGTCATGATTTTCATTTTAGGGTCTGTCGCTCGAGTTTGCCATACAATCATGTCATACTATACCAGTTTTGCAATATGCCATGTTACCGAAACCACGGCCCGTTTCCCGGGGTGGCTCAGTGGTTAACGCCGCGCGTTCACGACGCAGAGGTCCCACGTTCAAATATGCGCGCCGGAGTGCATTTTTCATTTTTTGCGGATTTTTATGTAATGACTAGTCAAATATGTTTTTCTTACAGCCTTGTTATGCCATACCAAGTTTGGTATCGATACCATTATAGGAACGGCAGGGAGAGGTAAAAATTGTAGGGGGTTAGATAGACAGATATATAGATAGATACGCGCAAAAACAGTGAAGTTTGCTAAGAAATGCTTCGCATTTAAAATTCGGCAGATCCCACGTACTTAAAAATCGACGTTATGCGAAACATGCGGAGGAAACGGGACCGAGTTGCAATTTTTTTATTGAGCGACACGTCAGAAGTGGCGCTAAATAAATGTATAAATTTTCCACACACAGACAAATGTTGAAGAGTTGCCGATGTTTATATAACCAGTTCTTTCCCTTGCGCAACGATGCCAACTGTAACATGCGTATTAGCAACATCAGAAGCTGATATTAAACGTGAATGCTCGCGAAGACGCTGACCCTTGGATACTGCTACATAAATCAACTTCAGCGCATGGCGATGAACCACTATTGACGTTAACCCGACGTGACGGTTGTATCAAATGAGTACATGTGCATGGTTTAAAAAATTGGGTAGGCAGAACTGCAACCATTATTGACGTTTCATGAAAATTAGCATCTCTTTGAAAAGTAGTTCTGAGACCTGGCGTAGCTGTGTGGTAAAATGCTTCATTGCCACGCAAAATGATTGAGTTTGATTCCAGCTGCGACCCTGACATTTATTCTTTGCACTCGTCGAGTTGATGCTACTGATGTCAGGAGTTACTTTACGCTCGCACGTTAAAATTGCCAATGTATGTTCTCTTTGCTCCTCAGTAGATACTAAGTGTCAATCACATGTGGCACAATCCCGCATACAATAGGCACATACCTGCCCATGGGTACGTGCCACTGTCTGGCGGAAAGTGTTTGATGACGTACGCGACGGGATCGTGACATTATTCATGTCTTGACCAGGGCGTGATATTCTTCAAGCTATCTTAGCCTCCCATGTGAATTTTGGTTCACTCCAGGTCAAGGAGGTGACCACGAGAGCATTCAAGCATAAGCGGCTAAATTGAAAAATACATACACTCAAATTCGCCGAAGTTCACAAAAAAATGCATTGAATTTAAAACTAGCTGAACTGGTGACCTTTCCGTCTTAACTTTTCCGAATTATTGCAATATTACGGACACAAGATTCTGCAATGAAAGCATGACCGACGAAGTACACAAGTATATTAAGTTCTTTTAAATGCGAATAGTTTTTTGCACTGCATCTATCTATCTATCTATCTATCTATCTATCTATCTATCTATCTATCTATCTATCTATCCGCCAACGTTGGGGTGTCCTCGTGATCACCCTCTTGACTTGGAGTCAATCAAAATTAGTTTGGGAGGATGGGATGATTTGGCGAATATGACTTGTTGTTAATGACATGATAAATATCAGAATCCCGTCGTTTATGTCGTCAAACACTTAGCGCCAGACATTGGCATTTACCCTCGGCCAGGTATGTGCCACTGGCATTCGGGTACGCGTAGTGTTAACACGTGACTGTTAGGAAGGGCAGACACCGGCAGTGTTGACCCAATGAATGCAAAGCATAAATGTCAGGGTCCCAACAGGAATCCCACCCCAGCATTCTGCTTGGCATTCAAGTATTCTACCACCAACGAATGCCAGCTCTCCGAACTATTTTAATGCAATAGACCCTAATGTTTGTGAAACTTCAATTTTGGTAGCAATATTGGCTATTCAGTTTTATAAAGATTACAATTGTACCGTCATGCGTGATATGAAGGTTATCGCACGAGCTTCGACCAACCTAACGTCTTGTCTCTATCGTTGGCTATTGAATGCTGCAACAATCATTACTCAGTATAACTGATTATTTCTCTCCATTTTGAGCACCCTTATCATCGCCATCACGTGTATTCTTCATGAGGTCTGATTTCCGCAGCTGAGCACAGAGTTTCTTGGAAAGATGTGTTATGAATGGTACTTCTAGCTAGGTACTGCTTTGTTTAAACAGCTTGTTCTAACGGGAATGATCAGTGTTCAAGGAACAGCAAAAAGAGTGAGTGAAGCTTGCATGATACCACGCTCTCCTCGATAGTATATTCCGGGACGTGGCGCTTTCGCAGTTTTTGTTCGACGCTCGCGCGATAAGCTTCAAAATGCGCTCGACTGCACTCCTTTGATAGAGCCATCAGGTAGAGTTAACGTAAATTGTAGTAAGGCACAGTCGGCAAAAATTATTTGATGCAGCAGTGTCCAGTGCTACAATCCTCGTGAGCGCGACCACTTTACATCAGCTTTGACCTTGTGGTGTGGCATATATGCATGCATGTCTCTTTGCATCGTTACGATACTGTAAACAACCGGCTATAAAAAACATATCGAATGGTTCAAGATATGTCTGAGCATACTACACTGGTGCGTATCTTTAACGCCATTTCGTAACACGTCACTCAAGCAAAAAATTACAGCATGTCCACGAAGTGAATGATGACGAGTAGGGTGAAGCGGACGAATGGCTGGACACACGGACGAACAGTCAGATAGACGGACGCATGGAAGCACGGACGCACTGATGGACACTTCGCGCCACTCATCATAATTCACCCCATGGATATGCTGTGACACTGTTTTTATTGGCATGCAGTGCACTGCAACTGGCTACTACGACTACGACAACACGAGACAATACGGCGTAAGCGGCTCCGTCTCTAAAAAATGCAGCATGGTCACATTCCCACCGTATTCTTCGCATAACTTTCATTCCCAAGGTACGAAGGATCTACCTTCTTTTGCTGTGTTATTGTACTTTCTAGCTTGTACTTACAGCTTATAGCACTTTCTTGCTTTGTTATCATGCTTTCCGTTTCATTTGAAGCATCGGGACCATAACTTTTCTGAGTCGGGTAATGCCACACACGTTCTTTTTGTTGTATGTATTATGTTTGCAGCTGATTGCTCATCTGGATAATGCTTTGCGCAAACCGCACCAGAATTTCTGCGGGCATTCCAGGCTATTTTTGGATCATTTGGTTGGCTTGGGCACCCTAACACAACCAGCTGATCATATTCCATAAGAAAGGCAGCCACCAGAACTTATGCTTGACTCTTTCATGGTCCATGCATAAATGACAAGGTAAATGTTACTAATAGCGAAGCTTCCATAGATGCCAATATGTTGAGAAAATGGCAGCTGGTTAGCTGCTCATGGGGCTTAGTGCCGTCTCGGTGAGAAGGAAACACTTCAATCGGAACAAAAATTAGGGAGATGTGACGCAGTAGCAGGTAAACAATAGACGTCGAATTGATCGTACTAGCGCAAAATTTGATCTCAAATCATATTTTAGGCTCCTGATCACTAACGACTGGTTCTAATGTTACCGCTGGTCAGTCCTCCAGTAGTGTGCTTCTAGACAACATCAGAAAAGCTAATGCTGCCCCATGATCCACTGGATCATAAATTCTACTGCTGTTAAATTTGCCTGAATTTCACGAAGATGCTTATTCTTGTAAAATTATTCGGCGTTCGGGGCATATTTCTCCGATAGATTAAATTAAGTAGCAGCGTAACTTTCGTATTTGCAGCGTTACTCAATTTATTGGCACAAAAGCAGAATTTTAGCGTGCACATTGTTCATGTTCTTCAGTTATAACAAGAAAAGACTGCGTCTATTCACGCCAACATTATGAGACGTTAGTTTTTTTAAAGACGATAGTCTTTCTTGGGGACCTTCAACGCAAAAACTTTGGTCTGTCTGCCTGTCTGTCCATTCGTCTATTTGTCTACGTTTAACGGAACTGGGCATTTTAAACGGCATCATTTTCTAAACGGCCTACCTCATCCTCAGCACCTACCAATGTTGCTCAAGGTTCCGCTTTCACATTTGTGCGATTGTCAATTAAAAATCAATTATGGCGCAGATCTGAAGTACCAAACAACACGTATATGTTCTGTGTGTGTTGCTTTTACTAGAAAAGGCACCCATAAGTTATTCTAAGGACTGAGACTCTGAGACGGGCACGCACGCTCGTCTCAGAGCCGCGTTTCGTTTTTCTAAATAAACTGCCAAATACGCTCATGTCTCTCGTGTGACGTGACTTCGTGGGCTCGTTCGCCTCCGCAGCAAGCTCGAGGCACTCCAATGAAGTGCCTCCAGAATACCATTCACCGATTTTCTTGCGCAGAACATCATATAAACGTTTCGTTCAATCTCTCCAGACGCAAGACTATCGTCTTTTGATGTTACTTGCAGATTAGCATGCAGATACGGGACCAACTTTTTTAAATGCGAAGCATTTCGTGGTGAACTTCAGCGACTTTGATCTATCTATCTATCTATCTATCTATCTATCTATCTATCTATCTATCTATCTATCTATCTATCTATCTATCTATCTATCTATCTATCTATCTATCTATCTATCTATCTAGCTAGCTAGCTAGCTAGCTAGCAAGCAAGCTGCCTACGACATTTAGCTCTCCTGGCCGTTTGGATAATGGTATCGATACCAAACTTGGTATGATATAACATGACCGCTTTATGAACATGACTGACGAGTTATAACATGAAAAGCATGGTATGTTATAAATGTCATGATTTACATGTCATGGTCTTGCTGCTCTTGCTGTGATTTCATTCACATGTTATGTTGCAACAAAACTGGTACGGTATGACATGACTGCACGGCGAACACAAGCGACAGACCCAAACATGAAAATAATGACATGCTTGTTACGTAACAACATGACTACGTGTGCACTCATGATTTGCTCGCGGCCGTTTCGCTAGCTTTGCATAGACCAAATCTGGTATTACGGGACGTGAATGGATGACGAAGGTATGTGACGGGTGCAAACATGATAATCATGAGATGCGTGTCATGTAACAGCATGACTACATGCCATGCTCATGATATGCTCGCGGTCGTTTCGCTAGCTTCTCATGCACCAAATTCGATATTACGGGACGTGAACGGATGACGAAGGCTTGTGATGGTGCAAATATAATAATCATGAGATGCGTGTCATGTAAAAACATGACTACATGCCACGCTTGTGATGCGCTCGCGGCCGCTTCGCTAGCTCCACATGTACCAAAATCGGTAATTCGTGACTCGAACGGACGACATAGGTAAATGACACGTCTAAACATGATGATCATGACATGTGTGCCGTGTAACAAGACTATGTCTAACACTCATGATGCGCTCGCGGCCGTTTGCTACCTTCACATATGCCAAAATTCGGTATTACATCACGTGAATGGATGACAAAGTATGTGACTGGTGCAAACATATTAGTCATGAGATGCGTATGATGTGAGAACAATAATACACGCCACACTTGAGGCACCAATACAATTCGATGTGAGCCGGCGCAACAAGAACGCAAGCAAGTGCTTAAAACTAAAGCATTTAGGTGGGTGTATGAAAGTATAATATAAACTGATCGCGTATCTTTAATAGAAGCCTTTGTATCCAGTAGTCGGTGGCTCGTCACACCGTCGCCATCAACGTAAGAGGGAGACAACTATATCGGGGTCAGTTATATCGCTTGGTTGGCCTGCCAACTACGGGAAAGATAAGGAAAACTTACGGCGCGCATAGAATGGAAGCCGCAGTGAACTATGCAGAGCAAGTAAACCAAGCATTTCATGAAGATGGCTAAATTGGGCACCACATGCTTTTCGAGGCTCTGCGGTGTGTCATTCTGGCATTTTCAATTCCGCAAAAAATTTCGGGGTTCCATAGCTGCAACGGGAGAGCATAAAATTTTCAACCCCTTATTCTACCATTTTTTTCTTCACATGAGTACATGTGTAAACTCAATTTCAGTAAACAAGAGTAGAGTGACAGAAGTGCAATAAATTGGTTAAGACCACAGTGAAGCTCCTGTTAGCAAAGTGCGCTTAGGGACAGGCTTGAATTTGTGTTCACTTAGCTACTGCTTTCATGCTTCTTTGAGTTTTTGCATGAATTTCAATAGATGTCAAGTAAGTATAGGCGCTTTCCTGTTCGGGAAACGTATGTAGCCACGATTTGAAACTTAGTAAATCTTTACTTCTAACACAATACCTCAAATGCTTCTATAAACCATTACAAAGAATGTTGCTAGAGCCGAAAATTTGAAAAGTAAACTTTTCTTCTTTAAGGCAGCGCTGTCGCTGTGACGATCATATGCCGAAACTTTCCGAAACACTGTGTCCAGCGACGTTCTTTTTTTGAAAAAGTTCTGATCACTTAAAGCGTTTGCATGTCTCTGAACTGCTGTCACACAGGTCCCGTTAATTAGGGAGGTGATCGCCGGGCTAATTCCAAGGGCCGAAGCATCAGCCCCCCGAACCGCACCACGAAAGCGTGGACAATTTACAAGTGGTCCTTTTTGGCACGCCAGGTGACGCCAGCTGTGGCCCAAAGAACAAGTCAGAGCCGAGAGTTGATAAACAAACAAAGTTATATTCTCAATAATGGCAGATCGAAGACAACACACGAGAATGCACACTCCACAATAGTTGCATACAATATGTCACCAATCAAACAACGTACTACACAGTACAATCAGCCACACTCGAAACAACGGACACAGACAACAATACGCACTACAATGCAGTCGCATGCATTGAACAACCAAGACATTTAAAGACTAAAGAGATAGAAAAACATATTCAGTCCACAGTTCTTGGAACAAAAGTCTAGATGATACTCTTCCGAGAATCACTCACTCAAAGTCCAGCGTTGTTGTCGTTCCGCTGCCCTCAAAGTTCCTCTTCCAGGAAACCTCGCCAAAGTTTCTCTTCCAGGAAACCTCACGTCTTCAATAGGCCACTCTCCAAGCTTCAAACTTCTTTGCCGGAAACACGTCAGCTTCCCACACGCAGCTGTTGCCGCGCGTCTTCGCTCGATAGCGGTAAACACACACTCTTGCCGGTAGCTCGAGCCTTCACCCCTCAGGTGGAAATCCTCTTCATCTCCTGCTTTGTCCCTACGGACAAAACCTTCGCCGACTACACGGCGGAATCCCTACGCACTCTGGCGCTAACTTCCGTCTTCTCCTGATCTCTCATCTCGGCTGCTCGGTTAAATACCTTCCGCGCGACATTCCAGAAAGTTCTCGTCATTTCGTCGGCGCGATACGCAGCGAAGGCTGGGGAGGGGACGAGACGGCTCGAATGCCCTCCGCGTCGGATGACTCAACTCGGCATGACCACGCCTCTTTCGTTCTAGAAATTTCGCGGGCTTGCTCGGCCGCCAATGTGGGGTGAGGAGGTTCGTCGGCGAAGCCACGCTTTCGAGAGAGAGCGAGCGCCTGGAGAGCCTTGGATGTTTGTTTTCTTTTTTTTCTTTTGACCTCCCGGCGTCTCTCCCGCGCGTTATCGCAAAAATTGGGCGGCGCGCCCATTTTTAGCGCTCGTTCTGTGACAACTGCACTCTCGTTTTGCACTCAAATTCTGTAAAAAACTTACTTGCGCACACCTAACAAACGTAATTGAGGTAAATACGATGCATCCTACTCGTGATTGTTGATAATTTTTGCATTGGTTTACACAATTTGGGTTCAATGTCTGCTGATGTTGTCGATATCTCAGTTGTATATTAAAGCTGATTTTACAGCTTGACAATTTCTCACCACGTGCATGTCTCTGTTAGTAACTCATTTAATGTAGGTCGAGTTTCGTCTTACTGAAAAATCGATCAGCTTAACTCTCGAAACTTCAGAACACGCGAACAAAATCACAAAACAGTTAAAAAAATACGAATGGCCGCATCGCCCAGCGGCCAGTGGACCTACATGAAGGCACGAACGAATTCCGCTTCCATGCGAAGTAGGAAAGTAGAGTTTCCACGCGAACCATACTCCTCTGAGCTTTTGTCCTTCCCTTCTATTCGGTGACCTCACCAGTGACGTCATCAAAGAAATATTGCATTTGTAATTTACTTCGTTATATGCTAAGCAGTCGCCTGTGGTAAAAACGGTAGTGCCACTGCTTATCAGCATGCAAGAGCTTGTTAATGAAAGAAATAGGGAGTTAGCACCGCCTGGGTAGGGTTAGATTCCTGCTAAGACCCTGACAATTATTCTTTGCATTCGTCAAGTCACCGCAGGATATGTCAGCTTTTTATGAATGGCATTGCATTCAAATTAAATATATCTGTTTTCGGTGTTCTTGAGTAGACAAACTGTCAATCACCTGTGGCACATATTTGCCCGTGGTGTGCAGATATGTGCCACACGTGTCTTGCGGAAGGATTCGACGAAGCACGGGACGCAATTGTCACAATATTCATGTCATAAGTAGCCAGTCATATTCATCAACCATTTTGCCCTCCCATACTAATTTTTGCTTACTCCAAGTTAAGGGGATGATCACAGGAGATCACCGAGACGTAGGTGACTAGAGATAGATAGATAGATAGATAGATAGATAGATAGATAGATAGATGCACGTGCTCATTTACCAGCGGTACGCAAAGCCATGCTTCGCATCTAAGAACAAGCACGGCCGCCCAGCTTTGCTCTTCCTCCAGGCTTGAAACCAACCACCAGTGTGACGCTGCCATAACTTTTGCATGCAAACTGTTTTTCTTGAGTATTCCGACCCTTCAACCCTAGATCCATTTTTGCCAGCGTAGACTAGAGTATCATTCACGTGGCTTGTTGGACCTAACGTCTTTCTATTCGCTTTCTTCTCCCTTAAATATCCTCATCTGGCTGCTGCTTTTTTGACAGGTATGCGTAAAAAAAACAAAGCATAATGTGTTAATCCCCCCTTATTTGACTATTCCCGACAAATACCTGTTTTCATAGCAATAACGCTATTTTTTAGCATCCATCGGCCTAATAGTGAACACCAGAGCTGCACTCGGTACACAAGTGCCGCGAATGGCCATGGTCAAGACTTCTGGAAACTGCGACTGGTATTCACACGAATCCCCGCATTTAGTCGTTTCTGACAGCCACTATTTCTAGCCTGCGTGTTTCATTATGGTGCTATGCGAAGACCCCTGCGAGAAGCCAGAACAACCGGGGGGGAGGGAAGAACTTCGAAATTCGATTAACGAACTACGCGAGAGTAATTGCCTATGATATTATGCTGAACACGCAGCTGGCGGAGAGTTTGAAGCACCCCCTTATACTTCGCAATTCCACTCTACCAACCTCACTTTGATCCAGCCTTGACGCTTCTCGAAACCATACCGCGTGGCTTGGGTTTTTCATACGCACACCAGGGAATGAGGACCCAGATTGTCTTTAGAGTCCTACAAGTATTGAACAGTCCAAAATACGGGAACCAGTTGGATCGCAATGCGACTTCAAGCATTAAAGCAGCTGGCTAATACTATACAGTTTGGTGAGGTGACTAGGCACTGTTGATTAAATCATAACATAATTTCGCAAGAAGACCCGTGCCAATCACCATATTCACAAAAATTTTTCGCTATGACTCTGTCTAGACTGAACTTTCTTACGATAGCCGAGCAAAGTTTGAAAGGAGCGAAATTATTATGAGGTAATCAGACCTCATCGAAATTGTAGTGATATTATTAACTGCTGTTCTTGGCCACAAGTTTCTAGTAATTTAGGGTGCCCCAACGCTGCACTTTCTGTATTTCATTCTTATATTCCCCTTCCATGATCCCCGATTGTAGGGTGACCAACCGGAACCTTTTCTGGTTGATCCCCGCCCCCCTTAATCCTGCCTTCACGCGTCCTTCCTCAATGTATGTGCACATTAAAAAATATTTCTATCACTTAAAGTGTGGTAGTCAAGGGGATTGATTGATTGATTTGTGGGGTTTAACGTCCCAAAACCACCATTTGATTATGAGAGACGCCGTAGTGGAGGGCTCCGGAAATTTTGACCAACTGGGTTTCTTTAACGTGCTCCCGGTAGTCAAGGGGAAATATGCAAATGACTTATGGCTGGCTGTAACATCTAAGCCAACTTTTAAGTTACGCCAGAATGCTTATTCTGTGTCCCTATTTGTGTTTTGTAAACCTTTGTGTGGCAAGAACATTTTTTGTATGCAAGATGTGTGACGGACTATTTGAGTGTTCTACTATGTGCATTTGTATCGATTCGTGTTTATTCTCTATATCATGACTGCCGCAATTGTGCAAATGAAAAGGTGTAGCCTGTGCCGGAAATTCCCACCGACTTCTTAATACTCAAATTGCCCATTAAAAAAACGTGTGAATGAGTCACCAGAAATTAAGTTGGTCGTTGCTGCCTATAAGTGAGTTCAAGGTCTTCCCTTTCACCCAAATCGACACGCAGTCTCTGACCGACATTTTACACTTTGGCTTCAGCTTTAGGAGTTGAACGCGATAGCAGAAATGAAAGAGAAATTTTCGCATATGGCTGCATTTTGTTCAATGGCTAGGATGGTTTAAATCACGAGCCGTGATGCACGCGAAATGTTTAAGAACTTGTGCACAGACTACGTAATCTTGTGCCTGTGTTACATTGGCACGTCAACCCCAATTGCTTTCGGCCTCAGTTAACGTCAACATTTATACGACGAAACTGAGGGTCACGTGATTTGCTTCATGAACAAACTAAGGATAACTTTTCACGTGAATCAAGTCACGTGACACTTAGTCTCATGACTGAAAATGGAGGTCTACCGTAACTGAGGTTAGTGTGCCCGTGTAACAAGGCTGTTAATGGAATACGTGCATTAACGTGTCTGCTTTTTGCAGTGGGTGGCTGCAATTTTGACCACGAAGTCTTTATGATAATCATACGCTGTGACACCAGATTGCAATTTACGCTTTTACCATACAAATTTACTGCAATATTACACGTCGTATTATGAAGCCTGTGTACAATGTGTGTCTGTTTATTAAGCAAAACTTCTTTTAACTGTAGTTGCTATATGCACAGGAATTTCTTTTCACCGTATTTGAAAGTAGAATGCCTGGTTGCCACGCGAAGAGCCTGTGTTACATCCTCGCTCCAAACAGCGATTTTTATTAATAATTTTATTTGCAAACTTCTCAGTTTATTAGTCACGCACAAGGCGAAAATTCTTCGCTCACAAGAAATGACTTGCGGTCTTGTGGCCAACGTCCATCCCGGCACCGCAAGTCCTACGAAACAAGCTCTTCAAAGCTTTCACGATATTACAAACCTAATTGAAGTTTTATATATAGATTCAAGTCACCGTCTGGTAGTTAAGGCAACCCCTACTTGCGCGTCATGGTTCGCGTTCCACGTAGTCCTCTTAGCAGTCAAATAAAACACATTTTATTACTCTTACCAGCCATTACCATTTATAGCTGATGGCTGCACAGAAAAACACGCAGGTCATCAGCAACAGGGCTCATGTTCTTTGCTTTATGCAGGCTGTTCCACAGATTTTCTCTGACTTGATTAACATCAGAGCGAAGTGAAGCAACAAACAAAAACTAGATTATGTCAACTATGTTGCTTGTAGAAATGGTGAGGTAAAATTCGTCGTCTTTGACTATTTCCAGGGATCGGCTATATGTTGCTTACGTTTTAGTGAGTGAATTTGCTAGTGTCGCGCTAGATTTGTGCTTTTTTAGTGAATGAGAGGTACGTAATTGCATATATCCAATTCGTGTGCCGCATACATGTCTATTTTGATATATTTATAATGAGCTACTCAAACTTTTGTGGCACATACATGTTCCCTAATGTTGAGCTAGTTGTCGCCTTCTCTTATATTGAACGAGGAGTGGGTATTAAGATTTAGTCAATTTTTATATCTCTCTATCTCTATCCTCTTTCTGACCCCTATTTTCACTCCCCTGTACATTGTAGCAAACCACTTCTTCTAGTTTACCCTTCCTGTATTTTCCTTTTATTTATTTCTCTCTCTTTATGGCACTGTCCTTTCAAGATACCTATAGTATATCTTTATAGGAGTTACAAGGAATGATTTGAGCAATGATTTCACGGTTACATTTATGTTGACACAATGTTTTGCACTAAGAACTGTCATTGTTGAAACATTTATATCGAAGCCCAAGCAGGAATACTGTAGACACACGACGAATGTGTTCGCCTAAGGATCAGTCACGTGATGTGTTATTTAGGTCAGATCCACCCGCAACCAGCATTCACATGACTGGGGAAAATTCATGTTACAAGCGAGGATTTCAGCGCTGCTCCCCAAGGATCCCGGCAGTGATATGGATTTCTGTCGTTACACAAATAGCTCAGCTCTGACCAAAGCGGGGAAGCGAGAACAGTGACGTATAGTGACGTGCACGATTCCTTGGGTCGTATCGTGACTTCGTAGGTCGTGTGAATACAGCTTACGATGGGCTGGAAAAGGTTAGCTGAAAATGTTCGATGAAATTTATTCTTGAACGATGCCGTGCTTGTTGCCAAAAGTAGATAACGCATTTATAAATATATTGGTACCCAGTGTGTGACAGTTGGTTAGATACGCTTAAACCTGCATCTGCAAAAGCGTAGGCAATGACCATAAGTATGAAGCCTTTACCCACAATATAGTGTGCGAGCTATTTATTATTCTCATGATTCACTACTACGAGGTGACTTAGCCTTGAGCTTTGACTCCCGAATCGGTTTCAATGCTTTCCGAATGCTTGCATAAATTTCAATTGGCAGCTCACCGCTGGTGTTTAGGAACATGTGCACGTTGATTACGTTCCATTTTAGTGACATAAATGCGTTTACTTGAAGGATAATATTTTCAACGCAAAACCTTCTCTGAGAGTTGTCATGCGCAGATGGTCGATTGTTCTGCTATTGGAATAATGTTCATTGATTTACAAACTTAGCTATGAATTGATGAATATATATTATTAAGAGTTGTTTTCTCGATCATTCGTTTCAACGAGAGTCTTCACAGGTGCATTTAAAAATGCTGAAACGAATTACACTCATATAAACAAATTTAAAAGTCGTAGCATGATTTCACACTATGCTACTCCGAACTCGATGGAAAAGTCTACTGGTAAAAAAAAATGTGGGAATGACTTTCTCCTTTATGTCATTTTAGGCAAATGTATATGGAACATTGTAATTCTACTGGTTCCCTACAAGGGGGCGTGGTACAGTGTCCTTAGAAAAAGAGAAGTGGGCATTAACAATGATATAAGCAGCAAATACTTTGACAAAAGCGTCTTTTATCAGCGCAGGTGGGCGTGGGAAGCCCAAGTGTCCATGCGCAGTGCGCTGGGGTCCGAAAAAACCTCGAACTCGAGAGTACTTTTGCAAATGAAAGTAATGAAGTGCCTTTGTACCTTAAAATATTTCCTTTTCAACATATCAAATTACTTATATGAAAGCGCTATTAAGAAGTGCTTGTTGTTGCTTTCCAAGTTCGAAGCGCCAAACAGCAGCCCCCACTACTTGAAGTCAATGATATGATGCTTTTGCGCTAGAACGAATTGTGCCTTGTCTTGTCGATGCTGGCTAGCATGATTAACTATTTGCTGTCTGGTGGTGAGAATGTCAGTCGAAACTCGGACCACTTTTTTTTATTTGTTCATGACGTCTTGAGAGCTGGAAATAGGATGTGCCTCACGTATGGCCACTGGTGTATGCGTCATCCGACACAGGGGCTTCAATTGGGCCTAATTTACATTTTAGCGTCATGCGACATTATTCGGTCACTGAAAGACCACTCCTTGTTGTCTCATGACCAATAGCGGCACGGCTTCACTAACCGAAAGAAACCCTTAGTGATGTTCTTTTTGTTGAAACTGCATCCTCTCGTCAACTGAAGCACTATTTTATATAGCATCCCGCACGATGCCTATCAAAAAGGCGTAGCTTGTGATGACCGCAATGACGCGTTGGTAATTAGCAGAAAGAACACGTACAAAGTAAAACATCAGCCAAGGTTGCTGCGATTTCTTCGACATAGGCTGACGCCCGGGTGCGGATCTGTTCCTGGACTGTTGGAACAAAATATTCGTGGGACTGGTATCGGTGAGCTTCGGACAGCACGAAGTCCGGCATGGTTGTTGCAGGCAGAAATGGCGGACGGTTGTGGTTTACCATTCTGCATCGGTCGTCAGAAAGAGCAAAGCAGGCGCTTCTGAATCACATAAAACGTTAGCCTACGAGCAGTGAGTGACCCATGAATTACATGTGTGCCCACAGACTAGGCGCCGCCGGCCAGCAGGTGAACAACCGACACTGCAAGTGTCCCTAATTTTAGACTCCAGCAGAGCTCAGAACACGTCATGTGGTCTGAAAGGACGACATGGCGTGGTCCTTGAAGCAAATGTAGGCACCGACGTACAAAGCCAGGTTAATAACAACAGGCATCTAGTCTGGCATGCAGCAGCGCCGCAGTGATAAAGGCTGTTCTAGTTGCAGCTGTGCTTTGAGAACTTGCGTGTAGAGCTGCGCTGTCGTAACAGCAAAGTGGACCGCTTCCAAGTTAATTAGATGTAGTTCTACTCTAGTGGAGCTAGCGTGGAAAAGAGGGTGGCACGGTACGTTACTTCCAATCGTTCGGGTGACGCGGACTGCCGTAAACAACCAGGGCGAATCTACATGAATGAACACTTATAAGGGGCAAATAGAAAAGAGTGTGGAAGTGCTGGTTGCTTGGGCGTAGTGTAATGGCGCTGCTGAAGTATAAGGGGGAGCACTACGAGCATCCGAATATTGTGAGGCAGCGCAGTCTGCTCTTGTTGAAACAAGCGGAGAAACATCGATCGCAACAACGCTAATACAACAAGCCCCGGCAGACAAGACGACTATTATGCGGAAAAGGCGTCACCGCCTAGGCGCTCACGCCAAAGGAACAAGTGAACAGGTCTCTCTAGCAGAAAATCTAGTACAAACGTCAATAAAAATTAGCCGGTTTCACGTCACGCGCATAACTGTTTGAGTTGCTGGATTTTTTGCCCATTATTTTTGTTCCGTCTTCCTTTTTTAACACAAAAGCGCTTTATGCTGGAGCTTACGACGGCTATGTTGACACATTTGCGTCACAAAATTATATTGTAAAATATGCACTAAGAGATGACAAAGAAAAGAACTGGAAAAGAAACTGAAGGCAAGTTTGAGGTTGAGCTGGTTCGTATTCGATCTTCAGCAATAAGCGCAGACGCGAAGAAGGGACAAGAGAAGGCAGCTAAAGCTCTTGTCTCTGTTTCACTTCTTGTGTCTTTTCCTTTTTCGCGCTAATTTTTGGAGATGGAAGAAAAAGCACCACCTCCCGGAAGTAGAGGCTAAGATGTTTCGCTCAGAACGCACGACACAAAAAAATGCTGCCCCAGATTGTCCGTTCTTCAGTGCTTTAAGAGTAGCTCTTGATATAAGGGATTTATCGTTAGTGGTACGCAGTGCTCGGTGGCACTTCAGGGTGTATTCGTTATGCGGTACGACTAGCGGGTGGCGCAAAAGGGCCTTTTAAACGCCATCGCCACACACGTTCCGATGCGCACGTGCATCTTCACGGCGTGGTCACTCATGGGATCATGCTCATCTTGTAATTATAGTACGTCTTCTCCTTTAAGCGCAAGTTTACCTTGAAGTTGCAGTGAGCACGAAGATCATTCAGCTTGCTGCCATAACCGTTTTCGCGAATCTTACACACAGGAGCATTACAACTGCGTGGTAGCAGTTATTTCGCGCTCATCATGTGTATATCTTGGGCGTTTGCTTTGGGCGTCCTTCTTTGGGTGGTAGTCACGCGGTTTGAGTGCCGAGCTTTCACACGTTTTACTGCGCACCCATCCTGTGTATTTTTTTGTGCGTTCAGGCAACAGTGTTTCAATGACTGAAAAATTTTGCTACAGTTGCTGCGAAGAACGAATTTAGGGGGAGACAGGAAATGAGGCGGACAGTACTGTAGTGAAATTTCTTGCAGTGATGAAAAGCCTACTAGCCCAATACCTCACTTTGCTCAAGTGTTTTAATGGCCGCTGCGACAGTGAAGTAGTCCAACATTTTAACACTCGTGCTGCCGTGTCAATGATATTCACCAGACACTCCCTGCATCCAAATCGTATTTTATTATTTATTGCTATGTGCGTATCACCTGGGGCACACCAAACAATTGGTTCGGTCACCACATCTGTGTACATATCAATTAAAACACTTGAGTTGTCTAAGTCACTCAATACATCTGAGGCGTGTGCGATTGATGAAAGGTTTCATATACCTTCGCGATTAGCCCGGCAATAAACCTCGTGGCCGCGCAGTTCATATTCACTGAAGCAGCTGTATGGAATGCTTCCGCGGTGCGTACAATGAGAGTGTACTAGGTAGCAGTAGAGGCCATGGCGTCTTGGTGAAAATTCCGATGCGCTGTAAGTCCTACAACAACGACGAGGTGCAGTGGAGGTTTGGAAGCTCTGTTTCAGCCAAAAAATGTTGGTTTGTAACAACTTTATTGATGGTAACAATTTTATTGCTGGTATAAACTTTTTTGTTCCTAACAACTGTATAGTTGGAATCTAAAGTAATGTTACATCTGGGTCGTGTCCGTGACTGTATTTGGTGTAACTAGAAACTTCCTACTCTGTGAAATAGCTTAAAAAAAGCCAAGCAAGAACCTAGAAACAACCAAGGTGACAAGTAGGTGCCATACTGCCACCACTGTGTCGTCTTAGCAAAGCGTTGAAAACACTAGCCTTTTCGTGGAAGCGTTGCATCGTCAGCGCAGTCTAATAACAATAAGCGCTATGGCCCTTAGAATTACTTATGTATTACTTTTCTAGAAAAACGACACACATACAGAATACCGACGTGTTGTTATGGTGCCTCACATATGGGCAATAATTGTTTTTTTAATTCTCAATCGCACAAGTGTGAATGCTCAATCTTGAGCAATATTGGTGGCCTCTGCGGTTGGGGCGGCTGTTTAGGGTACCGTTTAGTGCCATTTAAGGTATCACTCTGTTTCTGTCTTCATGGCTTACTCTTTTCCTCTCGGACTCGAATGGTGGCATTCCTAACCCTGGCGTTGGCTAGCTTGGCCGCCTGATGCTCGGTCGCCGCAGGAAAGAGTCGCTGGGGAAGCTGGTTCGACATCCTACTGCTGCACTGGGCACTGGGAAACTCGCGAAGCATGTCCACCAGGGCGGCGAGCATAATGTCGAGGACCTTCTTGAAGACAGAAACAGATATTTTGAATGTATAGTCTAATTCATGCATAATGCTTCATAATCCACAAAAGTCCCAAAGCTGTTTCTTACAATCACAGTTTATAACAGTGCACTAAAGGCAAAACAGGCGCTATTGTGTCTATGGTAGCCAGCACGGGAATGCTGGGTAGTTTCGTACTTTCGGCTCCGTGTTGTCTGCAGCCGAAGTTGTTAAGCAGTCCCACCCCACCAAGAATAAGCTCAACGGGTTCACAATTCTTTTATAAAGAGGTTATTATAGGTAAAGGCGATGAAGGTGGTGCTGAACATCCTAATGTAACCAGACTTTCACCATTGGTTATATACTGATGTGGTTATAATGACTGTGAGGTGTGTGGCTTTGTGTGTGGGCTCCCCCCTCTCTCTCTCCATCTTTAAAACTTTCTCATCCCTTTCCCCAGTGTAGGGTAGCATACCAGTTCTTCTAGACTGTTTAGCGTTCCCGCCTTTCTTTTGTGTCCTGTTGCTTTCTTCTTAATTTTTAAAAATCTAAAATGGAAGCCAAAGAAACAATAAACAAAGCCACAAGTGTGTTCTGAAACACTTAATTATTATTTCCTGTACTCAGCTGACGTACATATCTGAACAGGGCTCTCATCCCGAATTCCTCGACATCTGTACCATCGGCGTCCGGTACGATTAGGTCAAGCGGCAAGTCCATAACCGCAACAACTGTGGCTCAACCAAAATTGTGGAACGCACATTCTATGGGCGTCGAGTGTAAGCCAAAGAGCGCGCCTTCTGTGGACAGCAAATGATTTTTACCATACTGAGAATTTTATAATTTGATTAGGTATTATGTAATCCAACCTGGCTCACGCAACACAGCCGTGCAATGAAATTGCCGTTTAGATATTTGGGTCGTATTGGTCAGCTAGACAAACTTAAATTTTACCTTACATGCACACAATGAAAATCCGACAGCGCACGTCTCCTCCCAAGAGCCTGAAAAATAGTCATAGTTTACCTATTTATCTTTGTTGATTTAACGATTTCTAACTAGATTTTTTTTGGTGCGGCGATGGCGTAGTGGTTAGAGCATCCGCCTCACATGCAAGAGGTCGGTGGTTCAAATCCCGGTGCCGCGCAGTTCCCAACCGGATTAAAAAAAATCCGCGTGTTGATGGAACTGCATTAAGAGGCCTGGGGTGCGGCCTCACCGGTAACCACCGCCGGGAACACACTCCCTCACCAGAGAAGGATTGGCCACCCTGGTGCAGTATCTGGCCACTAACTCCCACATGCCTACGTCAAACAACTCACGGCCCTCAGTCCCCAGCTGCTGCGAAGCAACTGACCACGGCGGCGGTCCGATCTGCAACGCAGCAGAGGGTGCTAAGAATCTCTGGATCCGGAAAGGCCGCCATTGGAACCTGAACTTGGCAACATTTAACGCTAGAACCTTATCTAGTGAGGGAAGTCTAGCTGTACTATTCGAGGAGCTAGAGGGTGTTAAATGGGATATAATAAGGCTCAGTGAGGTTAGGAGGACAGATGAGGCCTATACTGTACTAAAGAATGGGCACGTCCTTTGCTATCGGAGCTTGGTAGACAGAAGAGAACTGGGAGTGGGGTTCCTAATTCACAGAAACATAGCTGGCAACATGGAGGAATACTATACCATTAATGAAAGGGTGGTAGGTATTGTAATTAAACTTAATAAAAGATACAAGATGAAGGTAGTACAGGCTTACGCACCTACATCCAGTCATGATGACGCTTCAGTTGAAAGCTTCTATGGAGACGTAGAATCGGCAATGAGTAAGGTAAAAACACAGTATACTATAGTGATGAGCGACTTTAATGCAAAAGTAGGGAAGAAGCAGGCTAGAGACCAGGCAGTAGGAGATTATGGCATCGGCACTAGAAACGCCAGAGGAGAGCTACTAGTGGAATTCGCAGAACGCAATAATTTGCGGATTTTAAATACCTTCTACCGAAAACGAGAAAACCGCAAGTGGACATGGAGGAGCCCTAATGGCGAAAATAAGAACGAAATAGACTTTATAATGACTGCACACCCAGGAATCGTGCAGGATGTGGAAGTGGTTGGCAAGGTACGACGCCGTGACCATAGAATGGTACGGTCTCGAATTCGCCTAGACTTGAAGAAGGAACGATAGAAACTGTTACGCAAGAAGCCAATCAATGAGCTAGCACTGAGAGGGAAAGTACAGGAATTCAGAGTGTCGCTGCAGAGCAGGTACTCGGCTCTTAGTGAGGAAACGAACCTTAGCGTAGATACAATGAATGATAATCTGACGAGTATCATTACGGAGTGTGCAGTGGAAGTTGGAGGCAGGGTAGTTAGACAGGACACTGGCAAGCTTTCCCAGGAAACGAAGAACCTAATTAAGAAGCGTCAAATCATGAAAGTGTCAAGTACAACATACAAAATAGAACTGGCAGAGCTTTCGAAGTTGAATATTTGACGTAAAGTATGCGATGTAAGAACGTATAACATGGAGAGAATTGAACACGCTCTGAAAAACGGAGGAAGCGTCAAAGCAGTGAAGAGGAAACTTGGCATAGGCAAAAGTCAGATGTATGCACTAAGGGACAAAGAAGGCAAAATAACTACCAATATGGATAGGATAGTTAAAATAGCGGAAGAGTTTTACAGAGATCTGTACAGTAGCCGTGACAACCACGACCTTAATACTATAAGAACTTGCAGTAACCCAGATGACACCCCACCAGTAATGATAGAAGAAGTCAGAAAAGCTTTGGAGAGCATGCAAAGAGGCAAAGCTGCTGGTGAGGATCAGGTCATATCAGACCTGCTGAAAGATGGAGGACAGATTGCGTTAGAAAAACTAGCCACCCTGTTTACGAGGTGTCTCCTGACGGGAAGGGTACCAGAGTCTTGGAAGAACGCTAACATCATCTTAATACATAAGAAAGGAGATGACAAGGATTTGAAGAATACAGGCCGATCAGCTTGCTCTCTGTACTATACAAGCTATTTACAAAGGTAATTGCTAACAGAGTAAAGAAAACATTAGAATTCAATCAACCAAAGGAACAAGCAGGATTTCGAACAGGCTACTCAACAATTGACCACATTCATACTATCAATCAGGTAATAGAGAAATGCCCAGAGTATAAACAACCGCTATACATAGCCCTCATAGATTACGAGAAGGCGTTTGATTCAGTCGAAATATCAGCCGTCATGCAGACACTGCGGAATCAGGGTGTAGATGAAGTATATATAAACATTCTGGAAGAAACATTCTGGAAAGGATCAACTGCTAACATAGTGCTTCATAAAGAATGCAACAGAATACCAATCAAGAAGGGTGTAAGGCAGGGGGACACAATCTCCCCAATGATATTTACCGCGTACTTACAGGAGGTGTTCAGAAGCCTAGAATGGGAACAGTTAGGGATAAGAGTTGATGGAGAATACCTTAGTAACTTGCGCTTCGCCGATGACATTGCATTGCTGAGTAACTCAGGGGACGAATTGCAACTCATGATTACGGAGTTAAACAAGGAGAGCAGAAAGGTGGGTCTTAAAATAATCTGCAGAAAACGAAAGTAATGTACAACAACCTCGGAAAGAAGCAGCGCTTGGAGGTAGGTAATAGTGCACTTGAAGTTGTAAAAGACTATGTTTACTTAGGGCAGGTAATAACCGCAGAGCCTAACCACGAGATTGAAGTAACTAGAAGAATAAGAATGGGGTGGAGCACATTCGGCAAGCACTTTCAAATTATGACAGGTAGATTGCCACTATCCCTCAAGAGGAAGGTATGTGACAGCTGTATCTTGCCGGTACTTAGCTACGGAGCAGAAGCCCGGAGACTTACAAAGAGGGTTCAGGTTAAATGGAGGACGACGCAGCGAGCAATGGAAAGAAAAATGGTAGGTGTAATCTGAAGAGACAAGAAGAGAGCAGAGTGGATTAGGGGACAAACGGGGGTTAAGGATATCATAGTTGAAATAAAGAAGAGGAAATGGACATGGGCCGGGCATGTACGCGTAGACAGGATAACCGCTTGTCATTGAGGGTAACTGACTGGATTCCCAGAGAAGGGAAGCGGGTTAGGGGGAGACAGAAGGTTAGGTGGGCAGATGAGATTAAGAAGTTTGCGGGTATAAATTGGCAGCAGCAAGAACAGGACCGGGTTAACTGGCCGAACATGGGAGAGGCCTTTGTCCTGCAGTAGACGTAGTCAGGCTGATGATGATGATGATGATGATGATGATGAAGGTATCACTAAGAGGGGGCAGACAGACAGACAGACCGACAGACAGACCGACCGACAAACAGACCAAACTATTTGCGTAGAAGGCCCCCAAGAAATACTATCGTCTTTAAAAAATAGCATCACTAATAGTCCCTTAAAGCCTAAGAATAAAAGTAAGCTCTCGCCCACAGTGGTCCCCAGTCCTCCAAAGCAGAATTCGGATAAATGTCCCGCTGAATTGTAATTGGTCATTTACGTGTCGTCAGATAGTTTCCACAAATTCAGGGCATATGACTTGCAAGTACAGGTACTTAAGGTAGCGATCAGATTAAAATTTTACTTCTTGGCAAATTAAATAAAAAAAATCCCGACTTCAGTGCTCTGCCAGAAGTGATGTTTCAACAAAGAAGGAGAAACCTTTTATTTCAGTTTCATAAGATTTGCATTACCAGCGATAAAGTGGTTATGGTTAGAGCGGAAATCAGCAATCTTTGATCTGTTTCCCAGATGAATGACATGCGCGCTGCAGTAGCTGGGGCAGCGGAACGCCTATTCACTCTTAGGCTGTAGCCCAGAAGGTTCTTGGTCGCAAATGGCTGTAGCTATCAAAACGAGTATCACCCAGCCAGTAGTTTATAGCAACTACCAAATCGCACAACTTCGCTATTTAAAGCATTGCAGGTCTTAGTGCAAGCTTCGCCATTTCTTTTTAGGAGCGTACCTTTTTTCCTCAAACCACGCTGTCACTTTTATCGTAGACGTTCCCCCCGCGCACCTGCTCCCAAACCCACCGTTCCTAGATCAGGTCAGTTTCGCAGCTCCCAATTTGCACTAGCTCTCCGAAGTGGACGCGCCAGCCGACGCAAAAGCTAGCGACATTGCGGTTACATCCTGCATCACGCATCACTCGTTCGGCAATGACGCACGCAGTACGGAGAAAGCGAGAACTGAGAACCGCGCAACGCCTCGCAAGCAGTTGCTCCTCGCGCACCTCAGCTCGCTGCGGCATGTGTATTGCCTCCGCGTTCACACGTCAGAGGCTTGCGCCGACTCAGGAGCGCAGCTGCGAAATTGTGGTTTAAAAAAATCACCACATATGAAAGGGTGAATGATGATGCGTGGGGCAAAGCGTCCGTATAGACGGACACAGGCGCAGATAGGGAGATGGCTGCACGGACCGACTGACGGGTGCATGGACGTGTGCATGGACAGACTGATGGCTGCGTTGACGGATGCAAGGACGGGCGCATGGAAGCACCAACGGATAGACGAAAGCATGGATGTACGAATAAACAGACGGACTCACGTACGGACGAATGGAAGCACAGACGGACAGACGCGCTCACGAAGGAAGCGATGATGGACAGGAAGACAAATGGTCACTCTGGCAGACAGACGGACGGACGGACAGAAACACGCAAGAACAGATGGACGAGTGGAAGCACGGACGTGCGGACGGACAGATGAACTAACGGAAGCATTGACCGACAGATAGACGGGAGGATGCATAGACGCACTCGCGTACCAACGTACGGACAGAAGCACGCACGCACGGAAGGAAGCAGGGATAGATGGGCGGATGGGCTAAAGAACTAACACATGGACGGTTGGACGCACAGACAGATGAAAGGACGCTTCGCCCCACACATCATCATTCACTGCGCCGGTATAAATGAAAACCACTAACGTCATCTATTTATATTATTTCCAATTACATATACACACAACGCCATCTATTGAGAAAGTCATCAACAAGAGGTCACTACATACTACATGTGGAGGAGACCATTGCCTAAGGAGCTTCGCCCCGAAAATGTTTCACAACCTTCTACTACCTTCATGAAAGTCACCAGCAAGATAAAGCATTATTATTCGCTCGTGTCCCATTTCTAAGAAGGTTAACTTATTGGTTGTAGTTGTACACAAAACAACTGCTACTTTTAAAGACGAGTGTTTCTCTTAGGATACTTGAAAAAGGAATGGCTGACTGGCTGGCTGGCTGGCTGGCTGGCTGGCCGGCCGGCTAGCTGGCCGGCTGGCCGGCTGGCTGGCTGGCCGGCCGGCCAGCCGGCTGACCGACTGACCGACTGACCGACTGGCTGACTGACTGACTGACTGACTGACTGACAGACTGACTGACTGACTGACTGACTGACTGACTGACTGACTGACTGACTGACTGACTGACTGACTGACTGACTGACTGACTGACAAAACAGTTCATCCACCCGGCTAAAGTTTAAGCACTTGCTGAACGCCCAGCGATTGCGAATTGGTGGCTGCGTTCATGCTTGTAACATAGTCTTTCAAAAAACAATTATTACGCATATCGAAGGTGTAAATTATAATCGTAAGTATAAGGTGGTGTGCACATTTAACGCAACATATAAAAATACGTAACTCTAAAGTTTCGAGTGTTTTCGAGGGTACGCTGAAAATTCGACGCTATGTTCAACAAACGGACAGCAGAAGACTGTCGCTTTTTGACAAAATTTGCGACTATATATCCACTATATTGTCAGCGAAGCTCGTAGATACGCGGACAGTTTTTGTACGTCCATTTTTGTATATATTTGAGCTTTATTATTACCCTTTGCATTGTCTCAGGTAATTTTCGCAATTAGATAAACAGCACTGATTCAAGTACACTCAAGACATTGGCGAAGTTCGGTTAAACGATGTATTGATAGTTGAGGTTTTTTCCACGGTGCAATTTATTGCGTAGGTGATAAATAAATTCATTTCCACAGAAACCAAAACTCTTCCATGCAAGAAGATGAACAAGAGAGGTTTTATAGCTAGAGGTAAGGTTGGCGTACCCTTCATTACTAAGAAGGAAATGTTCTGTTGAGTGTTATTGACGTTTGTGACAATAAATTTTCTCTAAATGGTCCGTAAAACAGCGTTATCGCTTCCACTAGTAGAGTACCATACATGTAGTCTAAATTGTCAATGGCTTTTTAGAGAATTTTTTGGGTCGTGCAGCCCCCATAGAGAAACATGCAGCCCCGATGTATGTCGTAGTAGTAGGCAGCCACCTGTCGTTTAGTCCTTGTAATGTCCGATGGATGGCGGTACTGGTATATGATGAATATATGGTGAGCATTATTCATGCGCGTCATCTTGTCATATGTGTATACTCATCATCATCAGTCTGACCTGTGTTGTGGGTCAGAGGCTCGGCAAGTAAAAGGAGTGTCTTGCAGCAAAAACGTTGCCTAACAAGTGGTGGAGAGTGCTTTCCGGTCCCCTGGTCCTCTCCCTGCAGCGCTTTTTCGTTATCTTCGACTACCAACCATC
Source organism: Rhipicephalus microplus (assembly GCF_043290135.1). Taxonomy (NCBI): domain Eukaryota; kingdom Metazoa; phylum Arthropoda; class Arachnida; order Ixodida; family Ixodidae; genus Rhipicephalus; species Rhipicephalus microplus. The sequence goes on from NC_134701.1 coordinate 180,812,441, forward strand.
CCTGAAGCTCCGGTCGGGTCGCTGTTTGCGCAGCCAGCCCACGGTCATGTTGCAAGACGAGCACAACAACAACACAGCTCCATCCACCCCGCCTACAACCCTGGGCATGCCTTCATGGACTGTCACCGCCCCTCAAAAAGATCCCCCGATGTTCGCTGGCCTCCGCAGTGAAGATGTTGAAGACTGGTTGAATGAGTACGACCGTGGGAGTGCGCTTAACTATTGGCATGATTCTGTTAAGCTGTCCCGCGTGCCGTTCTATCTGACGGGGGTCGATAAGACATGGTTTCTCAACCATCAGCTGGATTTCCCAGACTGGCCTACCTTTAAGCAGCAGCTCCGTCAGATATTTTCCAACCCTTCTGTACGTGCAGACATCGCCAAACGGAAGCTTGCAGAACGTGAAAAATTGAATTGCTGCACAAACTTGAAGAAAAACAAGGGAGACAGGAAAGAGCGCAGGTCTGTTAGTATAGTTTTTGACTCTCTCGGCGTACTGCTTCTTCGGGTTTCTCAATTGGGGCTGCTTGGAGTGAATATAAAGATGTTAATTTATTGTTTTATTTGTTCCTTAGCGCTATTTTTAGGGTTTTTAAACGAAAATCTCCAGAGTACGTTTTCATTTTTTCATGCCTTTGGTGATGCTTGGTGCAATAAATAATAAAAGATAAATAAAAAAAAGATGAGCGCACACCTTGGGATTACGCAGTTTAGTTTGTGGTGGGTATCACTTTTGTATTTTGCCATTTTTTACTTTTGTCATTGTGGTGGCAGTCAATTTTTATTTGATTTGTTTTGGGTCGGCTTTGTTGGCGGCGTCTTTGGTTTTGTGCGCATCATGGAAGCGCAGCGTAGCATGCGTATATATTGGCTTCAAAAAACGACAATAAACAGTTGGTAGTCTGCGCTCTTTCCTGTCTCCCTTGTTTTTCTTCAAGTTTGTGCAGCAATTCAATTTTTCAAGTATGAACCAACTAGTCTGCAAAAAAGTATTGCTGAACGTGTCCAGCACTCCAGCGAGTCCTATACTTCCTACATTGAAGATGTCCTCGCCCTATGCCGTCGCGTCGACAGCTCGATGGCAGAACATGACCGCGTTCGCCACCTGCTCAAGGGCATAGGCACCGTCGCATTTAACGCTTTGGCGGTAAAGAACCCCATTACGGTCGCGAATATCATCAGTACGTGTCAGCAAATCGACGACATTCAAATTATACGTTTACAACCTGACAAAGGAGATCTCAGGCCAACGCATGACAATGAGCTCCGTGCGTTGATATGGTCCATGATTCGCGAGGAGCTGCAACTCCAGGCCACCTCGTCGTCTTGTGAGCTCCACATAACACCTTCTGAAGGCAGCCTCCACAACATCGTCAGCGAGGAAGTGGCATCCACGACGTGTGAGCAAGTCCCGAGCTCGCATATCACTCCAAAGCCGACATACGCTCAGGTGGTTGCAGCGTCACCTTCTCAGCAATCACCGCAGTATGTGTCAACTACGCAGCCCTCCCTAAATGCCCTCGCCCCAAGGGCACCACCTCCTTCTTTCCATGCCTGGCGTTCATCTCGACCGATTTGCTATTATTGCGGAATACGTGGCCACATCTCACGGTTCTGTCGTCGACGTCAACAAGACGAAAGGCGGGGCTATGGTGACTACGAGAGGGATGAGTTTGCCCCTGCTCCCCAACATCGCCACCCATACCAACTGTACCAACGCCGCTCACCATTTCCACAGCACTTCGATGCAGCCAGTACCTTCCGCTCCTCGCGCCGTCGTTCCCCGTCACCTATGCACCGTTCCTCGTCACCACTTCGTCCGGCTACCACAGCGTCTGATCATCGCCCGGAAAACTAAACAGCGCAGCTTCAGGAGGAAAAGCTGCATTTGGCGGACTGCGTCGAACTCCTCCGGAACTCCCTTCAAATGTACTTTCAGTGTGTGTTGAGGGTATATGGACTGAAGCCTTGGTGGACGCAGGTGCATCGCTCTCGGTTATTAGGGTGGACTTGTGTTCCCGTTTGCGCAAAGTGAAGACACCGTATGATGGCCCTCCCCTTCGCTGTGCTAATCCGGTTTTCGTTCAGCCTTCTGGTGTTTGCACAGCACGAGTTTTTATTGAGGGCATCCTTCAAGTATACAGTTCCTCGTTCTGTCATCGTGTACTAATGCGCTCATTTAAGGGTGGGACTTTCTCTCCTCAGCTTCAGCCGTGATATCTTGCCGTCAGAAGGTCGTTCGAATGTCAGATACTGCGCTTTCGTCCGATAAAGATGCTCATAGCCAGCACTTCGTCACCGCTGATGACTGTTTTATTCCTCCAGGTAATGAGCATATTCTGACCCTAACATCAGATAAGATCAATACTGGTGATGTGTTCCTGGCACCGTGTGGACGCTACATCTCTGGTGGGCTTACCATCGCTCCTAGCCTGGTGCGCTTTCATGATGGCAGAGCATTAGTTAAGCAGTTAACCCTACTTCTTTGCCTGTTGCACTGCCCCAGGGCACCAGTGTGGTTTGCTTCACAGATACCGAACCACATTCTTTGGTGCCACTTCACGCAGACGCGCCATATTTCTCTACGAGTAATGATGACGATGCTACAACGGCTGCTTTAACAGCCACAATAAATCCCGATCTCACGTCAGCGCAAAAGCAAGAACTTTTGGGTATCCTTCAAAAACACAGTGCTTCATTTGATGTCAATTCCAAGCTTTTGGGTCGCACTCCCGTCACCGTACATCGAATTGAAACAGAAGGCAATACAATTGTACGCCGCCGCCCATATTGAGTGTCATCCGCAGAGCGGAAAATAATCGAGAACAACGTTTCTGATATGCTCAAACGAGATGTTATCCGGCCTTCGTCCAGCCCGTGGTCATCACCTGTAGTGCTAGTCCGAAAGAAGGATGGTTCGGTACGATTCTGCGTCGATTATTGAGCACTTAATAAGATTACGCGCAAAGACCTGGACCCGATCCCATGAGTCGACGACGCACTTGACTCTCTGCAAGGCGCTGAATTTTTCTCCAGCCTCGATTTACGGTCTGGTTATTGGCAAATATCTATGCACGAAGCGGACAAAGAAAAAACTGATTTTGCAACACCAGACGGGCTGTATGAATTTAACGTGATTCCATTCGGTTTATGTAATGCTCCTGCCACGTTTGAACGCATGATTGACACAGTTCTACGCGGCCTAAAATGTAAAACATGTCTCTGTTATCTAGATGACATCGTCGTTTTCTCTCTTTTTTCGTCAGCATCTTGATCGTCTAGATGAAGTTTTGTCGTGTATTTCTAATGCTGGACTTCAGTTAAACACAAAGAAATGCCACTTCGCCAACAAGAACGTCAAGGTGTTGGACCACCTTGTCAGCAAAGATGGCGTTCGCCCGGATCCTGACAAGCTTGCTGCCGTGATACGCTTCCATTGGCCAGAAATTCAGAAACACCTACGAAGTTTCCTGGGCCCGGCGTCCTACTTCCGCCGCTTCATTAGCCATTTTGCTGCCATCGCGTCGCCACTGCACAAGCTGCTGACATCCGGATCAACTTTCGCTTGGAACGACGGCTGCGAGTGTGCCTTTCAAGCCCTTAAGCATGCTTTTACATCCGACCCTGTTCTGTGTCATTGTGACGAGAACGCACCTACATGTCTCCACACCGACGCGAGTGGCCAAGGCATTGGTGCAGTTCTTCTACAGCGGGATGTCACTTCACGGGAAAGAGTTATTGCGTATGCTAGTTGTGCTCTTACGGCTGCTGAACAAAACTACTCCATAACTGACCAGGAGTGCCTTGCTGTCGTCTGGGCCATACAAAAATTTCGACCATATCTTTACGGATGCCACTTCATAGTTATTACAGACCATCACGCATTGTACTGGCTATCGTCACGGAAAAACTTGTCTGGTCGCCTTGGTCGTTGGGTACTCCGCCTACAAGAGTACGATTTTGACGTCATCTATAAGTCTGGCAAAAGACACCAAGATGCAGATTCTCTCTCTCGCTGCCCCCTTCCACTGTCACCATCGAGTACGTCAGGTGATTGCTCGTCTGGTGGGCAAAACACTGCGTCACCCCTCACATTATCACGACTTGCGGTTATCGACACGCCAGCTTCAAATCGCTACACCGAGTTCGCCACACGCCAGCGTGATGATCCATATTGCAATCGCATTATTCAACGCCTAATTGGTATATCACCTACTCCTAATGCTAGATTGCGCCGACAATTACGGCCATTTATGCTCGATAACAATGTGCTCCATCGTTACGTTTATACTACTGATGGACACCGCTGGGTTCCAGTACTTCCGCGTTCTCTACGTCACCAAGTCCTCGAAGCCTTTCATGACGACCCATGTGCAGGCCATTTGGGATTTCACAAAACACAAAGCCGCATCAGGAAACGTTTCTTCTGGCCTGGCATCCCTACTTTTGTGGCCAAGTACGTTGTATCTTGCCATCTGTGTCAAAGGCGGAAGCGACCAACTTCGTCTCCTGCCGGCCTACTGCAACCCATCCCGTGTCCCGAGACACCTTTCGCCATCGTTGGCATAGACCTACTAGGACCTCTCCCCATCACGCCAGCAGGTAATCGTTGGATTGTGACTGCTGTCGATCACTTGACACGGTACGCAGAGACTGCTGCACTACGCACAAGTTCTGCTTCAGACGTCGCAGACTTCTTTCTCGACGCCATTGTATTGCGTCACGGTGCACCTCGCGTCCTCCTGAGTGATCGCGGAAGACGTTCCTGTCCACCATAATCGAAACCCTGCTCACAACCTGTGGTACAGTACATTAGACGACGTCAGCCTACCACCCCCAAACTAATGGGCTGACAGAGAGATTTCATCGGACTTTAATAGACATGCTATCGATGTACATCGCACCAAACCACGACAGTGACGTTTGCTCATAACACCGCTGTTCAAAGAACTACTGGCTACTCGCCTTTCTACCTCGTGTACGACCGTACACCGACATTCCTCATCGACGTCTCTTTTCTAAATGTTCCAACTGACTCCTCGGCAACCATATCAGAGCAGTTTATCACAAGGCTCGAGGAATGTCGGCAACGGGCTCGCCTTAATACAGAAGCCAATCAGCAAGATCGCAAGGAACGCTACAACAGCTCTCATCGCGATGTCTCCTTCAGTCCGGGGGATGAAGTGTTGCTTTGGACGCCCATTCGTACTACAGGATTGTACGATAAATTTCAGTCACGCTTCACTGGACCCTATAAAATCAACGAACAAACGTCCCCAGTGAACTTCCGTGTCACTCCCAGCGACCTTTCTGCGGATCGTCGCTGTCGTGGTTCGGAGTTTGTCCACGTATCGCGTCTAAAGCCATTCGTTCGACGCTCCGTTTCCTTCTAAGACGCGTCCTGGCTGGCCGCTCAAGCGTGGGGGGGAATAAGTGTGAGAATTATTCATGCGCGTCATCATGTCATATGTAAATACTCATCATCATCAGTCAGACCTGTGTTGTGGGGCAGAGGCTCGGCAAGTAAAAGAAGTGCCTTGCAGCAAAAACGTTGCCTAACAATACAATGAAAATATGAGAGTAGGCGGTACTTGAAGTATTCACTAGATGTACGGACGAAGGTACGGACAGACAGACAGATGCGCGGACGGACGGACAGACGAAGAGGTGGTTGAATGGACGGATGAAACACAGACAGACGGATAGATGGACGGACAGACAAACAGACGGACGGACGGACGGACGGATGCATGGATGGATGAACGAATGGACGCACGCACGCACGTACGGGCAAAGAAGCGGTTGGATGGACGGGCGGACGGATGAATGGACGAATGCACAGAAGGACGCATGGATGGATGGACACACAGCCATACAGATAGGCACACGGACGCACGGACGGATGAATGAATGGAAGGGTGCACGGACGAACGTACGGACGCTTGGATGAACGGAATCAAGAACGTACGGACAGAAGTACGGACAGACTAACGGACGCGTAGCTCCACTAATCATCTTTCACAACGTGGATATGCTGTGATATATTTCTGAACACATATTTGTGGTTTGTACATGTCCTCACCGATTGGCTTCACATGATCAAACTGGGAGAGCTTTCTGCTCTCCTATAGCAGAGTACTTTGTCCAAGGTAGCGTAATTTTCATAAAGCCCATGTATCCATTAGTTGGCGGCTCGTTGCCGTCGTCGACATAGAGTTTCCTAAAATAAGTAGAGTGAACATCGGAATTATGGGTAGACTTTCTGTGAGTGGCATTTCAGTTTGTTACTAATAACATTCATCGCTACGCTATGGGGCAAACCTTTGATTTTTGAATTTTTTTTTGGTCATCAATTTGTCAACTACCACACAATTCAATCATGGCGAAGGCTCTCTGCCAGTCCTCTCTGTGTGGTCTCTGAGAGAATGCATGACAACAAATTGGATGGTATGAACAATGCCGCCAAACTGGTCACCTTTTAAATGCGAAGCATTTCTTAGCGAACTTCGGTGACTTTGAACATATCTATCTATCTAGCCGCCTACGACTTTTAGCTCTATTGGCCATTTAGATAATGACATCAATGCCAAACTTAGTATGACGTAACATGACTGTATGAAGAACACATTTGACTAGTCATAACATGAAAATCGTATTTATATCATGAATGTCATGATTTACATTTTATGGTCCTGCAGCTCTTGCGGTGGTTTCGTTCACATGGCATGTTGAAAAACTGGTGGGGTATCACATAATCGCATGTCGAACACAAGCGACCAACCCTGACATAAAAATTATGACATGCGTGTCATGTAACAACATGACTACATGCCACACCCATGATGCGCTCGCGGCCGTTTCGCTAGCTTCACATATGCCAAATTTAGTATTACGTGATGTCAATGGATGACGGAGATACGTGACTGGTGCGAACGTAATAATCATGAGATGCGTGTCATGTGAGAACATGACTACATACCTGAGTGAAAGCGCCAATACGTTTCGACGTGGCCTGGTGCGCGTGCACACTGGCGTTCATTTCGTCGCGTCATGCCGGCGATGCACCGCCAGGCGGCGGTCTTGCCATGTACTCGCAGGCTTGTGCCGCGCTGCGTTGCTTTGTCGCATGCGCGATTCAGCACGTCTGGCGTCCGTCCTTGACAAAAATAAGGAAGACGCAGTGTTCTCGGGGTAACGCATCGGCGCGAAATGCAGCATGTCGCATTTCGCACCAGTTGCCGTCGGGCAGCGCTTACTGACGCTGGTCGTGCCGGTCGCGCCTGGCGTCAGACTATAGAGTGCTCGCGTTTTGCTAATGTAGCGTCGCTGTGCCCAGCGTGCGCACGCGTAAACTCTAGTAGTCATTGAAGTATATTGGGCCCTTCATGATGCGCTCGCGGCTGTTTTCGCTAACTCCACATACACGAAATTTGGTTTTACGTGGCGTCAGTGCATGACTAGAGTATATGACTGGTGCCAACAAGATAATGCTGACAAGCTTGTCATTTAAGAAAATGACAACATACCACGCTCATGGCGTGCTCGCGGCCGTTTCGCTAGCTTCACATATACTGAATTTGGTATCACGGGACGTGATGAGATGACGAAGTTGAACGACACGTCCAAACATGATAATCATGACACGCAAGTCATGCAAGTATCGTTTACCTCCACCTCGTAACATTGTGCTGATTTTAGGGTGACACATCAACCTTTCTCATTCGTGCTTCGCATATCATCCATTACCACTGTGCGTGGGATCTGCCATTTTTTTCGCTTCTTTTAAGCTTTTCTAATATAAAGAATGCTGGCAGGCGCACATCACGACTGTATCGTAGCTGCCCCAGCCCTGATGTGAGCTAGGCAGTTTCCTTCCTGCTGCGTAGGAATTGGGTGGCCCAGGTAAGATGGTGCGATGACGGCCAAAAAAAGAAGGAGGGCTGAAACACGACGGTCAAAAAGATAACTATCACACGAAAGTATTAGAAACTTTTATACCAGTTTCGAAAACAATACGCACGCCGTTTACGAAGACAACGGGACACAGAAGCATTGTGGTGTGCTGATGATATCAGTGGGCACTTCCTGGGAAGAAATCTGCTCTACTGCATAACTGGCAGTGCTGACAGGTGCAGACGATTCAGAAAAGACAACGCATGCAGGTGGTCGAGACCAGTAGAAAGCATTAGAAAAATGGTCGATGTGGAATATTAAATATAAAATCTTTTGGGAGAACTGTAGCCGCAACTTGACATAAAAACAAAAAAAAGTGTTTCCATGCGCGTGATTCTATATTTCTGCAGGTATGTCGTAACGCTCATTATATGAAGCAGACATAGTAATATGAGAACGTTAACCCTTATGAAAGGAGTAGAAAGGAACAAATTACGAAAGTAAGGGTAATGACTAAACGTGAAGGTAGGGTGCATGACTTCGAAAATCCTTTGCTTCTCTGTGCTAAGGAAACAAAAAAATGAGCCAGGAGCAAGTGAGTCAGGACTTAAACATAACTAGGTGTTTTATAGCGAAAGAAACAAAATATATACCGCCACTGCGAGTACAGCTTAATCACTACTGAAGCATCGAAGCATCGGCACAAAAAGAATAAAGCTCCACCAAATTTGGAATCAGGTGACGTGAATAGATGACGAAGGTAAATGACACGTTAAAAAATAGTATTCCTGAGAAGAAAGTCATGTTTGGCATAATTTACCTCCGCCTCGTAACGTTGTGCTCATTTAAAGAGACATATCAACCTTACTCTTTCGTGCTTCTCATATTATAGATTCCCACTATACGTGGGATCTGCCATTTTTTTACCCCAACAGCACATCACAACTATAGCGACTCATGCAGACGGTTCAACGTAGGCGCGAGAGCTTTTGAAAAAAGGGCTAGTGCAACAATGACAATAAATAGAAAGAAAGATTGAAACGCGAATAAAGGAAACATGATGATGTGTAGGGTTTAGCATCTCAAACTCACCATAAGATTATGAAGGACGCCGTAGAGGAGGGATTCAGAAATTTCTACCACCTGGGGTTTTTTAACGTGTACCCAAATCTGAGCAGACGGGCCTACAGCACAGCGTAGAACGGAAACGAAATACAAAATGCGCTTATTAGTTTGTATGAGTTTAAGGACCTAGAATATTGTGCTGCAAGCATAAAAAAACTGGAATTTTCCGTTTTGGGAAGCAGTGTTCGAAAGAACGAATGCTGGTCACGGCGGCCACATTTTACATTGAGGTGAAAACGCTTGAAGCTCGTGCGCTTAAATTTAGGCACATGTTGGATGACCTCAGAAGGTCGAACTTAGCAAATCCCCCCAGTGTCAGGTGTGTAATTATCATACCGGGATTTTCGGACGCTAACACCCAAAAACTGTTGAGTGAACCAGAATTTAGTAAAGGCTTATATTCACTGCTCAGCCTCTTTCAGCAGTTTTGCTGCTTCACAAAATATTTATAGTTCTCCTGTGCACTGAGAAATAAAAGAAGCCTCTGAGGAAATGTTAAGATCCAGAAGGCGAGGCAACAGGATTCTTTGAGTTTGGTATACATAGCTCGCTAAACATTGGACATTCGCTAAAACAACATGTTTGCTTCTGGTGTGTCGAACTTGCTCGCGACGAGATGCCGATAAGGGCCGTGGGACATGCTTTGAGGTACATAATAAGCGACGCTAGCAATTAGGATTCGCTTCCTAATGAAGCAGAAAGCTCCCTAGTTCTCGCCCTTAATGAGGTGTCGGAGGTGTTCTGTCAGATGGTGGTGGCTTCTGGCAAGGATTGCATGCTGTCATTTTATTTGCATGTTTCAGTGCTTGTGCGCAGAGCAGTGTACTTGCTCTAACATTTCTATGGATATTGTTAGAAAAGTCAGTTAAGACAATGCTGCACAGATTTCAATAAGCACATTGGATCTTATAGTGTATAGAATGACGTAATTATTCCACGAGAAATGAATGATTGCTTTGCCAAAGTACTTAAGCAGAAGACGCCAAGAAAACTTGGTGTTGTAGGCAAGAGAAAGAAGTTCCATCATTCGTGTATTTTTTTCATCTGTGAAGGCATTATGTACTCTATAAATACTTGTCTACTAGGCGCAAAGTTGTTTTGAGAAGGGTTTACATTATATAGATATCATAGATCACGTGTTCAAGAATTCGCGCATGCGAGCGCTCGTACGAGACACGCATCGCACAATACTGGCCAAGACCCTGAAGGGCCTGTCGTGTGTAGAGAAAGAGGAGAAAAGCTCGCAGAAAAGCTGAGAGTCTGGCCTGAATACATTTCTTGGCCTTCTAATAAGTGTTAGGAAAAGGGAGCGGATGGTAACTAAAGGAGAGAGAAGGTGCTAATGATGATTAGGATGATGATGATGATGGTGAATGTGTTGATGAAGCAAAACCTTTGATCAACTTCCAGTCTCTTGCAGAACTCCATCTTTCGTAAAAACTTCTTGAGCACTTTCTGTATCCTGTTGCTGACGAAGTGTTGGTTCCAACAAAGCATTTTCAGAACCTATCTGCATCATGCATTTTCAACAAGACAGTGGCCATGGAATTTCTTTGCGCCATATATTTCAGGCAGACGCACATGACTTGTTCCGTTGTCTCGGGGATGCCACAGGCCTAACAATACAGACTGTCTGCATGGGCGATGAGGTGTGGGTAACAACTAGTGAACACCACACCTATTTGTAACAGGGTCAATAAGCTTGTACTGCCCCTTTTAATGATTGTCGGTAATACTACATGCATATATCTGAGTTAAGTTTGTGAAGACAGGACCAATATGCCACTGTAGTATCACGGAGGAGTGTATACACATAAGGGTTAGCATTTGGTCGGCAAATTGAAATAGTCTATAGTATGCAGTTATTTTTAGTCATCTTTGCCTCAGCATCGGCTTCCTCGTTTCTGTGTAGGCAGCAGTGGCCAGGAATGTACAGATACCTTATTGAAAGGCTACTCATGTGGCCCTCCTATAATAATGTGGCGGCTCATACACAAGTCTGGAAAGATCTTTTGATGCATAAATTGTAGAATATATGCGTAGAATCCGGCCGACACCATTGCTGTTAGTTTCGATGAAGTACATTGCCGTTGTGGTAAAGATATAGTTTCCCTTTAAAGTTTTACAACTGTGTTGACATAGTCATCTCTTCTTAACATGTACCAAGCATAGCATACACTTGTATTAGGTTGGTTAGTGTTAGTGTCTCGCACGGCTAATGCAAATACTGGACTCCTTGTACGTGAAGTTCTGCATCACTCAGGTCTTGTGAATGGAATGTTCGGCAAAACACCAATTTATTGACACAATGTTTAAAGTTATATAATGGAAAAGCCTCAGCACAGTTGTAACGCGTTTTTTTGACCCGCTGTGCGCCACTCACACATTGCTATTGGAACAAACAGGATATTGTTTAAATATGTACACTCAGACATGAGCACAGCGATGATACGAGCACAAAAGCAGTGTGCACTTTTGTAAAGCGAAAAAAAATATTCTAGGCGTAAACAATCTGCACATCTGTATTCGCTGTAACGCATCGGTCATTTTGATTATTGATGCATGCACCAGTGAAGCCCATGTGGTGCATACTAAATACGTAAATCTACTAAACAAGTGTCTAAACAACAAAAATCAGTAATACACACTTTTTAGTTACCTACTGGTAAATATGAATTCACGTTCGATAGTCAGACTTTTTATTGAATGAATTTACCAGTTTCTCAAGAAATGAACACTGTAAGGAATTCCTAGAAATCACGAACGAACAAAGTATGATTAACGACGACAGAAAGAGAGAATGAATGTGCTAGAGAGCATGGATCTGTGAATCCGTGGTTATTACAGAAGACATGCACGTGGGGATAGTTGCAGAAAAAGAAATCCATTAGGAAGTATTGCTGATTTTTAATGCCAGTCACAATACCGGCCACAATACTTGGCTCACTTTGTAGTAGTTGTTGGACTTCCCGGCAACCATAATTTCTCCGCATTGATGACACCACAGTGTTGGCTCCGGGTATTGCGTTTGAGATATTGCTCTCGCAATAGACACTTCTGGTCTTCGTCGGCAACAGTCGATTGACATGGTTCTTTTTACTTTTCCAGTTGCGCTAACAGACGAAGACTATACTTCTTCACAACTGCTTCTTGTTTTATAGCACTGTGTTATATATACATACATATATATATATATATATATATATATATATATATATATATATATATATTTTTTCAAATATCTTCTTTTATACTTTGCTTGGAAATACTTACTGTTAGATCTATTAGTATTGTGTGAAACACGGCAAAACGAGCCCTTAAGTATCCATTTGTTTCCTTTCTATATATATATATATATATATATATATATATATATATATATATATATATATATATATATATATATATATATATATATATATGTATGTGTGTGTGTGTGTGTGTGTGTGTGTGTGTGTGTGTGTGTGTGACGCTACGATGACTAGGAGACATGACCTGGCTTATATGTGATGTTTATGCCATTTTCACATCTTCCTCAGATTCACCTACCATGGCTTGATGCGAAAAAGTCTTAGGTATTCTATTCGTGTTTTCTTCAATAGGGTTGCGGTGTGACGTCGTCCTTTTAGCTGCGATTGTGTTTCCGAGGACGTTTTGGTTGATTGTCGAGCCTGTCGAAAGATGGGCTGTAGTCGTTGATGTTGGTCGACTTGCGTGCGCTGCCCACGCTGATGTGGCAGCTGCTTCGAAGCAAGATTTGGCTTTACTTCACAGGTGGCTGTTAAGTCTGCTTGGTCGATGACACTATATAGGCCCTTGAATTGCTTGTCAGGCAAGAAAGGATGACTTACTGACTTCTATGTAGCCTTGCATAACTACCGAGATAAATCTTCTTGAAGCAACAACTGTAGCGGAAGGTCAGTGGCTGGTTGCTGTTTTAGGGGCGAAGCTCCTTAAAGCAGCACACGTTCTTCTCTCGTCGTAGTCGTAGTGCGTAACCAGCCTTACGCTTTGACCTGCAAGGTGGTGCCAGCGGGAGATTTCTTCTGTGCATTGTTAAACAATAAAAGATTCGCAGCGTGCGCGTTAACTAAAAGCCGCATTCTCCTAGTCTCTCATTCCCAATTAGAAGTTATTGACATGTGCATTGAGCACTATCTGACAAGAAAGGGTTGCTAGGTTATACTCACTGGGCATAACTTCCTTGGTTTTAGAAAGCTTTAGCGAGCGTTGGGCCGCATCGCCAAGAATGCAGTGAACTAGTATATACCATGACGTCGAGGTGATTAAAGGTGGGAAGTACACACGAAGCGCAAGCCGTAACAAAGTGTGCGTGTGCCACCTCTCGTATAGTCCTTGGAATGTCCGCTGGGTGGCGGTGCTTCTATATGCGGAATATATGATTACAAGATGCGAGATGTTGGTACTTGGAGTGTTGACAATATGGATGAACGGACACACGGACAGATGCATGGACGAACGCACGGATGGACGCATAGCCAGGACGCAGGGGCGGATGCATAGACAATTGCAGTGACAGACGCTTGGATGGACGTGCGGACGCGCGAATGGACGCACGCACAGACATGCGGATGGACGCACAGTTGGACACACAGATGGACGCATGGACGGACGGAAGCAAAACCGAATGGACGGACGGATGCTTCGCCCCACTGTCCATCATTTACCCCGTAGATATGCTGCCATTTTTTTTCATGATGCTTCAACTTGTCTGTCACGTACGTTGCGATATCGTGAGGCTTGTTGTGAGAGTGACGAGCAGCAGAAGAGATACTTGACACAAATTTTGGTGGTGGCTTACGTAAGCAAGACGAAAAGTCAAGTTCAGTGAGTACTTGAATAATGTCTTCATTTGTGTATTGCACTTAAGAGGTTGGTGTTCGCGATGTTTGTGCAGATGGGAAACCAGGTGGAAGGTTGGGGTATGTAGGAAAACGGCTGGAATGTCTTTCCATGAGCAGATGGCTAACTTCTCCTGACGAGAACTGTAAACTTCTGCTCCGTGCTCGAATGTGTGAAGGCTGCCTATGACTGTGATTACTGAGTTCGAATGCACAGAGATGGCTGGTTGTAATCAAATCTTTGATGTAGCCTTGAAACGGGATGGTAATTTTCTCTTTGACCTTTCGCCACGATTCATTTTTGTTTCGGGTTACGTAAATGAGGTTAAATTTGAATGTCTCATCAGTGATGTAGTCGCTGAAGTTTGTAAGCATTTCCCGTTCTGACCAAGATGCAGTGGTAGCTTAGAGCTCAAACAAATCGAACCAGTCTTTTACAGGTCCATCGTCCGCTGCTCCGGTGTACTTAGTGATTGGAAGATCAGTCGATAGTTCTGTCATGACGCCGGTAACTGCACTAACTTGAGATCCCTCTTTTGTGGTTGATATTCAGTTGAGGCGCCTTGCCGGTGGCTTCGCGAATGATGTAAGGTTGATGAACAGTGGCGAGGTCTTCATCCTGTCGACTTGTGTGATGGTATGATGACTGGCTGACGTGGCGTCCCTCATATGCTACGTTTATATTTTTGTCACTACTTCTTCCTCAGCTTCTCCTGCCATGAATTCATGTGACGCCAACACACACACACACACACACACACACAAAAATATATATAAAGGAAAGAAGTGTATACTCAAGGGCTCGTTTTTCCGCGTTTTGACACAATCATATAGAAATCTAACGGATAATAATGCCAAGGAAACTATAGGGGAGGTTATTATTTATTAGACCTATCTGTAAGCTAAATGTGAAGAAAGAAAAGTGGGTGAAAAGCTAACTTGCCGTGGGCAGGAACTTATATATATATATATATATATATATATATATATATATATATATATATATATATATATATATATATATGTGTGTGTGTGTGTGTGTGTTTGTTTGATTCAGTAGAAATATCAGCAGTCATGCAGACACTGCGGAATCAGGGCGTTGACGAAGCATGTGTAAACATCCTGGAAGAAATCTACAGGGGATCAACTGCTACCATAGTGCTTCATAAAGAAAGCAACAGAGTACCACTCTGTAACGTTTGAGGCCTAGAATGGGAACAGTTAGGCATAAGAGTTAATGGAGAGTGCTTTGGTAACCTGCGCTTCGCCGATGACATTGTATTGCTGAGTAACTCAAGGGACGAATTACAACTGATGATAATAGAGTTAAAAAGGGAGAGCAGAAAAGCAGGTCCTAAAATAAAACTCCAGAAAATGAAAGTATTGCACAACAACCTTGAAAGAAAGCAGCGCTTCGATATAGGTAATAGTGCACTTGATGTCGATATGTAGAATTAAATGTCCAAAAACCACCATATGATTATGAGAGACGCCATAGTGTACGGCTCCGGAAATTTCGACCACCTGGGGTTCTTTAATGTGCACCGAAATCTGAGCCCATGGGCCTACAACATTTCCACCTCCATCGGAAATGTTGCCGCCGCCGCCGGGATTGCATACTGCGATCTGCGCGGTACCTTAGCAACTAGACGACCGTGGAGGGGCAGTGCACTTGAAGTTGTAAATAACTATGTCTACTTAGGACAGGTAATAACCGCGGAGCCGAACCACGAGATTGAAGTAACTAGAAGAATAGGAATGGGGTGGAGCATGCGATTTCAAATTATGAAAGGTACATTGCCACTATCTCTCAAGAGGAAGGTATATAACAGCTGCATCTTGCCGGCACTTAGCTACGGAGCAGAAACCTGGAGACTTACAAAAAGGGTTCAGCTTAAATTGAGGACGACGCAACGAGCCATGGGAAGGAAAATGGTAGGTGTAAACTTTAGAGACAAGAACAGAGCAGAGTGTAATAGGGAACAAACCAGAGTTATTATTATCATAGTTGAAATCAAGAAGAGGAAATGGCCTGCGGGGCACAAAGCACGCAGACAGGATAACCGCTTGTCATTAAGGGTAACTAACTGGATTTCTAGAGAAGGCGAGCGGGATGAGGGGAGACAGAAGGTTAGGTCGGCAGATGAGATTAAGAAGATTGCGGGTATATATTGGTAGCAGCAAGCACAGGACCAAGTTGACTGGCGGAACATGGGAGAGGCCTTTGTCGTGCAGTGGACGTAGTCAGGCTAAAGATGACGACACACACACACACACACACATATATATATATATATCAGTCATCGCTATGCGTCGAGATCTGGATTCGTTGTGTTTGGTCCATTTTCCAAGATAATTGGAATTGTTCGTGCTGACAAAAGGCCTCAATGTAAAAAAATTGAAAAAGAAGGCGAATACAAACAAAAAAAAACATGAACAAACGATAGCAAAGCATACTCCTTTCTAAGTGATATCTCATACCTCTGACCCGAAAAGCGCAAAGGCGTTCTTTTTCGTCCTTTTCGTATTTCTACAACATGCCGAATACGAGAGTAATGCTCTGTGTTCACACAGCCACTGGGGCCGCCATTGCCTAGGTTCTGACATGACATTCACTTTTTAGTGGCTCCTTAGACCGGTGCTCTGATTAGAGAATGCGTTTGCTTTCCACGAATGCATTAAACTTCGCCGATATTCCCCAGTCTACTGCTTCAAAGCGGCGCAGTAATTAGGCTCCTGCCCGACTGATTCATGCGGTTAAGCACCCACTATTGGCGACGCTGCCAGTAAAGGGCGATCTCCCCCGGGGTTTTACGGTACACCGGCTCGGACCATTTTGTCGCCGTGTATTGCGTTCCGGGTGCACTAAATAGACGGAGGTGGAAGTGAGCCTAGGCTCTCCTATATCGAAACGTAAGAGACGGCGAGCAGGTTAGGCAACCTTTGGAGGCACAGCCTTGTCGCACGCCACTTCCACTTGTTTCGCAATGTCGAAATCTTATCCTGCGTGTTGTGCAGAACGCTGTAGTTAGAAGCGCCTCACCAAGTTGTTCGTGCCGAACTATAAATGTTTTCAGTGACCTCACCTTTCAGGAACTTTGATCAACCGGTTCTGCGTAGAAACTAATCCTGTGCTCTGTAAGCGTTTTTTTTAACTCATTCCCATCATAGGAGAGTGCTCTGTAGCACACGCTACAATAAATAGGGGGTAGCTAATTGAAGAAAACTTCCGAAGCCAGAAATTTACCTCCTATCGAAAAAACCTTCTACTTGAAGCACTACAGGCATCCGCCGTTACAGTGCACACATGCAGTCTTGGCGTTTACTTAGATTCACTATATATTTTGCTGGGTTAAGGTACACATTAGCAAAATATCCTATTCGAGATAAAAAGGCCTCTACTTTTCTACATTTCCGGCACATCCGATGAGCAAAATGTTGGCGATCGTAACTTCAGCGGTAAAAACACTTTCAGCGGTAAATTGAGTGCCAGCAACTTCCATCGCGGGAGGAATGTTGTGGTTCTTAGTACAAGACATAAAATTTTCTTATACTACTTCTTCAAAATCATGAAAAAAATCTAACAGCTTTGCCGCAAAGACGAAGCAATGAACGCAATAGCAACAAACTGGAAGGTCACGCGCAGAATCGAAAGCAGATATACGATAAAATAATATACGGTGGACTCCCCTCGGGTGCCCCCTTCCACTCTTCGCTCCACTTCCCCCTCCACTCTTCCCTCCACTTCCCCCTTCATCTCTCTCCCATTTCTCTCCTTCACCTTTCTGATGTCAGCGGTCTGTGTATGCTTCCTTTCACTAACGCATTCTTCCCGACCAGACGGCGCCTCCTGGCTCTGGCGGTTCGGTGAGGGGCAAAAAGAGCTTTTTTAAGAAGTTTAAGCCTTTAACTACTCAGTGCCCTGTCGACATTTCGTCGTAGAAAGAGGGATGCCGCGTATTGCGGCAGAGGCTGGTAAGCGGGCGCAATGCGAATTCCTTGCCTGCTTCTGGAATACGCGTGCAGTAGGGGCCCCCCGACTGTGCACAGCGTTGCTGTTGGATATGTCATGCTTGGCACAATTGATTGGGTAGTAAAGTAAAAACAAAAAACAGACGACAGCTGTACTTAGGAAGAGTAGTTACACTTGGAATTGTTTTGAGTTCTCCAGTGCCCGTCGCAGCTGCAGTGCCGTGAACTCAGTTACTATTTTCATTATTGCCGTTAATGTTTGCATACTCGCAAGTAACGGTAAATTTTCTTGATGTCACAATAACGATAGAAGATGACAAGCTCTCTACAACTCTATATCGCAAACGAACGGATCGGCAACAATACCTCCATTACCAAATCTATCATCCGCGCCACTGTAAAAATAGTATGTCATACAGCCAGGCTCACCAGTTTAAGCGAATCTGCTCAAGAGACGCTGATTTTGACACGAGATCACAGAGGCTAAAACATATGCTCGAGAAACAAAAATACCCCCCTCCCATGTAGTTGATGACGCTGTTCAAAAAGCGAGAAAGCTGAAGCGTGATGACTTACTTATGAAGCGACCACCGCAAGAAGACCCACAACGAACAAACCTCTGCTTTTCTTACAGCACAAACTTCCCCAATGTAAACAAAATCCTTAAAAGTCATTACAACTATCTGGAACAAAGTGAACGTCTGAAACGCGCATTCCCATCCGCTCCAGGCGTCATTTACCGACGACCACGCAACATCAAGACACACATGTTCACTTTCAAATACAAATCAATACCTCACCCCCCAATAATTGATGCCGACCTTGTTTAAAGTCACGATGTCTTGTATGTAAGGCGATGCGAGAAACACGCAAAGCAACCAGCACACAATCAAAGTTTTCGATTAACATACGAGAAAACCTAACAGGCGATTCCTCTAATGTGGTATACCTACTCGAATGCAACGTGTGTAGTATGCAGTACATCGAACAAACAGAAACACTATTTAGGATTCGCTTCAATAATCACAGAGCCCATGCGAAATCAGCCCCAAATTTACGCCTATCAAAACATCTTAATCTTCCCGACCATGCATTCGACAAACTATCAGTAACGCTCGTAGAGACGAGATTTAAATCAAACCGAGAACGTAAACAACGAGAGACATACCTTATCCACCGATTTAACACCCTCGATACAGGAATAAATGAGAATCCTGGTAAACTTGCAGCAATTAAAGCATTAGAAAACAATTACGGCAATAATGAAAATAGTAACTGAGATCACGGCACTGCAGCTGCGATGGGCACTGGACAATTCAAAACAATTCCAAGTGTAACTACTCTTCCTAAGTACAGCTGTCGTCTATTTTCTGTTTTATTTTACTACCCAATCAATTGTGCCATGCATGACATGCCCAACAGCAACCCTGTGCACAGCCGGGAGGCCCCTACGGCAAGGAATTCGCATTGCGCCCGCTCTCTCTCTCTCTCTCTCTCTCTCTCTCTCTCTCTCTCTATATATATATATATATATATATATATATATATATATATATATATATTTATTTATTTATTTACAAACAGCTCTGCTCTTGTACGCTAATAATTTCTTAGAAACAAATTCATTCGATTGGCCGTTTATTGCCACTCGCTAGAGCTGAGCTTGTTCTCGCACGAGGTGCCGAAAGAGAGCGAGTTTTGCGGAGAAGCGCCTGCAAACAATTAAATTCTGCCGTTGCCGGCGAAACGCCCCAAAGTCACAGGAAAACGCAGATGGCGAGAGATGAACGCGAGGGTTGTTCATTTATTTCAACGAAATCTTATTTCGTTCTTTCCGCAGTTTCATCTTTTATTTTTTAGTTCGCACATGGGTAAAGGCTCTGTTGCCCTCCATTTCGCTTTTCGAACACTTTCACTCCAAGCTTTGGCATCGGTGCCACTTAAGAAAGGCTCTCGCGATGTCAAATGTCATTCGCTTGCCTAAAATACTCCTTAGATTCCCCGCACACGGCAACAGTAATACTTTTTTAATAACACTTCACGTTAAGTCACATGCCGCCGCTCGCACGAAAAGTCTGCTGATCTGAGTGTGGTACTTTGCAGTACCGGCACCATAACAAAGTTCCTTGCACCGAACTCATGACGATTCATGACAGCAAGTGTAATTAATGACAGCGAACAATTCAGTCATATTTTGAACATCCCCTCCTCTCCTCCAACTTTCGCAACTCCGTATGCAGATGCATAGATTGTTGGAACTCCAGTTTCAAGTTTCACATTTACGATGCTTACATTAGAACGTTTTACAGATTCCTACCCTTTCTCATCACAGCTATATTGAGTTCTCTTTCTCAGCAGCACAATCCAGCAGTGAGAAAATATTAACTAGTATACGATGTTGGTTTAGAAAGATATATACTCAGCTGAAACATTGCGTCACGTGAAGCCTTATACATGGTCATAGAAAAGTTTTATGTCATATACTTTGCTTTAGGCAAACGTTCTTTATGACGCATAACATCACGCAGTAAATTAGGTATTGGTTGCTGGACACTAAAATTGACTACTGAACTTAAGCGTGTTAGGTCTATGCAAAGATGATATCAGCAAACAGCCAACCCCTTCTTGCGAGATACGTAACGAAAATCGTATGCTGATGCATTTTCTTCCTACGAGGATCAAATTGAGAAAATGAAACTGTTCTTTGATAAAGGTATTTGTGACTTTCAAATTAACAACATTCTATATGTTGATGATTTCAACACAGCATTTGAAAAAAAAAACCCACTAAGTAATTTTCTTTCTCCTCTATATTTCTCTAACGACAACAGTACAATTTCTGTAATGGAGTCTGCCCGGCTCCCACTAGACACACTGGTAGCATTAGGCAGGTATTGTCAAGATGAAACGCACCACGCAATTAGGCGTGCCATTCGGACCAGTTCTTACCCGCACGCTAGGACAAAAGTAAAAGTAATATTCATACCGCAACCAGATCATCTTCTCAACTGGTGTAAGGCATATAGACCAACAGTCATGAACTGCATCTTCGGTAGGGTGTTAGAAATACTCCTTAACGCACGTCTGTATTATGTCCCGCGCACTAACCGTCTTCTCCACCGTATTCAATATGCTTTTACGCATGACAAAAGGGTATGTTACCACTGTACATACTGTGAACGAAACTGACAGCGTACAAGGCATCCAAACTTCCTACCACATTTATCTCTTGATTTTGACGGAGCAATCAATAGTGTTTGGAATCCCGCCACATTAAACTTGCTACGTAAACACAGGAGTCCGCAAAAATATTACTCCGTACTCAAATTTTTATGTCAAATCACACTAAACGTTTTTCAACCAACGTCGCGCAAGAGACTGCTCACTCAACAACTGGCAGCCCGCAGGGTTTCGCTATCAGCCTGCTACTGTGAAACATCATAATACACAGCTTAATCAATATTCCCATACAAGAATACACAAAGGATACAATTATTTCTATAACAGACACGTCCAGAACCCTGTTACTAGACAGCAGAGAGTATCTTGACGCGAGTATTGAAGCGGTAGCGAGAGCAAGAAGTGACGGTATTCGCAGCGAAGTTCTTCGTATTCTTTAACAGTGGGTACATTGGCACATAAAACGCTGCCAATCATTACGCAAGCATCGCGTCTTACTCAAACACAATAAAGAAACTATGATTAAAGACGTATTACTGACCTTTCTTTACATGTTTATCCTCACACTGAATACATAAAATGAAAAGCTGAAGTGCCTACATCTAACCTTTTCAGATATCTTAAATCGCACCGTTTGCTAAATAGTACACTTTTACGACGACTCTGCCGCCATGTCATCTTGCCGCCTCTAGCATATGCAACTCCATTATGGTGGCTGGTGCCAACGAAATTTATTAGGGCACGGGTTTTATCGGTTCAGTGAACAGTATTGATTTCTTTAACAGGTGTATTGAACACCACACGTACGTCGCCCCTACATATTCTCACTAACGCATCTCCATTACCACTTAAGTTTGACAGACTTTCTGCAGAATTTTCTCTATTTATACTTCAAAACATAACTCAGATTGGCGTGAAAAATTCAAATCGGCTGGCATACTATATCCATTCATGCAGTCCGTGGGCTCATCATTACAGTAAAAATATAAATTTAGTTTCACTGTAATTCCATCGTCAGCAGAAGCGGTTCTTTCCAAACCAAAAGCCAATCACGTATACACTGATGGCTCATTGATTTCATACGTGGTCCGAGCGGCCTACATTACTTTGACCAAAGATAAAATTGCGTAACTGTCAGGAAACTTCATATACGCAATGCTTCAAGCGCATATGCCATGAAGTTCATTGCATTTCAAGAAGCACTCTATTTTGTTTTTACAAATAGCTACAACATGCCAACCTACATTTATACAGACGATCAATCCCTTTTAATTGAACTATAAAATCTCATTGATAACGACGAAAATATTTGAAACATAAAGCTTCTTCTCAACTATATTGTCCACTTTGGAAGTCCAGGTTGTTAACATGAAAGGACATGTGGTTCTGATGATTTTTCTGGTGGTCAGCCCTGTTGCTAATTGTTTAGAGCACGAGGAACGACATTGTCATCATCGGGGAAAGAGCAGTGCATTTGCAATAAAGAAGATGTCGACGGGTGGCCTTCGTCATGGGCACGGCGGCTCGTTTTTTCTTTACCATTTTGGTGCCGTGAAACCCGGGAGGAAGGACCTTCGGAGGTGAGACGGAGCAGCCTTCACTAGTTTCGACCGCAGTCGAAGCCTCGAGGACTTTTGTGAAGCCGCCGTTGGTTGGAGCTGATGTGCGAAGCCAAACTGTTCCCGAGAACCAGACCAAGAAGCCTGACACCTCGGCAATGCTTGAGACTTCGGGCTGTGAAGCGTTTGTTACGGACAGCATGTTGGCCGCAAGTTCATCTAATGACGTGACCGGCCAGTGGTTTCTCACGTTTCCG
The DNA here is from genome assembly GCF_043290135.1 of Rhipicephalus microplus. Taxonomy (NCBI): domain Eukaryota; kingdom Metazoa; phylum Arthropoda; class Arachnida; order Ixodida; family Ixodidae; genus Rhipicephalus; species Rhipicephalus microplus. The sequence goes on from NC_134701.1 coordinate 180,835,289, forward strand.
ACACTTGACTGGATAATGGAGGCTCTGTTCGCAAGGCGGAATGAAGTGCGCAAGGCCGTCACAGGAGCCATCGCCAACATTGAACGTTTAGTACACATGGAGCGTCCGTCAGTATGTTAGTTACGATATATTAATCGAATTTCGATTGAGCATTAGAAGCTTCTTAAAGAAATCGACAAGGAAGTAGAATACGCAGTTCACATCGATCATTTCGAAGCAGACATGGAGGAAGCAGAGATTTATAAAGATCAGATCATTCTAGCCAAAGTCAGAGTGGAGTATAAGATCACGGACGTATTAAATGCTCGACAATCTCACTTGGAGGTCATGGGACAAAGCATTTGGACAGAAGTACAAGCTAACATGAACTCTTCATCTGTGGTGCCGTCATCTACCATTTTCTTCTTCAGCAGCAATCATGTTCTACGCAAACTAGACGACTCAGAGCCACGGCGAATCGCTGAACGTGCTGAAAGCCAGAAAGTTGCCGATTTCACCATCGTAATGAGCATCCAAGCACGCACAGAACCGCTACTCTCAAAGAACTGGCCCACGCCGTTAGAAATCTCGTGAGCGTACACTATGAATGAAACAAAGGACACGACAGTTAGTACAAATAGAGTGCATATGGTGGAGGGAGAAAGTTCTACCAATGAAAAGCGGGAAACCTTTGAAGTTCTAAATGGGCATTCAAGGGATATCAAGAATGGGTGCAAGACATGGCCAGCAGATTCAGATGTTGCACCGTCCTCGCAGCCACGTGTAGAAAAGTCTGACAGAAGAAAATCAAGGCACATTCAAGCCAAAAGAAGCAAGAGAAAAACTGCGACGGAAGAGGAGCCTGCTGTCTATATTAGACCTACGAGTGAGCTACAAACATTAAAGCGGAAAAAAATGCGAACCGTACAAGTTACCTAGCTATCGATTAAGTATATTGAGACAGGGCAAACCAGCGAATGAAGCAATCAGTCCGGGATGGAGGAAGAACGATGATGCTTCCAAGGTGAACGCAGCCAATGCAAGAAATTCAAAGTCAAAACTTCTGAACATAAGCCACACCAGAAGCTCACAGAAGAAACCATGTTTCTGCCAACGAAACCTGATCATCGAGAGCTGAAGTTCACCGAAGGCAACGCGTTTGAAGGCACGTATATGAAACAAGCGTCGGAAGCACCGTTGGAAAACCAGGTGAAGGAGCAAACCCGGATTGTTCCACGTAGATTGACTTGGACCTCTAACTATTAGTGACGATATTGTGTGTTTAGTGCTTACAGCAACTGTGATATTGTTCATCATGAGGCCACACTGGGGGGCTTGGAGGATGTTGAAAATTATGTCGCGGACGAGGAGTGACATTATTATCATCGGGGATTGGAGCAGTTCATTTTCATTAAAGAAGAGGTCGATGGGTGGGCATCGCCATGGGCACGGCGGCTCGTCCTTTCCACAACAAGCCCTGCTAGAAACGTAGTGGTTTAGGAAGAAGGCAGCGGGGTGTGTTTATAGACAAGCAGGTCCCATGATGACTTGGTGAATGTGTTCGTGAGTTGTCCAGGTAGCGCGAGTGGACGTGGCTGTGAGAGGTGCCCGTAGAAGCAACAGTTTGGCCGCTAACGTTGTCAGCTGGTCGGTGGTGCTCGTGTTGACGGAAGCGAAAACGCCGTGCTCGAAGGATCATATGAAGGAGGGTACGTGATCGGTGAGCGGGTCGGGCCGAGGTGGACGAGGCTTGAGACGTGTCGAAGGGAATGCCCGCATTCTAATCACATGCTTGCTGATTCGCGTCCCTCGTCGAGATCATGGCAGGAGGCATGCCATGTGACAGAGCAAACGCGTATTCTAGAGGAGGGTCTGTCGGCGTCCCAGGAGTTGTAGAAGCCCTGTCGGTTGTCGGCGCACAAGGGCTTGTGCACAGATTGACGTGGCAGATGGCTGCCTCTGTGGCAGGCGTGAATAGAGTGCTGTGATCTGCCACAGGCAGAGCGGGCAGTTCGTACGTTGGTGCGTTGGTCATGGTGTCAGCATCCCCTACGTTCGGTCGTGTCTGGGGGGGGGCATGAGCTCCCGCTTCAGGGTACATTGACGGAGATCCTAGTAGATGCTGGCAGGACGCACAAAGCACTGACGTGGATCGGACATCGTCGACGGCGAAGCGTTTGCTATCGGCGGCCCCATAGCGGGCGTGATGATGTCCGTGGTCGCGGGAGACTCCAGGGCGTGTGGAAATGCAGTGGTCGTGGAGACTGATGTCACAGGGGTTGTGGGCCGTGAAAGTTGGGCAGGACGTGCAGGTGGCCAGCGTGCCTGAAGGACCATCAGATGGGGACTTCGAAAAGAAGCACATCGTGACAAACTAGTCGTCGGCAGCAGGAACGTCTGGAAGAACCTCGTTGGGTCTGTGACAGGGCGCGAGAATCACTGCGCTAGTGGCCGGACGAGAGATGCTCCTCGTGGCTGACTGGCCCAATGCTGCACGAACGTCTTGAAACTCTTCGGTTGGGCAGTCGGGCGCGGGAATTGAGTCGCTAGTGGCCGGAGGAAAGGTTGAAGGAGACGTAGTCGGACAATCGAAGACTTGGTCAAGGCAGAGATGATGGCCGGTGTGCACCGCTTGCTTTGACTCACGGGAAACCGGGAAGTCATGGGTGAACGGAAGCGGGCGGTAGATGAGGCCATAGGAGGCCAGCACCGCAGAGCAGTGGTCATCGTAAGGCTGCGGGCTGAAGCTTGAAGTGGCAGAAAGATGACGCTGCTCTACAGGAAGGGTGTCGAGATGAATGGCGTGCATTAGCGGCCGGTCCGTGACATCATTCACCGCAATGACGGCGTCAAGCTTCATAAACCATATCTTGGGGCATGTCGATTAGAACGGCGGCACTGGCGGGCCGAGTCACGGGAACATGGCAGGCGATGGCTCGTCGAAGGCCGTACCCTTCAGATCACCAAGTTCATTAGGTGCAGAATGGTGGCAGAGGTGGGCTTAAGTGCGGCTGCAAGTCTTGAGCTAGCTGGAACATGGCCGCGAAGGTCAGAGGCAGCAGTGCAGCGCCTGTTGCTTGTCCATTGGTTTGGGGTCATTATATGTCGAGGAACGTGAGACGAGATGGCGGCGACGAGCCTGTACCGAGGTCACAGCTTTTGTTTGGGACCCAGGCGTAGGCGGAGTCACAGCGGCAGCGTCCAGCCAGGCCGGGAGCTCAGCCTTTCTGTAATTCTTCATAGCTCGCGCCACATGAGTCTCGAGGCTCGCTTCTTTTTCGGCGTAGTCAGCTGGCAAAATCTAGCATGGCGCTAAATCTGTATAACGTACCGGGCCATATGGGAATTTTAAAAAACGAACTAGGTGACGTAGAAGCTGCCTCATAAGGGATATAAAAATTTCGTCCTTTACGCCCACTTATCAATTTGGTCAGTACGGACTCAGTTTCATAATATCTTCAATTAGTATTGGCACACCCATTAGAAGATTGAGGAACCTCATACGACATTATTGCATTGGGTCTCAGTACTTACAAAATTTGTCAGTGGCTCGCTACCTCCTGAAAGCCTAACACATTCTGTGTTTTGTGACGAATTTCAGTATTATTTGCATCGATAAAAATAACTACAAACCACAGGTATATGTGTGGCGCACCTTGGTTGGACGAACAGCACTACTTCAACGAATTTCCGAACACGCAACACATTGCTACCCATTCAAGTGTGCACAACAGTGAAACAACACTACCCGAGCACCATTATGAACTATTGTCCAATAAATATTCTCATGCGTATGTAATTCAGGTCCCAACTATGCCTACTAGATCACAGTGACGACCCCATGACGTACATTAAGTATTACCACTTTGTTATGACATCACTTACTAGTACGATGCGCCTTCCTTGCTATCATAGTTCACCTTAAGAATTTCCGCATAGATGTTCTCGATTATAATCGCAGGTATGCCAACAAATGTGGGAAAACCCTTGCAGCTGCTACCGATAGCATAACTGCTCCATCTTCCCTCAATAGCACTCGCAACGCGTGCACGAGTTGCTCATATTCTTTTGAAAAGCATGTCACTATTTCAACTAGTGCTTAGCCTGAGTTCGCAGTGGCAAACAGGCTGCTCAAGGTTTCGTGTTACATCACCGGCTTTAACGACAGCCTGACGAGCCCGACTATGATTGATTGATTTGTGGGGTTTAACGTCCCAAAACCACCATATGATTATGAGAGACGCCGTAATGGAGGGCTCCGGAAATTTTGACCACCTGGGGTTCTTTAACGTGCACCCAAATCTGAGCACACGGGCGTACGACATTTCGCCTCCATCGGAAATGCAGCCGCCGCAGCCGGGATTTGAACCCGCGACCTGCGGGTCAGCAGCCGAGTACCTTAGCCACTACACCACCGCGGCGGGGCGACGAGCCCGACTACTCTGCTCCTGGTGGAAGAATAGCTTTAGACTTTCTGCCAGACTGCGGTTACCCTTCTCATCAACGCTTACCTCATTCTCTAGGCCAATGACTCGCATCCTACCTCACCATCATGCTTAAACGTTCCGGCATCAACAGCAATGCGTCTTAAATAAACACACAGATGCAAAAACACACACACACACACACACACACACGCACGCACACACGCACCCCCCCCCCCCCCCCCAACACACACGCACGCACCCAGGGGAACTCACACACGCAAACCCTAAACATCCTACTTCGAGATATAGGCCACTGATGCATATTGACCTTCTTCTAGAGAACTTAATCGGGTTACTGCGTGCACTGCCATGACACACTCTTAAGTTTTTAACTTTCTTATTTTTTAATGTTTTTGAAAACGTTTAAGCGCTAACAAGACTGAGCACAAAGTGTACAAAAGCAAGCGCTGTTCTTTGCGTTCTGGCTTGTTCACGCTGAAACATTTCCAAGAATGTATCACTTGCGTTTCGCCGACTTTTCTACTTTAATACTTTATTTTCCAGAAATGGGGCTTTTTTCTTCAAATTACCTTGGAGACATTCCCGGTATTCATTTATGCTGGATTGTCTTGAAACCGATATACGCCCTGGTGGTGTGGGTGACGTCAATTTTCTCCTTATTTATTTCATTATATAGGGACCAAAAAGCACACATCCAGGCAAGAGAAAACGTTTGCCACCTAATGCAACAAGATGATGTTCTTCCCACAAGCAAAAGTGTCATATATTCAAATATTGCATCTATATATTACAAGTTGACTGCTGTAATAAAGACATCAAATTGCCTTCAAGAGTCTTGTTAGGCTAACTGTTTAGTTACACCCATTAAGTATTATAATTATTTGTTTATGAAACTGCAGGCGTAATAAAATATCATCTATAAATTCTTGTCATAAAAAGGAGATGAAGAACCTCCGATTGCTCTTGGGAGACATAACTCCCTCCATTCGCGCTTCGTAGAGGTTGTTCCATGTTCCCGAAAATTCTTTCAATAGACAAATGAATAACTAGAGTGTTTAAGTCAAGGCGTCATTGAATTTAGTTTTAATGACATTTTTCTGAAATGAATATCTTAAAAATATAGCGTGCCACAGGTTCATCACCTCACAAAGCCTGACTGACTTAGTTGAAAGCCACAAAACGCCCCCGCAGTTTTTCATGAAAACGAAAAAAGTGGGCAAAGAAGACGTGTAAGAACATTCCAAGCTTCTAATCCTCATGTAGCTTAAGAAGTGCAAGCATTAAACAACAGGCTACTTTAGAATAAAGAAAATTGACGGCGTTTCATTCACAAGGAGTTTTGTAGCAACCACGGGCTCGTGATTCTAACAAGCTCTGTCGGAATTCAATGCGTTAAGTGCACGAACTTACGAACTTGGCTCTTGAAGATTGCGTGAAAGCCTACGGAATGAATTTCAAGTGCTTCTATACTGCAGCAAATTCTTTTGTCTCACAGGTTGGGGCAAAATGAGACACCTGAGCCTTTATTTATTTGTTTTATGATAAACTTTTTTACTGTGGCAATATGTTGATATTTATGCAGCACATACCTTGCACGCAAACGAGATTTTGGATGAACGTTTAGTAATAATGAGTGAATTAAAAGACATATTTGATATAGCCAAATCTTTGTCGCATTTTCCCCAACCTTCACCTGACGCTGGCACTCACTTGAAGCAAATGCGTCTTTTGGCACAACGAAGTTCACACTACAATGCGATCATGTGTATATCGCAAGTGATGGTTGTCGGCGTAATTGAGAAATGCTTGGCCGCAGTTTGCAGCGTGCTTATTTCGTGCGTGCAAGTTGGAGGTGAGTGCTGCAATTTTCGAGTTGCTTCACGTTCTTCGCGTGACAGCCCAACCAGTTCCTGTAGTATTCATTCCTTCGCCCTTGTGGCGAAACAATGCGGAAAAAACGCTGAACTACCTAAGTGAAGGCACGTTTCACTTACGTAGTATACATATTCTTATAAAGAGGGAATATCCACTTCTCTTTGACGTAACACCTTGACGCACTCACTTGGCATTGTGGTAAAATGCTCGGCTGTTGTGCAGAATGCCCGAGGTCATTTACTGCTCCAGCCGTGTTTTTTTAACCGTTGATGTTTCACCCACTGACTACGGCACCACAATGTCTGCGGCAGGGACTCAGTTATACGTCTTGTTGGCCAGTAGTTAAAGCCTTCTCATGACGTAAGCCACGCTGAATTCACGTCCCTTATGAAAATACATATGAACCGTATGGGTCAGCCGCTCACGCTATGGATGCCAATTTCTGAACAAAGTGGAAGCGGCGATCATAACTGCGTTCAGAAATGAATAGATTGCTTTGTGGGGTTTAACGTCCCAAAACCACTATTTGATTATGAGAGACGCCGTAGTGGAGGGCTCCGGAAATTTTGACCACCTGGAGTTCTTTAACGTGCACAGAAATCTGAGTACACGGGCCTACAACATCTCCGCCTCTATCGGAAATGCAGCCGCCACAGCCGGGATTTGATCCCGTGACCTGCGGGTCAGCAGCTGAGTACCTTAGCCACTAGACCACCGTGGCGGGGCAGAAATGAATGGATAGATAGATAGATAGATAGATAGATAGATAGATAGATAGATAGATAGATAGATAGATAGATAGATAGACAGACAGACAGACAGACAGACAGACAGACAGACAGACAGACAGACAGACAGATAGATAGATAGATAGATAGATAGATAGATAGATAGATAGATAGATAGATAGATAGATAGATAGATAGATAGATAGATAGATAGATAGATAGATAGATAGATAGATAGATAGATAGATAGAAATGACACTATTTTTTTCGCGCTAAAATACTTCGCCGTTAATAAGGGCCTTGTTACGCGTGTCAAGGAATTTTGATATATGTACATGACTGAGAACACGTGCCGATGTGATTGCTGGCGCTTGCGCTCATTCTGGAATGTATACCGCAATTTCCTTCACATACCTCATTGATATTACAGACCATCCTTTTCGAACACAGTGACTAACCAAATATATGAAAGTTCCGTTATGTTAGGTTCTATGAAAAATAGCTTTGTAGGAGTATAAAGATAAACAATGTTCAAAGGGAAAGGGCAAAGCATGTAGGCAGAGGCAATATCTCATGTGCCACACTTCAGAATGTCCTGCATACCTATAATACGCTCCAATATATGTCAGCTACGTAGCAATATGATGGGGGCAAATCGAAGAAGATTTAGAAAGTGCAGAGTAATGGGCGAGAATCGTGCGCGGGTCTTATGCAGTTGTTAAAATAGCCCACAATTCCAGTCTTTGTAGGTTCCTTATTCCTGAATACTGGAAAATACTCGCGAACTCCCTCAATACTTCCTCCCCTGGCCCCTATCCTATCCGCTCATGAATTATTCGCCGGGTTGTTCGAGCACATCAATTCTCCGTTTTCCCAGCCTCGGTAGAGAACAAAATCTATCATATTTGAAATCCGCAAGGTGCCTTAGCTTCCAAGGGACTAGTTCTACAATAACGTTTTTGGTTGTTGAAAACTTCACGCCTTATGACGCCGACTCGTGATCGATTGCGTTCTGCTGCAATGTCGGGAGATGAGCGCTTCTTCCGAGTTCTTGCCGCTTGAACACGTCAATACCCCATTCATGGAAGTCTGCACAGTGCAGCTGTTTGTACGGACGGAATGACACACATCTAGAGCACCCAGCCTAACTCTGAAAATGCCGTCTTTTGCATAAATTTGCAGCGACCAATGGCGTAATGACAGCTGACTCGAAAATCACGTAGCTGTCTACGGTCACATGCCAGTTTGTCGGCCAGGAGAGTCATGTAGTGTTCTTCTGTGGGTGATGAAGTACTCCGAAGGTACTATAATTTCGTCGGGCTCGGAACCTTTCTGTGCAATATTAGGTTTCTTTCAAAATAATATACCAGCCAGCCCAAGTGTAGGCATCCTTTTGATTACGTAGTGTTAATTTTTGTTTCTGCGTAGTTGTCTGATAAAATGTTGGGCTGTAAACTTGGCCTCTGGGTGATCGGTTTGTGTGCACTCAAGTGCGGTGTTTGTGTTCCGGGTAAATTGCAGCTGTGTTAGCTAATTGTTTCCTAATACAAGCGACTTCAGTTTTTGTATGATTTCTGAATCAGAAGAAAGCACAATTTAAGTGCATAAGGAGTGAAAAAAACGTCAGATGTTTGCTTGCTGAAATGGTTTTAACCAAAATACTTTTCCAAATCAATTTCTATTTTCACTCTATTTCAATTGATCTCAATTGTTGAGCGTTACACAAAGGAGATGTTTTGTGTAGAAGTGCCGACAGCACATCTCCATAAGCATCTGAATCTGCAATGAGAGTTGAGTCTCACCAAGAACCAGGAAACATGCCAAGAAACTAATATTTACAAACTTTTATGCTTGAGATGCGTAATTAGAAGACGCCGAGGTTTTTTTTCTGGGTTCTACGTGGCACACACTGCAAAGTAAATATTAGCCGCGCAGTTACGTGTAATGTACGCTAGTTGTTGGCAGTCGCTAATGCGAGTACCTCTTTTGATCTCAACATGTTTGACCCAGGTTTATTCGGAATTCTTAAATAGAGGCAAACAAAACACTAGATGGAGGTCGTTTGCTTAATTCAAACAGAAGTCGTATTTGTGTTTGCCCATCCCATGTTGAAAACCTGGAGTTATATATATGCTGATGACAAGCACTCCTTGGCCTATATTTCAAGGCACTCCAAGTCTGGATACTCTATTGTCATCTTGCTTTTATGCATTATTTATTTCGCGTCTGTCTCATCGTACCAACCTCTCGATATTGACGTTGTTGATAAAATATGTCACCTCTTCTGGGCTTCCATTGTCATCCAACGAAAAGCATATCCCCGTTGAATGCACGATCACGTATTTCGATAATGGCTCGCGGAAAGCTTACTGCGCAGCTGGCCGTGCTGGCACAGCCTTCGCTCAGCATTTCATTTATCCTTGTAACCGATTTTTTCCGACGTCTTTAAGTGTGAATACACTACCTATAACCTAAAACATTTCTTATAAATCTGTTTATACTCAATCATGGGGCAAAAGGATGTTTTGCCCCATGATTGAGTATAATCACAGCAGCTCATGAAATTGTGCAGGATAGCATTTACTACTCAGCAGTTAATCCATGTATAACATTTATTTTGTCTTTCTTCACCGCTTGGAATGAAAAAGTTATAAAAAACATAGTGCGTGGTTTGAATCATTGCGACATAAATATCGATCCGACAGCTGCCACAGCTACGTCGAGAACAATTCGGTTCGTTCGATGAACAGTAGTTGTCACGCAACGTTGCTCACTAGCAACAGTCAACATCACCACTTATACTACCGCCGTCAAGCATTTTTTCCATCAAACAAGTTATCAGGTACAATGGCAAGGTTTTTACGCTGACTTGGACGCAATGACAGGACGAATTTACTCATAGTGAGAGAAAGGTTATGCGCAGCGTCCATTTGAGAATAACGGTAGTAATAATTACCTATGGAACTCTCAGAAACAACGTAGTGATTTGTTGTTCGGAAAAGATTATTTTTTTTCTTTTTTTTGACCTGAGAGACGTAATCAGCAGGCTGTGGCCCCTTCCCATGTTGAACCTCTGTTGATTCTGCCCATCACAAAAACAAAGTGGCGAACGTTGAAACTAAGCAAACAAACAAACAAAAAATGCGCAAGTGCATTTTCGCAGCAAAATATCACCTTAGAAGCAGTCTGTTGCGACGGAACGCATTCTTACCGAGAACACAGAAAGGGCGTTGGCCTATGTCATGTTCCGTCTTGCGCGGCCGTAAATGGTCGCAACACCACCATGACGGTTCATCGTGGAACGTACTTATCAGCCACACCCCTTCGTAGATGTATGGTCAAGACCCCTCGTTCACTGCCTGCAGCCTACCTAGTTTTTACGAACGCTGCGTACTGTTGTGGTAGTTCACCGCCTGGCACACTGTTTTGACCTCTTTTTTATGCTCCTGTTTCTTTTTCTTGCTGGTGAACACCCCACATGCAGAGTTTATTAAAAAAAGTTAGACCAGGGAAGATTGACACATGGGCGCTTTTTATTCTCCAAGCTTTCCTCTGTGCCTGTTTCTGCACAAGCTCTATTTCTTGTCATGAACATTATGATCTTCGACAGCTAGAACGGCTGTTCACAGTTTTACCCACCTTTTGCATCACACTCTTACTTTGAAATATCTCTTTTACATAGAAAAAAGCCCGTTGAAGCGCATGCCCCTGCTACGCCCTACTTACCAGTGACTAATGAGTATTGTTCACGCTTTACAACATCTTCTGCAGTAAGCGTGTTAGCATAAAACGCAATCAAATCAGGTGGAAGCTGAGTGGAGAGTAGAAGAGTATATTTAAAAGCAACATTTGTATTGTAAGCAAACAAAACTATTTAAAGCTTTATGCACTTCTTGGGCTCTCGTCGAAGGCGCACGCAAAACCGGGTGGCCATTAGACCAGATGGCTGAGTTCAGGTTACTGAAAAAAAAAGCAGAAAATCGTCCGTAAAATATTGTGAATTGTGCGGTAGATAATTTGGAGGATATTTTTTAGGCCAGCCCCTTCTTGAAGCAACACCTGTCCAGTTAACTCGAGCATTATAAAAGGATTTGTGAGGGTAAAAAAAGCTTACTGATTCTGAAACTGACTTTTTTTTCCTCGCCCTACGGCATTCCGGCTCCGTGTTCTCTTTCAGACGTCGCTTGATTGTCCTCCATGGCACACTGACCTTTAAGTCAAATACTAAAAATTGGCAGCATATCCACGGAATGAATGATGGAGAGTGGGGCAAAGCATTCTTCCGTCCATTCGTTCTTGCTTCCGCCCGTCCATGCGTCCGTCTGTGGGACCGTCCATGCGTCCATCCGCCCGTACGTGCGTGCGTCTGTTCGTGCTTCCGTCCCTGAGTTTGTCCATGCATCCGACCCTGCGTCCGTTCATGCTTCCATCCATGCATCTGTCTGTGTGTCCGTTCGTCCATCTATTCAACAGTCCAAGTACCACAATTTCGCAATATTTTCATCATATATTCCCCATATAGAACCACCGCCATCCAGCGGACATTCCAAGGACTGAACGAGAGGTGGCACATGCACACTTTCTTACGGCTTGTGCTTCGGGTCTACTTCCCACCTTTAACCACCTCGAGTTCATGGTATATACTAGTTCACTGTATTCATTGCACTGCGGCCCAACGCTCGATAAACCTTTCTAAAAATAAGGAGGTTACGCCCAGCGAGTATAAGGTAGTAACCCTTTCTTGTCAGATAGTGCTCAATGTAGATGCCAATGGCTGCTAATGGGGAATGATAGACAGGGGCATTTGACTTTTAGTTAACGCGCACGCCCCGAACTTTTTATTGTTCAACTAAGCACAGGAGAAATCTCCCACCGGCGCCACCTTGCAGGTTAAAATGTAACACTTGTTACACACTACGACTACGACTACGAGGGACGAGCGGCTGCCGCTTTCAGAAGCTTCGCCCCTAAAAAGTAGATGCAATGCTAAATATCAGGTCAATTTTATCATAACATTAGCATTAAGCCCTATAAGAAAGAAAACGTTAAAGATTAAAGGTCTTCTTTTCTACACGGTTTGCACTGACTAAACAATGTTAACATAAATACATGCTAATATTCAGGCTAAAAACATGGTTCATTTATGTTAATACGCTTAGGTGATTTCGGTGATAAATCAGCCGAAAAGTGCTTTGTTCGCAGGTGGCACCACATCTATGGTCATATCTACACTATGTTCCTATAACATGCGAAGGACTTCGGCTACATTAAAATGCAGTAAAAAGCTTGTTAGTTCATTTGATTCTTGAAGCGCGCCGAGCGCGCTTCAAGAATCAACTAAACTTCACGCTTCAAGAATCAATATTTGTTTTCTTTTGTTGCTATGCGTGCACTGCCATTTTTTCGCACACTCAAAGTTTGCTTGCTTCTCTCTAATGCCCAGGAGCATCATACCCTTTCATGTTTTTTTTTTACTTTTTGGTTCGGTCTTATCATGTATATTGATATTCAAAACAACCCGTTGCACAACTATGATTATAGTTTGAATAGAGTTGAATTTATTCCCATGCCCCGCCTTGGTGGTCTAGTGGCTAAAGTACTCGGCTGCTGACCCGCAGGTCGCGGGATCGAATCCCAACTCGGCGGCTGCATTTCCGGTGGAGGCGGAAATGCTGTAGGTCCACGTGCTCAGATTTGGGTGCACGTTAAAGAACACCAGGTGGTCGGAATTCCCAGAGCCCTTCACTACGGCGTCTCTCATAATCATATGGTGGTTCTGGGACGTTAAACCCCACATTTCAGATATCATCATTCCCTTTCAAGTAATTAAGCAAGCGCTGAAACAATAGCCATCAAAGCGAGGTCCTTAGAAAAAGAAAGGAAACCATCACAAAATTGTTATTGCAGGCATATCTCTTGAAATGTACTGAGGGCGCCTTCAACCGATTACCTTGAGAGTAGGCACCTGTGAGTTGAACAGAAGTGTTAATAAAAAAGGATTACCAAAGTGTGTACTTCCTCTTCAGCTACCCGGGATTCAAGCTACAATAGCCTTTGTGTAGAATTTGATTTCGACGTGAAAACACTTAGGCTGCCAGCTGCTTTCTTCTAAGTTGGTGAGACAAAAGAGACAAGTTGGTGAGAGAAGAGTCCACTTCAATGCTTATTCGTAATTGCCTGAAATATAGATTAGGTCGTGATGCCACCTCAAGTGCATCCAGTAGAATACTTCATCAGAATGTACCAGCAAATTGTCTACATGTGAACACTGTTAGACTTGATCACGTGTGCTTCACTCTGGAAGAAAAAGGAGATTAGGGTAACAGGCACAAAGCTTTGTTTTGTCAGCCCAGGTATAATTGATGTAATAATGTTCTCAGAGCAGTCTATAGGAAATTGGAATATGTTTAAAAATGTGCTCACATGGATTACCTATATTGATCGTAATACCATATGGATGTGAATTGATTGTTCACTTCATGTTAAGAATAAAAGGAGTCAATATATAGAAGTATGATTGCAGCAGAGACAAATAAATCCTAAATGGACGCACGAAAAAACAATACATCTGATTTAAATCAATATACGTCCTAACTGGTGTATAAAATATAAAGGCAACACATGCATGCACGCCTTTAATTCAATGCTCCAATTCCGGCTTTCGTTAGGAATACCTCGAGTACAGGAATACCTTCTTCACAGCTACTGGCTAAAGGAGCTTTTGAGAATTTTACATGTGATAACTTTATATACGAAGAAAGATTGGCCATTTTGTCAGTGAGTTTACCTGTTTTAATGCAGCCAGAAAAGAACATACCACTTTGTTATACAGGACAGGTAATTATTGTTCCTTTGAGAAAACAGGCATGGCCCAATGGCCGAATCGTTGCTCAGCACAAATGTCGTTGAAATCGTTTCTCGGTATTTAAGGACAACTGGTCTTTAGGACAAGCATTAAGATATAGTTGGAGTCTACATTTGTTTACTTCTGTTCATTTTCTTTCCCTCTTTTTGCAGCGTCTTCTTTTCATTTTTTTTAGTTACCCTTTTCCAGAAAATGGTAGCGACCTGTCCCAACACCGGCAAATCTCCTTGTCTTTCTACCTTTTTCTTTCTCCGCCTCTTGTGGATGATGTAATGGCACGCAATTAAAGTTATGCGTTTTATAAAGGTTAGTATTTGTTTCAACTATGGCTTCGCATGTGTTCTAATGACATTTCAACCGGTGGTACCCCAGATGTCGTTTGCAAAAAATGCAAATGAGCATTTACGATTACCACTCAGGAATAAACTGTTATCTTCTCATATCATACCGAAAAGTGTGCAACCCCGCTGCCACCAATCATCGCTCTTTTGTCTGCAGATACTCATTATAGAGCGAAGTACTGCGTGACAAACTGCGAGTAAGAAAAGAAAACTAGGCGACGCAAAAACATCCGCTATCTCTGTACCGCAAGCAAGAAACAGACATTTCTTCCGCTTTGAGTATCTATAATATTCTTTGAAATAATATAACCAGTCAAGTGTAAGCGTCGTTCAGAAAATTTAAACTTTGATTGATTGATTTGTGGGGTTTAACGTCCCAAAACCACTATATGATTATGAGAGACGCCGTAGTGGAGGGCTCCGGAAATTTCGACCACCTGGGGTTCTTTACGTGCACCCAAATCTGAGTACGCGGGCCTACAACATCTCCGCCTCCACCGGAAATGCAGCCGCCACAGCCGAGATTCGATCCCGTGACCTGCGGGTCAGCAGCTGAGTACCTTAGCCACTAGACCACCGTGGCGGGGCAGAAAATGTAAACTTTATTAAATATAAAAATATTATGTCAAGCTGGCGGCCTGTTTAGAGAAATTCTTTCGCCCCAGTCGGTAGTGGCCTGCACTGTATGCTGAGACTTCTGCTACGGTTTTTGAACTTTGGATACCTAGCGAGTTAACTAATGGCAGAAGACGTATCTGCGCTTCACATAGCCGGCTTTACCTACTTGATTTATGTCTCTAGAGTACTTCCGATGACGTCGAAACTGGAAAGCGTGTAAAAAAGCTGGTGTCTTAGTTGGGTCTCTTATCTTAACCATCTCCCAAGTTTAGCTTGTACGGACTGGCCTGTGAAGCAGGTGATGTTGGTATCATTACTTTTACAGTGAGCAATACACATACTGCAATAGTGGCTACTAGTAAAACAAAAAAATCATGCAGAACAACTAAATAAACTTTCTCTGCAGGGCTGAGTGTCTCCTTGATTTAAAAAAAAAGACTCCATTACGAATATTAGGAGGGCACTGCGACTCTTAACGGGCAGTGCCGTCTCAGGCTTAAAATTGAAAAATGGTAATATACATCGCGCGTTTTTCCTTCCTATTGGCATCACCTGTTTATTAGGACGTGCGTCCATGTCTGCCCGGTGTTAAATGAACTAAGCTTACAAACGCGTCTTACCGAAGATGCAGGAAACAATCAGGAAGCAATACACTTGCTATAGATGATGCTTCATCAAAACATTTCGAGTTTGCGAAGCTAGCATGAGTTGCGAAAAAAGGCAAATGATCCATATATAAAAATGCGCATTAGATAACAATAGCGAATTCGAGAAATATAAATTGATCACTCATGTTCTCAAGATTGCGTATTCATATTTTCATTGGCCATTGTGGAGCCTGATGAGCGCTGGAAATACCATGGAAGGTGGCAAACCGATTCGGCCTGAAAGCACTATTCCGGGGACAGATGCTAGGTATCCTAGTACTTAACGCTTTCCTTAAAGAAAGAAAGAAAAAAAAGAAAGAAAGAAAGAGAGAAAGAAAGAAAGAAAGAAAGAAAAAAAGAAAGCTGTAGCTACAGCACGTTCTATAGCGAAGCTTTGCTTGCCTCCACCTTCCTCCACCGCGTCAGCACTTCCGAATCTTTCACTGTCAAATTTAAGAATCGTTCTCACATATTCTGGTGCACTAGATTACAAATGGTTATTTCACAGCAATCGCCGCAACCTTTTATGGAAGGTGTTACATATTGATTACAATGTATTGCACTTAATGGTTTAGCTCTTATACGCTGGTTTATAAGAATGAGCTGTATGGCATGGTCAAGGGACATCAGAGAGGGTTTACGGTAGTATACGGCTGACGATAACTGAAGAAAATGTGAGACAGTGTGTATTACGGGCTTTATGCTTAAACAGAGCGGCTGCATATGGACGAAACCACAGAAACAAAAACACTAAAATGCGTTGCCAGTTCCTAAAACAAAACTCCGCAGTAAAAGCTAACGCTCATTCTAGTGCTATGGTAGGCAGATTTCAAGTTGTGAATTAAAACAATGCGCAGATGTCCATTCATGGACCTACAAAATAAAAATACGTGTAAAACCTTGGAAAATACAAAGAAAATGGAGTGGTCGTTTACTTGATGTAAGTCACACACATGCTACTAAGTCGCGAACAATATAAGAAACCTGCATTTAGGAAAAATGAGCACTTATTGGGTGGTAGATTCAGTTCATTTTTTTTGCTCTTCTAATTCTTGCAATGAAAGCGATGCCGATAGCTTTGCATATTTTTGCTGAGACACCTTTCGTATACCACCGTTAAACGCCACAGCTGTAGCAAAAGATTTTATTATTAGCGAGTGCTCGCTTGACAAGCCTATGCTTGCGGCATTCTGCCTTCGCCAGTTTCGACCAACATTAGCGAAGGAGTACTACTTGATTGGTGCCTTCTTGCGAATAGCAACTGATTTATGCATCCCCCTGGAAACCGTGAAAGGTCATTTCAACAAAGAGGAAAAACAATAAGAAGAGTGATTGTACGCTGGCATTGGCAGGAAGAACGATAATTTATTTCACTTAGTTTTACTGAGTTTTCTGTTGGAAAGACTTACTTGGGAAAACAGAGCGAGCGTTCTGTTTAATCAATGTAAAATGTAGCGAAGCCAAATGTCGAACGATTTAAGCGAATCTGATGTGATTCATACATTATTGCATGTATAGAACAAACGAGCAACAAACAAACCTTAATCAGAGCAAACTTTGCTGCAATGCGTGTTTTAACGATAAACACTGTTTCACTTTTAGGTGACGAATACCCTGCTGTTTTGCTATGAAATGTATATTGATTATTGATTATTGTACATTGATATGAATGTATATTGAATATAACTACAATAGTCTGATGTGTAACTTTTGGTTTGCAGAACTAACAGTGCGAATTGCTTCATTCAGTGCCCGACTTAGGTAATATGAAGAAACCATCAAAGTCAACCTAGATGACCACCCGCTCAAAATGTTTCATGACCCGACACACGATACCAGGATCTTAAGTTATTACTGAACATTTTCGCTATATCTTGCTGGCATCCACACTTGTACTTATCTGGGGCGTTGCTATCACCCGCAGATTGCAGTCACGAATATATCAAGTGAAAGCGTATTTATTCAGGAATGCAGAGAGCATAACCTGCCGCGATGGTCTAGTGGCTAAAGTACTCGACAGCTGACCCGCCGGTCATGGGATCGAGTCCCGCCTGTGGCGGCTGCATTCTTGATGGCCCGCGTGCTCAGATTTGAGTGCACGTTAAAGAAGCTTAGGTGGTCGAAATTTCCGGAGCCCTTCACTACGGCGTCTCTCATTATATTATGGTTTTTGGGGACCTTAAACCCCACATATCAGTTGGACGCAGTGAGCGTGAGAAAATTAAATTGCCTAAACGAAGTCGACCGAGGGTTTCCACTATTATTCACGCACAAAACCGCATTTCGTCATTTCTCACATGTCTGGCTCCACGATATCGGACAGATGTACGAGAGCACTTGAATCCATTGACAAAAAAGCTTTTCACAGTCGATAGATATGAGGGGTTTGACGTCCCAAATCCACCATATGATTAGGAGAGACGCCTTCGTGAAGGGCTCCGGAAATTTAGACCACCTGGGGTTCTTTAACGTGCACACAAATCTCAGCACACGGGCCTACAACAATTCCGCCTTCATCAGAAATGCAGCCACTGCAGCCCAACTTTTCTTATTCAGTGACGAAAGTTCGACGGCGCTGTAGTTATCTAAGCCACACTGTCGGCAGCGCGGCTGGCCAGTCAAATGAGGATTGAAGTTACACGGCTCAACTCAATTCGCGAAGCTCTGTTTGCTCCGGCTTGGCACTCACAAAAACACTGCCCTAAGACGATGGGTTGCCGGGCACTTATTTGCAAATGTGAAGCTGAGTATATTGCATTCATCTAAGCACACTGAGCGACCAAACTGCAAAAGCCACAAACGACGTTTTATCGCTACATAACCTAGAGAAGCTATCAGCCTCACATACTTGATAACCTGCATCTACTCCAGCTGGTGTGTCAGACGAAGATATAATAGTAGCAGCTCCTGCTGTACATAACACGTGCTATGTTACTAGTTTTATTATGTGCATTCAAACACAAGGCTACCATGACTTTGTGCTTTCGTTTCATTGTGCCAGCTTGGCATCATACAGAATACCGAGGCAACGAGAAAAGTTTGTCTGACCTTTGGAGAAACTTTCTATCGCAGTTACAAGCACTCTTTTAGCACTTTCTGAAAAAAAACCCCTAAACTAGGATGATATTTTACATCAGCTACGCAGAACATATCCGGCGTGGCCGGTGATGAGCCAGCGACAAGGGATAGGTTGCGACAACAACGGGTGATTTGGTTGCGTACTACGTTCCAACTACTTTGTCATAAATAATCATGTCACCATTTTTTTTTTGCAACTGCTCTCTTTTTTATTCCTTGTTACTTGCACTTGATTGGTTGTTCGCGGTAATATTGCTTCATCGTCCTCGTCGTGGTCGTGAATAATGTATCTGAACCAAGTTGTGCGTGATTGCAGGTATACGTATCAGGCAATATTGTAATTGGAGGTGAATTTTTCGGAAGACAAATTTGCTGATTCCTCAAAGGTATAGCAAATAAAAAAAATATTCATCTCTTAACGTGGGTTGCCGAAGAAAGTGATTTAAAGTTATTTTTATTAAGGGGTTAATAGTTTAGTTAACCAGACTCCAAATCAAAGTTGCAGATAAAACGCTATGCATATCATACAGAGCTTGCCTTTGTAATCAAATTACGAAAAGATAAAGTTGAAGATATGATATAGGTTGGTAATACACCTGTCTTTTTTGCATAAGCACATAAACAGGAATACAGGGTTTTCCTTCAGCCCATACTCTCCACAACGGCCTTCACAGTTCTTCACAACATTAAAATCCTTGGAGTTAATTTTGAACACACAAAGAGGAAAGGTCTCGAACGAATATCTCTTGGTTTGGCTACAGTGAGGCTTTATAAACGCAACCCAAGTTAACGACGTGGCATTTGCACATATAATTTGTATTTGCATTAAACATTGTCATGATCAAAGAAAAGAAAAGCTAGGAACTATTTCAAAATAATTCAATCCTACATTCAAAGTAATTTCTCAACATTTACCAAACAAAGTTTTGTTCTATGTTTTGGCCTGTTCTAGAACTGCTACATAAATGGCAATCGATCAATGGGTGTCTTATCTCAAAAACCTTTCCACTGTTTGCATATTGTCGTGTGGTGAATTTGGACTTGTAGTATATTTGCACTAGTTTTGAAGCTGCCGCACTGAACATGCATATATTTTACATTGAGTTTAATAGTAGGCACATCAAATTTTTCCAATTTGTAAAGCGGGTCCACAAATAACATAATTTTAAAAAAGTTGATCGATGAACATTGCTTATCTGAACGCTCCTCGATGGAGTGCTTTTCAGCGCGACGTATTTACGAAGTGCGCGAGCACTGATTTCACTGGTAGCTCTCTGATTACAGACGCTAAATGAACCCATCACAACGGATAAAGCTGACCGATGCAATTCAAGTCGAACTCGTACTAAACTGTGCAAAGACACGCACCGAAAACCTATGCAGGGCTGCTTGCAACTGTGTTTGAACTGCAGGGCTGATTGGAAATCGATTTGCCCTCGACGGACTTGAATTCGTTGGCCTGAGCCCTGCACGAGTTAACGACGCGTGAGGACTTCCTATACGTTCTTTCTACACCACCTCTCCAGCTTGATCGGCCGTCTACTTTCTTTCTTTCTCTCTATTACTCTGCCGCAACTATATAGTTGAACGTACGTGCTGTGTGTGAACCATGAATGGTTCGTGTTTACACCACTGTTAGCCGTAAACCTAATTTATCTGCAAGTTAACCGCTGGGTGAGTTCTTTGAATGATTTTTATTACGTTGCTCACTGCTTTCGAAGAGTGAACACAGAAATAAGTTAGCAAATACGCTGAATTCTAAAACCAGAATGACTCCATCGACGGCTCTTTAAAGGAAAGTGTGGAATTCTTCACGCTTTTTTTCATTTGTTCACTAGGTAAACCATATATTTTCAATGTACGTTCACTATATGTTGTTTAATCGTTCAGGAAAGGCTACCCGCACATTTCAGGATTCAGCACTGCAGTGAAACAGTGCGTGTGTTACAGAATAGTGAGTAAAGGATCTCACTCTCAGGTTCACGAATGTCTGGATTAGTTGCAGAATACTACGCACTAGAAAAGCCAACTGTGAGATTTACGCGCTGGTGTGCGTGAGTGGTTGTTATAGAATAATAAGCATAAGAAAAGTACTCTCAGATTTATGGGCACACTTTCTGTGCATGCCAGAGTTAGTAACCTGCTTTTTAAGGTACTCCTACGTGCGCTTTTTCTTTATTTCTATATGTGTGGGATTCATCCACTAAAATACCGGTTTTTGAAGGACGGCCCAGAATGTTGGGGAAGCTTTGCCAGAGATTGTTCTGATAACATTGCACCCAGTTACGAGCAGTTGACTCTGTTCAGCACTTAACGCGAAAACCAGTCATCATTTTGGCATGTTCAATAATGCCAACGTTATCACTGGTTTCAATCATGTCAACGTTGGCATGTTCGAGATAAGATGTTCCACACAGAATCGCCTTACCGATGATCTAGAACCACTCTGGCCCCTGTAATTGTACTGTTGACCAAGTCCAGGTTGAATGCGGGCTATATATTACGGAAACCAGACAAAAAAATATGGAAATACTAAGCTTCGCTTTGAAAAGATGAATGCGATAGCAATATCTTGTCCCTAACGCTTTGTGCATGAAACATTTTTCAACTTCCCATGCGCGCACTACGTGGCCTTAAGAGAATATAGGCGGGAACGTATGTATCTTTTGTAATGGGTGAACGGCTTGAAATCGTGAAGCCACAATAATACTCACATTGTCTGCACCGCATGGTAGTGTACGCTTGCACCACACAATGTTACTGCAATATTTTATGTTGTTTTGTGAATGATGTATACAGCACGCATGTGCTCGTTAAGCAAAAAAAGGTACTTTCACTGCAGCTCCAAGCAAAAGAAGTCATTTGCAGAAAAAAATATTTGCCCTCTATTCTTAAGCAGACGCGTTGCTGTTTGGTATAACACCTGCTTGCCACGCAAACTACCTGGTTTGAATTTTTTCTTGGACTGAAATTTTTTTACTACTTGCTTTGCATCTCACTTGGTTTCTATTTCACGTACAAGATAATTTTCGCTCACAACCAACGACGCCTACGTGGACAATTTTTGCATAAGCTTCAGTGTTTAAGCACTTGGACCTTTCTGTTGTTCTGTGCCGTCGGGTATTCCATTTACTACATCTTCTGTTATACTTTGAGGCATGCTGCAGCTTTCTAGAGCATAAAGTATTGGAAGTTGGTATAGTGTTAGGCTCAGCCTGTTCGTGGTACCCATAAGAAAGAAAGTATGACCTGCCCATCACCGGTCTTTCCTGCCGTCTGGTTACCGTTGCTCGCTCAACACTACAGAGAGAGAGTACCCACAGTCAAGCCCATTATTCTTTCTTCATTGTTCCTTTCACTCCTTTCGGAAACGGCAAAGTAGTCAGGCAAGTTCTGGCTGACATTACGATCATGAACTGTGGTAACGGTCTGCGGTACCGTCACTGCAATGTCTTTCGGTCCCCGTCTTTCATCTTAGCTCTGGTCATTCATTTCTCTTTCCCTCTTCAGTCGGGTGGTCAGAGACATTTCTGTTTTTTTCTTTTAATACTTATTCGCGACCTGCCATCTTCCACATTTATTAGTAGTCTTCAATTCTTCTTGACACTCTTGTTCAAATTCTTCCACTAAGGACTTCATAGTGGAAATAAAGAAGAACAAATGGACATGAACCTGGCACGTAGCGCGTAAGCAGGATAACCGCTAGACATTACTGGTAACTGCTTCGATGTCAAGAGTAGGCAAACGTGCGAGGAGTAGAAAAACAAGGTAGGTTGGCAGATGACATATAGAAGTTTGGGGGTATACGTGGCCGGAACAAGCAAAGAGCCGTGTTTATTTGCAGGACATAGGCGAGGCCTTTGCTCTGCAGTGGGCATAGCCAGTACGATGATGATGATAATAATGATTTGTCCGTGTTAGAGCAAAAATACAGCTGATTGAGGGTCGTGTAGAATGTTGTTCAAGGCACAATCTGCAGCAATTCAGACAATATCCCTGCATTCACGACACGAAGATAGGTTGATATGCAGTTTATATTAAATTCGTGTAGTAAAAAAGACTTGCCGTGATTTATGTTGGGTTAAATTCTTCTAAGCATATGCTTCGCTTGCTTTGTCACAACCTTAATATTAAAATGCCGATCAATCAGATAAAACTAAGGATATCTCTAGAACAAAGTCTTGTTTTCTCTATGCAATCTATGCAAGCTAGTGATAATCAATGTATGAATAAATTTTACACGTATCAATTCTTCTTTGACCAGCATTGCAACAGTTTTTACCAAAAAAACTTGATTTTCAGGAGCATTGTTATTGAAGTAGACCACCACGAAAATAATGCTGTCTTTATGTCACTTGAAATCACTATAGGTTCATAATGCCAGCGCAATGAAACATAACTCAGTATTAACAGTGCATCACATCTTCATGATTAACCCTGAAAACATTCAGAGATAACACTATTACAAACATGAGTTTATGACCTTCTTACCTCCTTAATCGACTGATACGCCGATGAATTTTACAGCCCTATACCTTTTCTGGTGTGCGTTCAAAGGTGTGAGCACAGCCTTGTGCAATAAGGGCGGCCAAAATCATAGGCATGCAAACAATGTTGCGTGCTAGTTTAGAACATTTTTTTTTCACGTCTTTTTAGCTCTTTGCATTCTTTTTCCATCTTAATTCCGAATTCTTCCTTTCCTTAGTGGATGATAGCAAACCGGATGCTCCAATTCCTGGTTGACCTCCTTGCCTTTCCCTCATTTTATGCTCTCTCTCTTGATTGTTCTCCAGCGGCCTTTTTTGCTCCATCTTCGAACTTTACTTGGAGCACCAGTTTATGTTTGTGAGGCATAACAACCTAAACCACGGCCCTCCATATCGACTACAAGCGCGTTATTAGGGGACGCATTGTACCCTAGTGCCGTTCACTGTCGAAAAACACCAAGATGGGGAAACGCAAGAACCAACGTCTTAGTAATTCAGCGCACTCATTGCGCCAGACTTGAAAGCTTTCGCGTTTCACATTTCTACTCAGACAGCCGCGACTTCGTGTGCTTGCAGACACCACGTGCGTCTGCAACCATCTTTTGCTTTTGCCTGCCTTTCCATTCAGTACTCAGCTTCATTACTACCGTTCTAAACACTTACACAGTTGGTCTAACAGGTTGCTCGTTAGCGTTTTTTTTTCGATGCTAATAAGAACACACTCTTTTGACGGATGTCGATTCAGCCCTGCATTGGCTTTCTTTTTCACCACTAAGGCCTCAAGTAGGTTCAGAGCACTCAGCTGAAAAGTTTCAATGACCCGTATACTGGCCTGGTATAAACGTTTAGGGGCAATGTTCACGGGTACAACAGTGCAAGTGAACTGGGATGACCCCAAAAAAAAAAGAGATGGACAAAAAGCACTGCTCGTTTTTTTTATTGGTCACTCTGCCATTACGCTGTTTGCGCTATGAAGAAATGCTAACAAGACCAACTTCTGTCCCCTGATATTCAGAATATTAAACGATGAACCATCAGATCAAAGGAAGCAAGACATAAACTTTCAGTTCTCTCACTGTTGCCTACCACTATCCTAAATAAAAACGTAATGAGCACGGATGGCCTTCTTATTTCTACCTATTGTCCTTTTCATAAATATATAAAGGGATAAAACATTGTGCCGTAGTTTGTAGGTAACTGTCGGGGCCTCATGCAACCAAAATTTTGACGGAATGAGTGGCGCCAGGCGACTTCAACTTTGTTCGAAGAGAACCGGCATGGAGGCAAGCATGCACGTATTGTACCCACAAGCAACTGGCAGTAGCGCTTCTCTCCATTCCAGAGCAGCAGCGCATGCTCCGCCATTCTTTATCTCTCTTTTCGCAAAACACCTCATACTCGAAGGGCGTACAAACCTAATTGACCTATGCGTGCACCGTGCGCAGTTTTTGAAGTTGTTTCATTTCAGCCTTGGACTGTTCAGTCTAATAATTCCCTCAAAGTGACGGTAAACAGTGGCAACAGGGACGGGTCGATCTGGTGGTACTTTACATTTATGACATATTTGTACGCAATTTCAGCTGAACGCTCCATTATTGAAGCCTCAGGTCACGAAGTTCATTTGTTCAGGAGATAAAACAAGGAAGCGTGCGGTGACTATTTCACGCAAGGAGAGGGAAGGAACCTCGGGCAAATAAAAGATCGCCAAGTGGCCAGGTCATAACGTTGGACAATTTAGAAAGCACGTCATTTAAAAAAAACGCGTATGGCAATGGGTGGGGCAAAGCGTTCGTCCGTGCGCCAGTCTGTCCGTGCATTCGGACGAACGACAAAGCATCGACGGGCGGAACCACAGGTGGACAGAGGCACGGATGCACGGACGGCCACATGGACGGAAGCACGAACGGACAGACGAACAGACAGAAGCACGAACGCATGGATGCATGCACAGGTGAATAGAAGCATGGTTGGACGTATGGACGGACGGAATCATGGATGGACATAAAGACGGATGGACGCTCATACAAACGCTCGGATGAACAGACAGATGGACGGATGGACGTACGGAAGAACGGAAAGCCAGAAGCACAAATGAATAGATAGATGGGCGAACGGACAAACGCTTCGCCCCAATAACCATCATTCACGCCGCGGATAATCTGCTGAAACCACTAACGCCAGCTAATTTTAATATTCTCAAGGACTATACACAAAACGCCATCTAGTAAGCACCTTATACACTAGAGGTGGTTGCGTATTACTACTACTACTGCTACTACTACTGAGTAGGGACCGACCCATGGCCTGAGGAGCTTCGCCAAGAATAATTACGAAGCCCCTCCCATATGCGATTCATGATGGTATGGGAATCAAAAGTGGTGCGCACGGGGATGACCCGGTTTAAACGGGCGTCGACGTGGGTGCTGGAAGGCTGGTTTGGAGCGAAAATTGGTGCAACGTTTACTCGAGTAAACATTTGTTTCAAACGCTAAGACAGGGAACGTGAGTTGGGTTTTTTTGTAAGTTTCATTGCCGATAAACGAATCGAAAGGATGTTTCCACTCCACGTGCGGACGAGCGTTGTGGGCGGTGGATAGTAGGAAGCGATAGAGATGTGTTGGAGGTGAGGGACAGAAGGCAGGAAAGCATGCAAGGGAGGGTTACGTCATCGCGCAGCTGCGGCACGACCTACTTTGCACCACTCCAGCACCTGTGGAGAGAAGAACGCATTGCAGCATCTTCATACGGATGCACGTACGGACGTACCGCGTTACACACGTAAGTCAAATTCTGCTTTGCATCTAAAATGATGTTCTCAACAAAGAACTCGGCTATGTCGGAGGTGCTGCCTTTGTGCAGGGTCTTTGGCAAAGTGTGTTTGTAGTCATTGGCTATGATGATCCAATTGTTCCCTCGAAAGGAAGTTGAGAACGGCCTCATTAGATACATTCCGATCTGCTGGGATGGTCAGCGAGGCGGTTATATTAGGTTAAGAAAGCCTGCTGTCATTATCAGTGGTGTATTGCGTCAGGACCGTCTCGACATGTCTTTACGTAGCGATCGACATTGGCGGCAATGCGTGGTCAGTACGAACTTTTCCTGAATTCTTGCGCGTGTGCGAGAAAAACTGGGTTCTCCAGCCGTTCAGTCGTTGTGTCCGGCATACAGAATTTCTGATCGCAAAACTGAAGGAACCACTAGAGGGTAATTCTCTTGAAGTGGTCAGAACGCCTTTATGCAGCACCGTTTCGTAACAAACGACGGCAGTCCCACCTTGAAGACGTTCGGGACAACGGTGCTATTGCCCTCGTGGTCTTAAACACAACGCCTGAGTTGTAGGTCGCTTCGCTGTTGTCCAGCGCAGTTCTCGGCGCTTATGGTTCCCACAAAGCCGTCACTATCCTAGTCGTCCTGCCGTGGCGGGTTGACGGGAGTGTGAGACAAGCACTCGCAGTCCGAGTGCTTTCGCTCGAATTGGAAACTACAGTAACATCGCATTCTTGGACGTCTGCGACTCTATCGCGCGAGACGACCTTACGGGTCCTCCGAGTTAGCTAGGCAACACAAGAGGTGGTGGTCGCTCACACTTTTAAAGGGCCTCTCCTTGAGTTGGAGGAGTAACATTAACGTAGCCCAGGTGATGGCCATGCCCTCCATTTTGGTCGTTGAATAAATGAGTTTTTGCTTGGATTGTTGAATTGTGTCTTAGCTTTGTCTCTAAATACATTATGCTCTTAGCCCCGAACATTTGGCAAACGAGGATAGTTATAGTAAAGTTTTCATTTGATGCATGTGGCCACACCACACATTGAGGAGACCACAATGAATGTGCAATGCAGGTAATCTTCAACGCATCCGCATAAAAAACAACCAAAAAACCGGTTCAGATATATTGAACTGCATGGACAAGCGAAAAAAAAAACAGTTCTACTCTAGGTCTTATGGTGATAAAAATACGCTAAATATTATTTTCAGATTGTGATATCGGTAGGTATAAACATAATAACTAAGACGATGATAACTATGGCATTGCTAATGCACATAGGTTGACTACAAGCTCCCCTGCTATTTCAGAATTGCATCTCTATTCTTACTGACTGGCATCTCTTTTTGTCAGATAGCGCAATCTGAGAAATATATAATGGATAACAATTTACCATAATTCAAAGCTTTGCTAATTGAATGTATAGGCATACTAGACCTTTTTTTTTCAACTCTTCTTGTAGGCGTGAATGTCTGCAAGCTATTTTACGCTTTCGTGTTCAGCTATGCCCATCGGCACAGTTCTAGAAACCTCTGTTTTCCATGGAATATTATATAACAATTCCTGACACATCCTACAAAAATCAAGGAAATGCGCTTTACCATTTCCCCTTGTTCCCGCTGCTGGCTTCTTAAAAAACACGATGAGTGCGCCGTGAACAGTTTGATTCCAATTAGTTCCGTCTTATATCTTTTTACTGCGAGTGGAGCGGGTAGCTTTAAGATGCTCTTATGTAAACGATTTCACAATAACTACTATTGTATTCGCCCCAATAAACTTATAGCTTAGCTACTTGGCCAACAATGAACGTACCGTTCGAAGAGTACAAAACAGACACTGTTGGTTCTATAAGGTGTAAAGATGAGATTATTTCAACAGCAGCTATGGTGCACCTCTCAAGAACCGGCATGAGATAAGTATGCTCTTAGCTTCAATGTGATTCCTCAATTCTCTACCGCTTCCAGCGGGAAACTTTTTCGGCCAGGAGCAGCAGTCGAATATAGCCTCGGGCGTCTTCTAGAAGCCGCATTAGTGCATGCCACAACATAAGATCCTTGCACTCAGCTTTTGTAGTCGTGAAGTCCCTTGGAGAGCTACTGCTCAAAAAGCATTAAATGTGAGCGAAATGCGAAACTTGCCCTCTGTGTGACGTTTGGTAGCCAGGATGCCGTGACCAGCGTTAGAGCACAACTGTCGCTGAGGGTAGTCATTACAATACTTGGAGGGCAAACATGAAGAGAAATATACATTCCAATGAATATGCTTTGTCACTGGTAGTGCATAGTGCCCTATTTTTCTTTTGAAAGAGCATTCATTCATTTTTTATTATAATATAGGTCCTAAGTTGCATGGTTAGTAGGTTATTGAAAAATAAATATGTGTAGGAAAATAAATGTATAATATATTTATGAATTAAGCTAATGGGTTCTTCCCGTTTCATTTCTTTGCTCATTTTCAAAGATGAGTGAAATAGTCATTTCTTTAATTGCTAGGGTTTAACGTTCCAAAACCATCATATGAGATGCCGTATTGCTGGGCTCTGAAAATATCGACGAATGACAAATACCATATTCTATCGAAAGCGATAAATGATTCAATACTCACGGGAAACAGGCAGTTTACGCTTCAGCTTAGAGGTGCGAGAAGACCATAATGATCTCTTCGCCGTAATACCACCACAGAAGAGAAATCATTAGAAAAAAAAACGCGGCGTATAAGTAAAAGTGAACACTTTTATGATGGCAGGTTAAGCAGTCTGTAAGGCTATATTTTGGCAGTCACATTACTCCACGCTGAACTCGTAACCACAGACCTCCTTTTTTCTCCCCCTTTTTAACAGAAAACGGGAGGGGGGGTTTAGTTCGGACAGTTCTACACGCCCCAGACTTCCCGTTCTCGTTTATTTCTTGTCTAGCGCTTCCTTCCGGAAACGAGGAAGTAATCAGGCGACTTCCGGAGCAAATTACGATCACGTGTTACGATAACGCGTAGCGGAAGTCGTACCACACGGTGCTCGTTTCATTTATTTATATGTTTGGCATTTTTCTCCTTGTTTAGTATTTCTTGCCAGAGTTCCCAGCCTCAGTTCCTGTTCCTTTTTGTGTTCTTCCATCTTTATTGCTACTTTATTCGTTAATCAAGACTGTAAATAAAACTTTCTTAATTACCTCAGCACAGCAGTTGGCTGCGACGTTTGATGAGCATGTCAGTAAGGAATAACTGCCAAAGTTGGAACAACAAGGCAGGGCCCAATATCTCACAATGTACGTCACAATGATTATTACTGACCTTGCATTGTGGCCCATGGTATTGTTGTAACTGTCAGCATAGTTTTCAAGTATGGAATTTGCATACTGTAGAGCGCCACGTACGAAAAGGTGTCATTTAGAATTTCTATTTTTGTACTCACTTACTTCTATTCTTGTCTCTAACTAAGCGGTGATGTTTAGGCCTACTCAAATGTCAACTCGTGCTTATAAGACTAACTCAAGCCTTTCATCGAGAACCAGTTCTCCTGATTCCAGTAGAATGGAAGGCAGTCATACATCAAACACCGATCCGGATATTCAATGCTTCGTTTCGGAAATGTTTGCGCAATTTCTATCTAGCAAAAGAAAATAGAACAAGATGTCGTGAAATCGCGTATTTCTATCAGCTCTCTCTTCACAACCATCAAGTCACACTGAGCTGTTCTCAAGCAAACACAACCGTCGCATAAGACTACACTTTACAACAACCTGCGCTGCTAAATTGCACACTTCACTTCTGCAGTCAACAAGCTCTCTTCTGGTATTGATGATTTAGAAAACCAATCACGTAGAAACAACGCCATTATACATGATATGGAGGAATCAGAATATGAAATAGACAACTCGTTACAGGTCAGCCTGAAGAAGTTTTTCTCAGACACACTTAAGGTTGATTTTTCACAGATCGAACGGTTGCACGAGATTGGTACATACCAAGGTAGTCAATTCCTCCCCAGTCATTCTATTGCGATAGCAATTATATGAACCTTGTAGGCTTGATTTTGCCACCAGCGTCCCTCGTTGTATATGTGTAAGTATCTATATCTATGAAAACGAAAGAAAGAAAAAAAAATCCAGAAAAACAAATCGGCGCCCGGAATCGAACGTGGGACCTCCGCGTCGTGAATGCGAGGTGTTAAACATTGAGCCACCGAAGAACCTTTTTTTCTTTGCTTTATTGCCTGTTTATAGGCACATGCATCAAACCACAAGCACAACAAAAAGAGGCAGTAACAGTCCAACACAAACTAAAATTCCCAAAGAGCTGCCAAGGGCTCTACCCTCGACAACCACTCAGGTATAATCTCCTGAGTTTTCTGCAGTTAAACAAGCTTGGCCATACATTCTCGGAAATAAATTCGTGCAGGCCGTGCATCCTGAACGCAATAAAAACACACCATACGGGCCCGCCATAAACGGTGAAGTCCACATAGCATGACCAAATCAAAAGGCCTTCCCTCTTCGTCCACTATTGGCAGAAGGGACACCTCCTTCAGGTTTAAAACAGCAAGTTATTTATGCCTACCACTTACCGCAGTTGGTGGGAATCTCGCGGGGGGGGGGGGGGACTATCGTGTTTTCAGCATTATCAGCATGATGGCGCATTGAGCTCGCGGCGGCTCTCATCTCTCAAGCGTACTTTGGCCCGCAGAGTGGAGGGGAGTGGATGATCTCTCGCGCGCCCTTATCTCCCGTTGGGGTAGATGATACCTCATAGCTGGCGTTCCGTTTGCACTGGAACATTTCTAGTGTAGTTACGGGGCGCACAAAGGTCACTGCAATTGTTGCACAGCCTCCGTTTGCGAAAAGCACGTGCTTTTCAGACAGAGCAAATTTAAAACTTAGACGCTTATTCGCATGAATCTGTACCTGTAAGATCGTTTCGTGCGTCATTTGTGCGTGAGAAACGCGAGTCACGTTGCGATCTGCTTTCCATCCTGCGCGTGACCTTTCAATATGTTGCTATCGCGTTCATGGCTGCGGCTTTGCAGCAAAGCGGTGACTTTTTTTAATGCGAAGCATATTTCTTAGCGAACTTCGGTGACTTTGAGCGTATCTATCTATCTATCTATCTATCTATCTATCTATCTATCTATCTATCTATCTATCTATCTATCCGCCTACGACCTTTAGCTCTCCTGGCTGTCTAGATAATGGCATCAATACCAAACTTGGTATGGTATACCAAGACTGTATGAAGAACATATTTGTCTAGTCATAACATGAAAATCATGAATTGTAGGTCATGAATGTCATGTTTTACATTTCTCGGTCCTGCAGTTCTTGCGGTGGTTTCGTTCACATGGCATGTTGCAAAACTGGTATGGTATGACATGATTGCATGGCGAACAGAAGCGACAGACCTTACATGAAAATCATGACATGCGTTCCATGTAACATGACTATATCCCGCGTTCATGATGCGCTCACGACCGTTTTGCTAGCGTTACATATACCAAACTTGGTATTATGGTAAGTGAATGGATGACAAACGTATGTGACTGGCACAAACATGATATTTATGAGATGCATGTCATGTAACAACATGACTACATGCCGCGCTCATGATGCACTGGTGGCCGTTTTGATAGTTTCACTTATACCAAATTTGGTAATATGGGACGTGAGTGGATGACGAAGGTATGATACTAGTGCTAACAGGATAAAGGTGAGATGCCTCTCGGGCAACAGCATGACTACATATCACGCTTATGATGCGCTCGCAGCCGTTTTGCTAGATTCACATGTAACAAACTCGGTATTACGCAACGTGAACGGACGACATAGGTAAATAATACATCCAAGCATGATAATAACGACATGCATGTCAAGTAACAACATGACTACATGCCACACTCATGATGCGCTTGCGGCCGTTTAGCTAGCTTCACATATGCCAAATTTGGTATTACGTGACGTCAATGGATGGCGAAGGTATGTGACTGGTGCAAACATGATAATCATGAGATGCAAGTTCCTAATCCTGTTTCAATCTTGGCGGACGCTGGCTTAATGGTTGTCTGCAGTATGACAGGATTGAAGTAACTAACTTTTGAAAAGTCCAAATAGGTAATGCACACAAAATTGACATTACCATTAAGATCTACCAGGTCGTTTGGCAAGAGTAGAGTTACACGGCACCTGTTTTGAACTGCACTACCTATTTTACCAGCAGTGTCACAAGCATTGGTGTATCGTATGGCTGGAAACAGCAGCAAATCTTCTATTGCTTATACAACGTAGAACATTGAATATCCTGATTCCGCTTTGATTTTAAAATTTCACTGACCTTCTACCGAACCTCTGCGTTTCTTATTGGCCTTTGTGACAGTTTCGGCCTTTTACCATTTGTCAATCACTTTCTGCTCTATCCAACTGCAGGTGTGTTTCTACTAGCGCTAAAAATAAAGTGGCACGAAAAGAAAAAGAAACGGGTATATAAACAGAGCTTCATGTCAAGCCTTTCACAAGTTCAGATTTCGAAGACAACGTTATTTATTTAGCCATGCAGTAAAGTGCAATCGCCATATCTTCGTAATAAGAAGGAGGGGTTACCCTAATTGCAATGACTAAAACTTTTTCGGAAATGGTGGAGCCTAAAGCGTTAAGTGAGAGAGCTCACGAGAAGAGCACAAGTATGACGTGACGTGTAATCAAAAACACGTCATGGTGACTTCAAAGTTGCACACAAATGTATTATCATAAATGTAGGACCAAAATAAAGGGCGACGACTGCTCTTTGACGCGTTATTAAAATGTTCGCAAAACCTAAAAGGTATACGCTGATTGAACATGAACTCGCGGCATAGAGCGAAAAGTCCTGGGAAATGCTGGAGGCTTACGCAGGTAATATTTGATGTGCCCTTGGCGTAGAAGATTCAACAACCTAATTCGGAAGACCTTATTAGCGTACCCCAAGCAATGAAGGAAAGTTGGTCATTCTCGTTAATGCATATGACCTACGTCAAAAAGTGCATTAACTGAACTGCATCGATGAGCACCGTCAAAAGCTAAGGGTTCTCGTACAACTCGGAAGGTTGAGGTAGCAAGTGCTTATGCAAAAGCGCGTTTACAAAATACATGAGAGCAGAAACACTATTTAGAACAGATTTCCTCAAGCAAGCATGACGGTGGTACCATTAACGAGGAGAACCGGTCAACGGCAAACATCTCATTGAAGCCGACACAGCGATGAGAACGAAGTTGACGTTAGTGCGAGATAGCGAGCGCAGCAACGGCCTCAGAGTAAAGTGGTTGGTTGGTTTTTAGTAATGCATGTAGTAGCATCTATCTTCACCTGCCTCTCTGCATGATACAGAGCTTTTGTGGCTTCGGCCCCCTTAACCTTGTTACTCTAACTGGTGTTCTCTCACATTGAACAACAACTAATCCGTGTCAGGGAATATATTACGGAATGAATTTATTGCAGTGAATGTATTTGGTCTCTTCACTTAGGTAAGTTCGACAGCTAAAAACACAAATAAACTGATTGTGATTTTCAAGTTCACGCACTATTGTGTTCGCACAAAGTTGCTGAGGCTCATTAGAGAACTTTTAATGGGCAAAATTCCTTAAGACCGCACAATGCCCGTAAACCGCCGTCCGGTATCTACAGAAGATCTCGCGCTGCTCCATGTGCAACCAGAGCAAACAAAATAAAAGGCCACAACACCCTAAAAACAATTACAGTGAACCAGC
Source organism: Rhipicephalus microplus (assembly GCF_043290135.1). Classification (NCBI taxonomy): domain Eukaryota; kingdom Metazoa; phylum Arthropoda; class Arachnida; order Ixodida; family Ixodidae; genus Rhipicephalus; species Rhipicephalus microplus. Next base: position 180,868,846 of record NC_134701.1, read on the forward strand.
CTTCAATCAAAAATAAGAAACAACCAGATGTTAACAAAAACAAAACAAAAGACATAATAAAGGCCATGATTCACAATCCGACGCAAAATGCTTCGGTGGATTCGCGTGGATTTTTTCCCTAGTGTATTGAAAATCCACGCTTGGCGTGGATTGCTTGGCGCGATTGCCAAGCTAAATTGCCAAGCTAAAACACCGTGAGCAAAATGCTCACGGTGTTTGTCCGCACATGCCAAGGGTATAGCGGCGTTCATTTCACCCCTCTATTTCACGGATGCACAAGGGATGATGTTCTGAATAAAAAGTTCATACAAGTTGTCAGGTTATGCAGTCTATAAAATGTTAGAGAGCAAAGAAGCAGTGTAGATCTCAAACATCGATTGTAGTGGTGCCATGACAGATGCAGCAGTTTTGAAACTTCGACGCCATTGCAATATCTGAAAATTGCAGGACATATTTCTTCTCAAGCTCTGGAAAGCGAAAAGAATTTGGTGTTCAAGGGCCACTTGATGTACTAGCGGAGTGGAACAATGGAGTATTTCATGCATATATACCATGCATAGTTTTCGTTTTTTTATAATATTCAGAAGATAAATTTGCCACAACTGCGGAATTTCGAAATGCACTACCTATCTTCGACCTTAAAGTGCTTCAGCCTGGTACTCTTATCGCTGAAATAAAGGTACACCATGAGGTCAAATATCAGGAGCCCTCCACTACGGTGTCTTTCATATGTATATGGCGATTTTGCAACGTTAAACCCTACATACAAATAATAAATAAAGGTAAATTGTGCTCAACAAAGTGATAACTTTCAAGGTACTTTGTCGCAGAAATAATGTCGAAGTCAGCGTCGTTCATTGTCAGCGAATTATCGGCGTTTTCCACAAGATCAAAATCAAGATAGCTGAAAAAATACTTCAGGTTCTTGGTTGAAGAAAAAAATCGGCAGCGAATCCACGGAGTGAATGATGGAGAGTGGGGCGAAGCATTCGTCCGTCCATTCGTTCTTGTTTTCGTCCGTCCCTGCGTTCGTCCATGCATCCGCCCCTGCATCCGTTCGTGCGTCCATCCATGCATCTGTCTGTGTGTCCGTTTGTCCATCTATTTAACACTCCAAGTACCACCATCTCTCATCTTTTCATCACATATTCCCCATTAGAAGCACCGCCATCCAGCTGACATTCCAAGGACTTAACGTGAGGTGGCACACGCACACTTTCTTACTGCTTGCGCTTGGGGTCTATTTCCCACAGTTAACAACCTCGAGTACATGGTATATACTAGTTCACTGTATTCATGGCACTGCGGCCCAACGCTCCCTAAGCCTTTCTAAAACCAAGGAGGTTACGCCCAGCGAGTATAACGTAGCAACCTTTTCCTGTCAGATAGTGTTCAATGTACATGCCAATGGCTCCTAATGGGAAATGAGAGACAGGAGAATTTGGCTTTAACATTCCTTCGGCTTGCGCTTCGTATCTACTTCCCTCCTTTAACCACCTCGAGTTCATTCATGGTATATACTAGTTTATTGTATTCATGGCACTGCGGCTCAACGCTCGCTAAACCTTTCTAAAACTAAGGAGGTTACACCCAGCGAGTATAACGTAGCAACCTTTTCTTGTCAGATAGTGCTCAATGTACATGCCAATGGCTGCTAATCGGGTTCGCAGTGTGCGTGTTACCTAAAAGCCGAATGCTCCCGTCTCTCATTCCCTATTATCAGCCATTGGCATGTACATTGAGAATTATTTTTCATTGTTCAACAACGCACAGAAGATTCTCTCACCAGCACCCTCTCGGAGGTCAAAATGTTATACTTGTTACATAATACAACGGCTACGAGGGACGAACGGGTGCCGCTATAAGGAGATTCGCCCCTAAAATTGGAACTCATATCAAGATGAGCGTGCCACGCGTCAGCAGAAGCAAAGAACTAAGAAACAGAAGTCCAGAAAGTTGGTCTTTAGTATGGGCCAGGCTACATATAATACGTTCTCTCATCGTTTCAAGCAGCTGAATGTGGTAATCGAACTCATGCATTCTGCGTCGCACTACGCCGCGTTACAGCAGAACTACGCCATTCCCAGAGGCTGCTTCGGGGAAAAAAAGAGACAAGGGTATCATATATTTCGAGGATCTCCGTTAACCCACGTAAATATTGCGAAAAACGAGGGTAGAATTGCCCCAGATGTCACACCATGCGAATAGAGCGTTGTGTGGCTCGTTTAAAGATTTTGCCATAGCAAAGTTTCAAGACATTATTAGTAATCATAAGCAACACCATCAATAAAGAACACTGAGTGGTGGGTACATGGCTGATTCCTAATGTGATTAAGAAGCACCCACTTCTAAAGTGCACTTGCAGTACGCATGTACTGTGTGCGACTTTAAACAGCCATTGGCGTGTAGACGTTCCATCCATCGCAGTGACATTAAAGTGTTCACTCAGAAACAAAGCCTGGTGAGCGAATAAGGAGACGATGTCAATGCTCCCTCGTGATACTTTCGCATTATGCATTTGAAGGTGAAGCTCAAAAGTCCTAAGGTTTTTTTTGTATGTCTTTAAGCGATACAGTGTGCTGGATAAATTCATGTGCATCCAAGTAGCATGCAACAGCAGCTTGAGAGCTTTCCCTTGTTTGTCCATTTTCATGTCTTATAAGTGGTTTCCACAAATTTAAACTGAGAGCATTACGGCAAGCAGTCTGAATCAGCAGTACACCATCATTGACGCTGCTTCGAAGAATGTACCTTCGGTGTCATGACCCGTAGACTAAAGTTCTCGAAAGGTTACACGCCAGCACGAACTTGGCACTTTATCGGGAACAACTTAGTGAAATGCTCTACAAGGCGTTGCACTGCACACAAGATTTTGTAGAAGGTTTCGACAGCGCGACACGCATGGAAGTGACGGGTGACAAGCTCGCGCCTCTTAAGGTTGGGCAGTTTGGCTCACCGTCTCGTTCGTAGCACACCTCTCTCTCTCTCCTTCTAAACTCCCGCTCTCACTTTTCGCGGATGTCTCGCTGTCCCAACATACGAGCTAGCTCCTCTTCACATCACCTAGACGCTGTACCCGGCGAAATTACGGTCTTATCCGGCATTGCGTAAAGCCCCAAGGATGCGTGACTTGGTTGTTCTTCCAATAAGCCCTCCATCGTTGCTCCACTGAGCTTGTACCTAATTATTTCGCCACGATGTTGGCTCACTAAACTCGGAAATATTGACAAGTTTTTGCCTACCTACATGAACACACTATCATTGGACACTTGGCGTACCAGTTTATAGGCAATCCATGAGGTGCAAGGGTCGTGTGACAAGTAAAGTAAAACGGGTGATTCATTGTACTTGTGAATAGAGAGCTTGCCTGCTCTTTTAAGTAGCCTGTGAAAACAGTGTTGGCAAGTAAACGCGTATTTGGTTCATGGACTTGCGATACATGTAAGGCCAACAGCTTCACTTTCATTCATATACATAAGAGTAAACTCCATTAACAGTGGAAGACGTTGCCAACACCGCTTTTTAACTTTACGCTCCGTATTCAGTTTCGCATGAAAGTTCTTCTAGAAAGACCTATGGCTTGCAAGATGTCTCGCCGGATTCGCGGCGAGTGATTATGGGACCCCGTTGTATTTCCTCATTTAACTTTCATCATGCTACAAAAGGAATTTCCGATGACGGGCATGAAGCATTGGTCCTTTATCGTTAGATCGAATTGTGATAGAATTTCTCACTTTTACGAATTACAGAGCCTTCGCAGAAGAGCTGACAGCTACCGTTTTTTTATGTTGCCATACATCAATTCCTCCTCTCTCATGTCTTATTTGTTTAATTATTTCAATTCAAAATGAATGCCGAAATAAAGGAGATACCAAGGAAGCTATCTTAAAATCGTACTTTGTAAGACGTGTGACCAAGTTGCATTTTAATGAAAGATTTGACTTGGACACAACTTAGAGAATAGTGGTACTAAAAGTATGCATGGTTTTGGTTATGGGAATTGGAGATGAACCATCGTAAGCAACCTATATTATGAAGCTCGTTTGAACCCCATCTTACAAAATAAAATGTAGCTTCCGGTGTTTGACATCTTAATCCTATATATAATTACTGATTTTGTTTCCGCAGACTATACTTGAACGAAATGCCCATGAAAACTGCCTGCTTCATATTTATGAATACATTGTTCACTCATTGAGAATCTACCAGGTTTTAAAGAAAAACCAATTAACCACTTTTGTTATGTCCTACTGACTCAGTGTCACATTGTGTTGCGACTCATTAAACACTTTCAGTGGGCAAACCATTGACGGCACTCGCAAGGACCCCGAGTCTCACATTGACAAAACGTGTTTTTTTTTCTTTCTTTAGGAGCTTGCTCGGCAAGTTTTTTATGCTCTCGCCTTGCCCAGCGGTGGTGGCGGCCGTCGTATACACCAGCGTTACCAGTGTACACTTCTCTTGTCGCCACTCACGGTGTCCGATCCAGTGGTTCCAACAATGCCCACTAAAAGGCGCGCTGCTCTACAAGCTATTAGTTTTAATATCGATCGAGGTCACCCTTGCTCTTCTGAATGTGTGGTCTTTCAACGCACATGCTCATGACACCGAATATGATCCGGTTCTAACCATAGCCGACGTGCCGTTTCTCGGAAACAAGGAATGCTGTAAACATGCACATCAATGGGTTCGTTCAATCTATAGTCGTTTGCCCCAAAGCAGCGTGGTGTCCTACGCTACTAAATCTACGCCAAGCTACCTGATGCAGCTGAAAAGCCTCATTTGCCACAACCCAGCCAGAGCCATACCGGTGAGCACGCCACTATAGAGCTCTGATTTGGGATAGCTGTCACCAACATGTACATGGCAGTCAGATTGCCAGAAGGGCACGTCACCAGTACATCGAGAAGGCGATGCTTTGATACAGGACGCAATTTAAACATGGCTCCTTCTTACTCAGCGGAGATATGAACGCTGACGTCATGCAAAGGGATCATTACCGAGTGACGCCCTTCTTGCATTTTGCAAGAAAATATCTGTGCTTCATAAAATATATATAGTTCATCAAATTGTACATAGTGCATCCAAATATTAATAACAAACACTGTGTGTGTATTCTATATATGCCAATGTTGTCATGTCTATTTATGACGGTCGGAGATGTTTACGGAAGATTCACGGCTTTCCCTATCATCTCCGAGCAACTTACCCTAATATCATTAACTCTGTGGATATGACAGTCATTTTTTTTCCAGAAACAGCACTTAAGTATGAATTTTTTAAGTTTCAATGGAGTTTTTGTTTGCAGAGTTTGTTTATAGTCGGAAAGTACATCACACAGCTGCTAGCGGAGCATATCTGCTCCTAAATATATCTTGTGGCAGAGGTTTGCCCTTCCTTTCACTATATATAATGATAAGAAGTATCACTACCAGGAAAAAGAAGGGAAGCGCGGGTAGAGAATGAAGACAACGTTGTCTACATTCTCTACCCGCGCTTCCCTTGTTTTTCCTGGTAGTGATACTTCTTATCAATATATATATATATATATATATATATATATATATATATATAGTTCAAAAAAATCAAGCACGTAGGAAAAATTGTTTTGTAAAGGACTATATATATATATATATATATATATATATATATATATATATATATATATATATATATATATATATATATATATATATCGCACGCATGCTTGGTGAATATTATTGTACTGCACGTAGTTTCTATGTAGTTAAATAGAAAATATTTAGCGAGAAGCCCAGGGAAATCACGACGGAGTTGCTTGTTAGTAAAAAGGTCTCTACCTGAAGTACAAAGGAGCAAGAAAAAGGAAAAGCAAAGGATGCTTTGAAAAAAAAAATATTCGTGACAACACAACAATCAAGCCTTTTGCTCGATAAATATCCGTGACGTGTTAGCTGCAAGCGTGCGCTTTCTGTAATATACGCGCGTTCTATCCCTGTATGTGTACCTTTCTGGAAGCTGGAAAACATCCCTTCTTGCTACGGAGCATTGCTTACTGCCTCAGGCTTGACAGTGTTTGCTGAAGCTACTTTAGCAGTTATGGGCATTAAAACATGGCGAAAATTTCGGAAAAATAGTGCTGAAAAGAAAGCAGAACGTGTGGTTCATCTCTTCATTATGAAAATTGATTTGATTGATATCTGGGGTTTAACGTCCCAAAACCACTATATGATTATGAGAGACGCTGTAGTGGAGGGCTCCGGAAATTTAGACCACCTGGGGTTCTTTAACGTGCACCCGAATCTGAGCACACGGGCCTACGACATTTCTGCATCCATCGGAAATGCAGCCGCCGCAGCCGGGATTCGATCCCGCGACCTGCGGGTCAGCAGCCGAGTACCTTAGCCACTATACCACCGCGGCAGGGCTTCATTATGAAAATTAGAATAACATGAAAGTGAAGCACGTCATTACAAAAGTAGCCTAATGTTTACTGCGCATTAACAGCTTGCGCATTGTCTCTTGTGTTTGGGAGCAATAGTGCTGTATAGCCTAAATGCACCCCAATGGATGTTTGGTGGTAAGTCTCCATCCCAACAACTAAAAGCCATGATCAATATTTATACAAATTTTTGTAGTAGCTGAAGTGGTTGATGGTGAGAGAGTTGTCAGAAGTGGTGTGGTAGCTAGAGGAGCGCCGCTGAATAGATCACTTTACTGCGGCATGGCTAAGAGTTATAGAACTCTATACAGCTAGTCTAGTGGGTCTGGCAACGGAATCGGGTCTCCCCTGTAGCCCAGTAACAATTTTTTTTTAAAGATGAGTGTAAACGGACAACAAGACGTTACAGCCAGGCGAGGTAGACGTTCGTCGCAGGGCTGTTCGCGACATTTAAGGATGCCATAAATGAGTGAAGCCAGATGCTTGGTCTAAGGTCTAACACACCTAACACACCTCGCGGTGGGTTAAAACGCCCACTAAATCTCCGTGCTGTGGAAAAACACGTAGAGTGAGACAAACGCGTAGCACTGGCGCGTTGCAGGAGTTGATTCCAGAAGTCACACTCATGATGCAGCACTTCACTTTACCACTTCCAGAAGGCAACGCCACCCCGCAATACAAGTGCCCCATCAGAGGAAAGAGTGGTGTAAAATGGCGCATTTGTAAGGCTGCCTGAGTGCGTGACCACGTCGCAGTGGATAGCACGCCCAGAGTTGGTTGTAGCGCAACAATAGGTCATGGGTTCGACTCCTGTTGGATCAACATATTTCTTTCGCACTGGATTGTACACATTTTTCTACATAGTTCCTGTTGTGAAAACACGTCACAAATGTCATGATGACGCTTACTTAAAACACTTTCGTGATAAAGAAGTCTGCTTGCAACAGAACATTTTTATAAGCAGTATGTGATGATGTCTTTGTTCAAAAGCGATAGGTGCATTCTTCCAAAGATTGTGTTGGGTTACATTCCTCTTTCTGAGTTTCTGCATACTGCCTTGAACTTGTGACATAATTCCGCAAATACATGAATAAAACATTGCCGGTGGTTGACGTGTCAAGCGAATGAGGGAATTCTAGAAAACTGAAAAAACATGAAACACTCCTTAAAGCATATATTGAGGTAGAATCACTCATTTCCTTCGTGTAACCAAGTTGGATCAAAGCTTTATTTTGAAAAAGCAAACCTAAATATGTAGTCAACAATGAAAGTGGGTGTACCATAAAAAGCCTTCAATTTTTTGTGGTGGACAAAAACAAGTTTACTCTGGCACCACAAGAACCAAAGTAGCTGATCTCAGTTAGAGTTTTATACTGCTAAAATTTTGAACCACTCCTATACACCTTTTCACAGGAGGGAAAGAACACCGCCATGATGGGCTGTGCGCGGGAGTACAACGGCTAAAGGCGCAGCCTTGTCAGTGCATTTTTTCAAAGGTCACGCCAATTCGCGCAGCCCAAAGAGGAATATGGCGGCGCCCAGGGAGACATTCTTCATGAGGTCTATAGCATCGGGGTCTTCTGGTTGAAGAGCTGTTTCATGTTCATCTTTAGTGGCTGTGATGTCGACTAGGGTCTGGCTTATATTCGACGATGATGAAAAGCAGTCCTTATTGTGATGATGTGGACTGTGTGGCCCGTGACGGGGCGAAGAGGGAACGGCAGTTCTGCTCTGCGGTACGCCTTGGAGGCGAAGACGAGGAAAAGGAAGCGCGAGCGGGGCGTGCGGCTCGGGCAGTTGGAGCGTGACACAGTGGAACGGCAGCTGCTGGTCGGCGGTTCGGGTCGCGACATCGCTTAACCAGGCGTCCGGCAGCCTTGCGGACCTGGTGAGCTGGCTTCCTGCTTCGGGCTGCGTCACTCAACCAGGTGTCCGGCAGCCTTGCGGACCTGGTGAGCTGGCTTCCCGCTCTGTGGCCGGCGCTGACACGGGGACCAGCAGCATAGTCTGTTCGTGGCCTGAGGTCCTGGGGCCCGAGTGGTGGCACGAGGTGGCTGCGGCTCATGTTGACGACGGGCCATTAACCTGCACTGCAGTGGCCTGGTGATCTACCGGCCTGCAGCACCACCATCACCACCACCACCACCTCACCACGGTCAAGGCAGCGTGACTGCACAAGGAACACCGGTGACGACCGACCTCGCCGCAGCGGCGACAGTCATAACGGCGAGTAGGACAGTTCGTGTGCCGAGGCGCGTAGGACGTTTGGCATGTAAATAAGGAACGCTATAGTGTGTTGTGTGTGAATTGTAAGAGTTATCGGTTGTGTTAAAGTCTGTGTTGTGTGTACAGAGTCACCTGACGGCCGGTTGATTTATTCTGGATCCTGGGCCCACATTACACCATAACACGTATATTGCAGGAGAAGGCATTGAGCTGTTCGTGCTTATGCTTCGGAAGACTCAGATTGACGTCGAAAGCTGGGCAACGAGCTTGATTCCACTGCGAAGGTTTTGCAGAATCAGCGAGATGGAAAGCGCTGATGGCTTCGACAATTTCCTCAATGTATGCGACCATCGTGCCTGTGTTCCTGTGATTTTACTCGTTGCTGAAATTCGTGTGCATAACTGTTGCTTTCCTCCCCTAGCTTGGTGATTCCCCTTGCGGCGTAAAAATTGCGGTGAAACAACAGGCGGTGATCGCCATCAACGACGCCTTGCAGGTCATCTGTTTTTGGAGTTCGTACAGAAATCATGACGTTTAGTTAGGCGGAATGTTCCCTTGATCTTGCAACACGTGTGTGTTAAAAAAAGTTGTTAACGATTAAGAGTACTTGGTACTCTATTATGGGGAGCACAAAGCCGTTCCGTAGGCCTAAAGAAAGCCGAACGTCAAAACGCTAGAGTACAAGGGGAACTACTACACGTACAAGGCCTGGCTCCCCAGTGATGTCCGCTGCTGTATAGCTTTTAGATGCGAAGCAGCACTTTACATAGCCTGCGGAGCTGTCTCCTTCCGTCCACACCGCTCACATTGCCGCACGTGTTGGAGAGGTGTCAAGTAGCTGCCGCCCTCCTAGCAGTAAGCGGTGACGTCTCCCTCCCTCACCTGCCGTGCTCTCGCCGCGTGTCAGCTCTCACTCGCTTACCCTTTCCGACGCTTGCAATGCTCAATCCAACAACTCACGTGGGCATCATCTCACCCGCGCATATCTATTTCCATCTGTCGGCGAGCAGACGCCGCGAGCCACGAGAATCATGCGGCATCGACTGTGTGGACAGCACGCAGTTTCTTGCCAGGCCATCGCGCCGACAGGCGGGATGCTGTCGCGGCTTGCTTCACGCTATACTCGGCAACAACATTTCTTGACACTGAAGAGAAAGCTACGAAGGCGGAGCTTCTGTATATGTATCACTACACGAAGTAGTCCTTTTAAATGCGAAGCATTTCTTAGCGAACTTCGGCGACTTTGAGCGTATCTATCTATCTATCTATCTATCTATCTATCTATCTATCTATCTATCTATCTATCTATCTATCTATCTATCAATCCGCCTACGACTTTTAGCTCTCATGGCCGTTTCTATAACGGCATTGATACCATACTTTGTATGGCATGACGTGACTGTTTTAAAATTATTTGATTAGTCATAACACGAAAATGATGACTTGTATGTCATGGGTGTCATGATTTCCAGTGCATGGTCCTGCAGCACTTGCGGTGGTTTCGTTCACATAACATGTTGCGAAACTGATATGGTATGGCATGATAGCATGGCGAACACAAGGGACAGACCCTAACATGATAATCACGACATGCGTGTCATGTAACAACATGACTACATGCAACACTGATAATGCGCTCACGGCTGTTTCGTTAGCTTCACATATGCCAAATTTCGTATTACGTGACGCCAAAGGATGACGAAGGTATGTGGCTTGTGCAAACATGATAATCATGAGATCCGTGTAGGTGAGAACATCACTACATGCCACAGTCAAGGCACCAATTCATTTTGACGTGATGCGGTTGGCGTACTCGCCGGCGTTCATTTCAACGCGTCAAGCCGCCGTTGCGACGCCTGTCGCCGGTTTGAGGCGTCGTTCATTTCGACGCTAGGCGCACGCAGCGCTGCGTCGCTTTTGCGCATGTGCGTGTCAGCGCGTCCAGCGTCCCTTCGTCACGAAAAGAGGGAGACGCAATGTTGTCCGGGTAACGAATCAGTGCGAAATGCAGCATGTCTCATTTTGCACCTCTTGCCGTTGGGCCGCGCTGATGGAGGCTGGTCGCGCCGGTCGCGTCTGGCGTCAGACTATACATGAGAACACAGCGAGCTCAGTGCTTGCTGCCACACTGATAAGGGCGTGGTGTCGTTTGTGGCAAGTGCGGCCAAGCAACACTCTCAACTGCCAAGCAAGCAGACACTCTGCAAATCAAACGCGAAACTTTACAGCTCGAGGCGAGCTGTAAGCATGTTTCGCGCTTTAATGTGCTGGAAGGTTATGCTGATGTCGTGTGAAATGTCGAGGAGGCCTTTCTCGACAGTCCGGAATGTCTGCAGCACGTGCATTGCAGACTACGGAAACAGCTTCATCAAGTACGTACTATTGCGATTGAAAGAAACGCGAACAGCGGAAAGCGTTGTTTTCGACTCAGTCGAACTGCGGTGTGCCTTGGCTGTGACAAGGCAGAATTCGTGCTGCAACCCCGCGTCAACATGCCGTAGCGGGCAACTGGCTCCAACATACGCTCATGCACCCCACCGTGGTGGTCTAGTGGCTAAGGTACTCGGGTGCTGACCCGCAGGTGGCGGGTTTTAATCCCGGCTGCAGTGGCTGCATTTCCGATGGAGGCGGAAAAGTTGTAGGCCCTTGTGCTCAGATTTGGGTGCGCGTTAAAGAACCCCAAGTGGTCAAAATTTCCGGAGCCCTCCAGTACGGCGTCTCTCATAATCATATGGTGGTTTTGGGACGTTAAACCCCATATATCAATCAACATACGCTCATGCACCGCATGTGTATGAATTGTCAGTCCTGCCAGGTACTCGAAACACACACGTGGTGCAAAAGTGCCAGGCAGAACAAGATTTTAAAAAATGGCAGCATATCCACGGAGTGAAGGATGGAGAGTGGGGCGAAGCATCCGTCTGTCCATTCGTTCTTGCTTCCGTCCATCCATGCGTCCTTTGTGTGACCGTCCATGCGTCCATCCGCCCGTCCGTGCATGCGTCTGTTCGTGCGTCCGTCCCTGCGTTCATCCATGCATAAAACACTACCTTGGAGATAAACGATGGCTGCTACTGGGAATGAGAGACCGCAGAATGCGGCTTTTAACACTTCTACTAACGTTTCCTACTGGAACATGCCAATTGCTGCTAATGGGAATTGAGAGACAGGAGCATTCGGCTTTTAGGTAACGCGCACGCCGCGAACTTTTTATTGTTCAACAAAGCACAAGAGAATTCTCCCACCGGCACCACCTTGCAGGTCAAAATGTAACACTTGTTACACACTACCACTACGACTACGAGGAACGAACGGGTGCCGCTTTAAAAAGCTTCGCCCCTAAGATGCTATGGTCACGCCAGCCGAAAGCACATGTAGACTCGCCTAGTTACACTCCATGGAAGTCGCAGTTTGACCGAGTGTAGAGCCATATTTCCGCGCCGTTCACACCTATTTTCACCGCGATAGCAGGCCGTTACAGTTGTACTGAACATGCGTGGCGCGTGCATCCACACGTGAGTCAAAATACGTATATCCTATTATTTACATGCGGCCTGCGAAAGAGTACGGCAATAGTTTTGTGCCGCATACTACAGGCATACTGCACGCAAATCGCTGCTGTATTGTGGAACACCTGGAGTCCCGCTTGAATAAACGCGATAAGTATACTTACTCCAACACTTCTCTGGCTCATAGTTTTCCCGGGTGATTAGGATCATATCCTATCGGGCGGCCAAGCTCAGAGTTTTTCGTTGTGGACGGAAATCTGTGCAATCGCAAAATACCGCACCGGCTCGATTTCCGTGATGGGCTGTGAACTTCACACGCAGCGCTCAGCAATCTCTTCTTATTGCGCTATTTGTGATTGCGTCAGGTGACAGCGCAGTGGTACCCAGATGACATTTTATGAGTGAACATGCAGCGTGGACATGCGCTTTTTTGCATTTTAAACTCCCAGAGCAACTGCATGCCATGCTAGCGAGGTGAGCCTTGACAGTTGCAAACAAATTATGGCATCTCTTGGAGCGAGGGTATACCACCGAAGGCGCTTGGGTTAGAGATAGGCGTGCTCTCGTCTTTGAAGTGCTCGCGTTTTGCTAACGTAGCGTCCATGTGCCCAGTGTGCGCGCGCGTCGGCGCTACATAGAAGTATATTAGGCGCTTCATGATGCGCTCGCGGCCGTTTTTCAAGCTCCACACATACCAACTTTGGTGTTAGGTGACGTCAATAGATGACGAAATATATGACTGGCGCAAACATGATAATCTTGGCACTCATTTCATGTAAGAACATGACAGCATACCATGCTCATTGCATGCTCGCGGCCGTTTCGCTAGCTCCACATATAGTAAATTTCGCATCACGTAAAGTGAATAGATGACGAAGATAACCGACACATCCAAACATGATAATCATCACACGGAAGTCATGTACGGCGTAATTTACCTCCATCTCGCAACGATGTGCTGATTTTAAAATGACATATCAACCTTTCTCATTCGTGCTTCGCATATCACCTATTTTCACTGTACGTGCGATCTGCCAATTTTTGACGTGCGTCTCGTAACACTATGAAAAGCTACGGGGGCGCACCATCAGCGTTACGTGTACAGACACAGACGCCACTTGGGATTTGAGGTGCCCGCAAAAAGGCAGGGCATTCTCAAGCGTTCAAAAACGCGAATTCACGAAGAATAAGTTAAAGAAATTCAACTATCTAAATGGTGGGAGCGGCGTTCAGTCTCAAATAGGTTCACGTGAAAAATATAGGAGAGTTTTATATTTCACGGTGAAAATACAGCCGCTGTTATAGAATTACACTCACTGGCGGTAGGATGCCCGCGATTTGGCTCTGTGGCCTTTGCTTCAATACCAAGAAAAGTTGTCGCCAAGCACATATTTCTATCTAGCCGCCTACGACTTTTAGCTCTCCTGGTCGTTTCAATATTGGCATTAATGCCAAAATTGGTCTGGCATAACACGACTGTATGACAAGCGTAAATGACTATTGATCCACCGCCATGCAGTTATATCATACTATACCAATTTTGCAACATGTCATGTGAACGAAACTACCATAAGTGACTAGTCATTAACATTAAAATCATGACATGTATGTCATGAACGTCAAGATTTACATTTCATGATCTTGCTGCTTTTGAGGTGGTTTCGTTCCCATGACAAGTTTCAAAACTGGTATGGTATTACACGAATGCATGGCGAACACAAGCGACAGACCATAACATGAAAATAATGACATGCGTGTCATGTAACAACATGATTACATGCCACACTTACGATGTGCTCGCGGCCGTTTCGCTAGCTCCACACATACTAAATTTTGTATTGCATGGCGCGAACGGACGACGAAGGTAAATGACACGTCCAAACATAATAATCATGACATGCTTTTCATGTAAAACAGGACTACATGCAGCGCTCATAGTGCGCTCACGGTCGTTTTTCTAGCTTCACATATACCAATTTTGGTGTTACGTGACGTCAATGAATGACGAAGGTATATGACTGGTGCAAAAATGATAATCATGACACGCGTGTTGTGTAAGAACATAATAAATTACCACGATAATGATGCACTCGCGGCCGTTTGTTAGCTCCACATATACCAAATTGTGGATCACGTGACCTGAATAGATGACGAAGGTAAATGACACGTCGAAACATGATAATCATGATATGCGTGTCATGTAAAACATGACATGCTACACCCATAGCCTGCTCGCGGCCGCTTGTGTAGCTCTACATATACCAAATTTGGTACTTGGTTACGTGAATAGACGCAGAATGTAAAGGACACGTCCAATTATGATAATCATACATGACATGCATGTCGTCTAAAATTTGACTATGTTCTACGCTCATAGCACGCTCGCGGCCGTTTCGCTAGCTGCCAATATACCGAATCGGACATCAGGTGACGTAAATTGACGCGGAAGAGAAATGAAATGTCCGAACATGATAATCATGTTATGGAAGAAATGTACGGCATAATTTACCTCCACCTCGTAACATTGTGCTGATTTTATAGTGATATATCAGCCTTCCTCACCTGTGCTTTGCATATGATCCAATACCACTGTACGTCGGATCTGCCTATTTTTGTGGATAGTGGTATGGACTTTGATCTCAGGTCGATGACTGCAGAAATAAAGGTTTAGAAAGTCTATACCATAGAGAACATCTCTTGAACAACGCTTGAGGCGTAGGAAGCTTGCGGTACAATCCAGTGGTTAAGGGTGACTTGGGCTGTGCAGATTCCTGCTGGTGTAACTAAAGGACCTCCAGATGTCCGAATTTTGATTCTTTCCCAAGCAGTCCAAGCCTTCTTTTACTTTGTGGCGAACGACCCATTTAGGGCGCAGTAGTCGGCTGCAGTATCGAGGAGATTGGTGACGTCGTGGACGTCGATGAGAATGTCGAAGTCGCTATAGTTCGTCGTTTTGCATCGAAGTTAGATCGCGGCATCAGATCTCGGCTACGACGGTTTTCTGCGTTTTTTTTTTCACGTTGTCCAGTCAAATCTTTTGGCCGCGAAGATATGACGTTGGGCCAATATTCAGGTTGCGGCGGTTTCTCAAGGCTTTGTCATAGCGTGGTCAGCGGCGGCGGGATATCTTCGGTAGTTTGTCGTACAGATCTTAACGGCACCACCATCGTTTGCTCCCCAATTTTTCCGAGTATGGGCTGGGAACGGTTGCAAGTAGGGCCGGCATACTGGCGGTGTTACGGTGATATGTAGCGGCCTGGCGACGGTGTATGGAAAGATCCTCGGGGTGTCCATTGTGCTGCTGCGAGGTAGTCGGCGATGCCGCGTGGTGTTTCACCGCGCTGTGGGCGCGTCACGTCAATTGCGAAGACACGCAGTCCCATTTGGCGGTACTGGCAGTGGCGGTAGGTGTGGTAAGCTTCTCTGCAGTGGTAGCAGAGAGGTCGGTGATAGAAAGAACGTCAATGTCAATTGCCCTTGGAACGCTGCGCTGGCCGGTAGGTGGACGGTACGGCAGTGGCAGTGGCTGTCGGCGGAATCGTGGTGAGGAGTTACCCTGACGCGCGAATGCAGGAGGGTTGCGGTTAAATGAAGCGCCATAACTCATAGTTTCCGACTGAGACAGTGGTTCTTGCGGAATGTGGAACGATTGCCGAAATTCTTCGCGGAAAATGTCGGCGACCGAATGCAGTTGTGGCTACACCGAAGGTAACAGCTTGCGCAAATCCTCCTGCACGATTATTCGGATGGTCTTGCGCAGGTCGTCGGAGTAGATTTGTTGAAGGTCTGCGTACCCCAGCGTCGAGCGGCGAATGAGTTGACGAGTGCGAATGTCCAGAGTGTTCTGAGTTGTGGTCGCTTCCGAGGGCAAATCGTAAATGGTCTTTGATAAGTTTCTCATCAATCTAGCTAAGGGTTCCTGTTTGAACCCTCGAACAAGTAAACGAATTTTCTTTTCTTGAGGCGTGGTCGGTTAAGTTTGGCATTCCCGTGAAAATGGGGAGAATTTTGCGTGGTAGCTGCAGCCGGGTCTCCAGCAAAGCAGCGGCTGACGCTCGTGAACGTTTCCAGAAATGCAGTGCTGATGAGATCTCAAGTTTGAAGTGAAAACTTCTGGTTTCTGAGCCAGGTCCTCGTGGCTTCTTCCATGTGAAACTCCACGTGACGAAGCTTCTATTCCGTATTCCAGTGGTCGAGTGTGGCCACTCTTTCGTAGGTCCCCAGCCTGGTCTCCAGGTCTTCAAACGCTGACCTTATGCGGCAGCAGTTGCCATAGCTGCCGCCTCACAATCGCAGGCTGTGGCGCAGCGGTTGTAATCGTTGCCGCAGTCGATGTATGGTTTTGGTCTTCCGAACTTAGTCATGTTCGCGTACTTTGATAGTAGACCTTGCTGACTGCGGCTTGTTCGCTGCTTGTGAGTGGTGTCGGTGTCTTCTTTGCTGCTCGTGGCTGGCGTCGGTGTTTTTTTCGCGACGTGGGCTGGGTACACGGCTTGACTGGAGTGTCCGGTACAAGAAAGAGGCACCACCTTTACCAATATTCAGGGGGCCGTGACTTAGGTGAAGGGAACAGACTGTATGTACCAGATAAAACTATTTATTGGGCCGACCTTATGGCCCATAGAGTGTAGGTCAGATTCTAGCGGTAGCCACTGCCACTGGTTGGTGGAACAGTTAGATGGCCGTCGATCAACTTCCAAGCGGTGAACCGCATCGGCATTTTTATACGTGCCGTGGATAATATAGCCTTATCACTGGCAGCCACGTTGGTTCCACATTAATCTGTAATGTTCGCTAAGTGGCGCATTCTTAACAAAACGATCTACTACTGTCCTGAAGCTTCTCAAACACTGCAGGAGCGGTTTGCTCTGAGAGTCACTGACAGTGCAACGGGGCGGCAGCACAGCATAGGAAGGAATGTGGAAATATTGGAATGCGGAAGGAATGCGGAATGTGGAACAATGTCGACTATAAACATCTCAACAAGGTCACTAAGAAGGACGTTTACCCCTTACCAAGAATAGATGACGCCCTTGACTACCTTCATGGCACAAAGTTTTTCTCGTCCATTGACCTTCGATCGGGTTATTGGCAGATCGCTGTTGACCCAAGGGACCAAGGTAAAACAGTATTTGTAACCACCGATAGGTTATATCAATTTAAATAATGCCGTTTGGGCTTTGCAATGCGCCGGCCACCTTAGAGCGCATGATGGATTCCCTTCTGCGTGGCTTCAAATGGTCTAGTTTCTTGTGCTACTTGGATGATATAATTGTTTTTTCAACCGACGTTTGCGAGCCATCTTGAGTGACTGTCCATTATTTTCCAAGTATTCCGCAAAGCTGGTCTCCAGCTGAACTCCTTCAAAAGTCGTTTCGGCCGTCGCGAAATAACAGTATTTGGTCCCCTCGTTAACGCATCTGGGGTACAGCCTGATCCCGACAGAATTCGTGCAGTGACTCAATTTCCCGTACCCTCTTCCGCTAAAGATGTCCGGAGCTTCCTTGGTTTGTGCTCCTATTTCTGCCGCTTGATCCAGAACTTTGCCGATATTACACGGTCTCTCACCGAGCTTCCTAAAAAAGACGTCCCATTTACTTGAAATTTGCCTCAAAGTGCTGCATTTTTTGGAACTCATTGCAGCACTCACGACTACGCCAATATTAGCCCTATTCGATGAGACCGCACCGACAGAACTTCATACTGACGCGAGTGGCCACGGAATCGGCGCTGTTTTAGCTCAACGTCAGCATGGACATGACTGCGTCATCGCCTACTCAAGTCACCTTTTGTCCCCTGCCTAGAAGGACTATTCCATCACCGAAAGAGAGGATCGTGCTCTTGTTTGGCCTGTCGCTAAATTTCGCCCCTACCTGTTCGGCCACAGTTTTAACGTTGTAACTGATCACCATGCGCTCTGCTGGCTTTCGTCGCTCAAGGATCTCACGGGGCGTCTCAGTCGTTGGTCTCTCCACTTCCAAAAATACACCTTCTCGGTCGTGTATAAATCTGGTCACCTCCATCAGGACGCCGACTGCCTGTCACGGTATTCAGTAGATTCGCCAGACGCCACAGACAGAGCAATTGAGGCTTGCGTCTTATCTGAAAGAAATGTATGTAGCGCGAGGCGAAAAAACGAACACAGGAAAGAATAGACTGAGAAGACAGAGCGCCACTATCAACAACATGTTTATTTTCGACCTCCAAGCTGCTTTAAGCCATAATCGTCAGGCGACCAAGCAGATAAGCATGTGTAATTCAGATACATGCACGACAATGTCATCTACCTACAAGAAAAAACGATAAATAGGACAACAAACTGTAAGTAGATGGCATTGTCGTGCATGTATCTGAATTACACGTGCTTGTCTGCTTGGTCGCCTGACGATTATAACTTAAAAGCAGCTTGGAGGTCGAAAATAGACATGTTGTTGTTAGTAGCACTCTGTCTTCTCAGTCTATTCTTTCCTGCGTTCGTTTCTTCGCGTCGCGCTACATAAATTTCTTTCAAATGTTTCACCAACAAGCCCACATCGCCACTCTTGCGTCTTGTCATTGTAAGACTTTCTTGATATTGCTTATGAGCAACGCCGCGACCCGGATTTACTTCCCAACACAGAATGGCTGTGTTTTCTTTTATTCCCAAATCCCGCTACTGCCTTGTGGCAATATGCCTCCTTCAGTTCCTCGAATGAGTGATGCCTCTGGTGTCAGTTTGTGATATCTCAAGGAGAATTGCATCGATAATTTACCGCTAAACACAAACAAGAATCACCGAAAGTACAAACTTTGGATATAAATATCAGGCTGAACTGAAGCGCCTCACCCTAGGAAACTTTTTTGCATTTGTGATTGAATTAAATTTGCTTTGATTGTTTTTGTCTACGTATCTATACAACCGAAGCATTGCTCTTAGCAGTACTGTATTTTAACACAAACCTACGCTATTTCTTGAAACTGCTTACGACAAGGATGTTGCATTTGCTCTCGCATCTGAGACAAAGCCGTGGGGCACGATTTTTAACCTTTATGATATTGCCGTCTTTGAATTGCACAGAAAACATAGATAATACGTGTAGCGATAGCGCACTATACATCGTAGCAACGTAGTTTAAGCAAAATTTTTATAATGAGCTGTATCAAGGAACGTGACCTTGCAGTAATACTTGTTATTCTGTGCTCTTGCCTGTCTCTCTTCTTTTTTCGTTTGGCTTGTGTTGCAAGTCGAGTTATCAAACGCGATCTTCCCTGCTCATTGACTTTCGGCTGTTTTTGCACACTGTGTGGGATGTAGAGCTTTTTCAGACTTTTACTATCGAGTCAGTTTTTTGAAGTTTCAACATGCTGTCTTGCGAAACGTACCAGGAACTGGTGAGCGGGTGAATATAGGGTCTTTTCGCAAGGTTGCTTAGCAGTTACACGTTATTAAAGAAGTTGCTAGTTATGTGCTACTAGATATTACTTGATCTTTGAGAGAGCAGCGTTCAATTAAACAAGATAATATAACTAGGCTTAACTTAGACCTAATTAATTCAATCTTCTACGGCCTCCTAATTGAATAACCAATTTTATGGAATTTACTGAGCATATGACCAGTTATCACGTTTTCGGAGAAGCTTTCTCTGCTTATATCATAAGAAATATTTAGCTTTCATTCAATTGTTATTCTTTATTTTGAGGGTTAGCATTCCAAAATCACCCTATGATAATGAGAGACGTTGTAGTGAAGGGCTACATAAATCCTGATCACGTGAGATATTTTAACCAGCACCTAAATCAAAGCAAACGAGCCTCAAGCATTTTCACCTCTATTGAAAAGGGGGCCGCCGCAACACAAGTGTTATTCGGTGACCTGCGGCTCAGTAGTCGAAGAACACATTCACTAGACCCGCATGGCGTGTACGAGAGGTATACCGACAAAGTATATATCACGTACATTATCTGTTTTAAAACGGACAGCAATTCCTGGCCGTTTTAAGATACACTAACAAACGGTATCGAAAGTTACGAAACTGCATCATCTCTGAGCTGCACTATCTGAGGCCAACGAAGCATAATCCTGACTATAGTCGATTTTCCGTGCCGAGGAATTCCTCCAAGCTTTTTTATCTTTGTGTATCTCTCTGGTCATTTTTTTCCTTAAAACAAACAAACAAAAAAGAACGCCTGCTCGTGTACAGGTAAAGGAAGTCAATGTCAATTACCAATATAGAAAGGATGATGAAAAGATGCACGGAACAATTCTTTTAATAACGAAATCTACGTAACACTTCTAATGTACGTGAATTTCTCCATTTATATTGTTTTGATTCCATAAAAAGTTAATGCAAATCTTTGCGCCCATACTGCTCATAAGATGAAATTGTTATTTATACTATCATCAATCAAGGCTGCCACGCATTTACTATAAAAACAACGGTCACAAACTTTTGTGGATTAAAGAATAGTAAGCATTGTCTGAGCATAAAGTAAAAGGAGAAAATTTAGTGTGTGGACTTGAGGAGAGACCTGAGGATAGTTTTAGGGTGTCCTGTCTGATGACAGTACCTCAAACTTTCCTCTTGACTCGACAGAACATTGAAAAAATATCCCACAAGACAAGAAATGACATTATTAGACGACAAATTATGAATGTATACCTCCAATACAACTGGAAAAATAAAAATAGTGGAACTTTTGATGTTGATTATTAGATGTAAGGCAGCCGACATCAGAAGGTACAACATGGAGAGAATTTAGCAGGCCATGAAAAGCGGCACAATTCGAAAAGCTGCGAAAGCAAACTTGTGCACAGGCAAATATCAGTGGTAGGCATTAAGCGACAAGCAAGGAAGTGTCCTAGCCCATATGAATACGATGCTTGACGTGGTGGATAAGTTCTATAGAGAGCTGTACAGAAGCTGAAACAACCAGAATAATATCAAGAGAAGCAACAATAGCCCAGAGGAATTCCACATCCTACCACCAACGACAGGAGAAGTAATAAAAATTACAGAAGAAATGCAAAGAGGTAAAGCCATTAGTGTGGATCAGGTAACAATGGGCCTGCTGAAAGATGGCAGAGAAATTGTGTTAGAAGAAGAGGCCACTTTTTATACGAAGTGTTCCTTGATGGTAAATGTTCCAGAATCTTGAAAGAACGCCAACATCATCTTAATCTATAGAAAAAGAGATGTCAAAAAGTTCAAACATTTTAGGCCAATCAGCTTATTCTCCGTTCTCTGCAAATAGTTTAGACAAATATTATTTCATAGAATTAGGGTGACATTAGAGTTTAATTATTCAAAGGAACAAGCAGAATTTGTTACAGGCTGCTCCACAGTACACCATATTCCTGCTATCTATCAGCTGATAGAGAAATGCGTGGAATAAAACCATCCCCAATAGGTAGCCTTGGTATATACCAAGAAGGCGTTTGACTCAGTCGAGACACCAGCCGTAATGCAGGCACTACAAAATCAGAACATCAAAGTAGCCTATATAAACATACTGGAAGAAATCTACTGCGGATCCACAGCCGCCATAGTTTTTTATAAAGAAAGCGACAGAGTGCCAATAAAAAGGGTGTAAGGCCGGGAGACATGATCTCTCCAATGCGATTTAACGCGTGTTTACAGGAGGTTTTTAGGGCGCTAGATTAGGAATAGCTAGGGAGAAGAGTTAATGGAGAGTGTCTTAGTACGCTGCGTTTGTTGACGCATTGCCTTGATGAATTGCCTTGATGAGTACTTCAGGGTTCAAATTACAACTAACAAATTATTACTGAACTGAACCCAGAAATCAGAAGGGTAGGTCTTAAGTTTATTATGAATAAACATGATATAATGTGGAACATTCTCAGCAGAAAACGGTGCTTTGTGATAGGTAGAGAGACGCTGCATGTTGTAATGAAATATTTCTACCTAACAACCATAGAACCGTAGCACGAAAGTGAAATAAAAAGAACATTAAGGACAGGTTGATCCTATTTAGCAAGGATTGTTAAATTATGATTGGTAATCTATTACTAACCCTCAAGAGAAAGGTATATACTAGTTAATTATTGCGGGTATTTACCTACTAATTTTACAAAGAGTGTTCAGCTTAACTTGAGGACGGCACCGTGAGCGATGGAAAGAAGAATTATACCTTAAGAGACAAGAAAAAAGCAGAGTGGGTGACGAAACAAACTGGCGTTAAAGATATCAGTGTTGAAATCAAGAAGACGAAGACAGGGGCCGGGAAAGTAGCGTGTAGGAGGGATAGCTGTTGATCAATAAGGGTAATTGAATCGATTCTCAGTGAAGACAAACGCACGAAGAGGAGGCAGAAAGTTAGGTGGGCAGTTGAGAATAAAGAACTCGCAGGTATAACGTGGCTGCAGAAAGCACGAGACTAGGTTGATTGGCGGTTCATGGGTGAGTCATTTACCAATCAGTGGGCGTAGTCAGGCTGATAATGATGAGTAAGGCATTAGTTTGGGCAAGATGGTCCATACTTGAGAACATAGTTGGGTTGGGCGAGAAAGACACGGACAAAGGATAGTGAACAACATGGGCGCTAACCTTCATGAATAGATCAGAATTTTCGAATCGGACACCAAGAAGAGACCATTATTTTTGACTGAATTTGATTGTCTTAAAGAGTTTATCAGATCCAGTCAATGACCCCGAGCTCAGCGACATAGTGTTTAAGCCGCTCACTGGGCTCCAATAGCAGACCTACTACCTACTTACTTTTAGTTAGAGATCTAACTCATTTTACTTGAAAAAAGTACGAATACCTAAACAAAAAGTTATTGCAAGTTTTTTTTTCTTTTTACAGAATAGCATACGTGAAAAAAAAGCAACTGGGAGAGGGCAGCAATTGCGTTTTCTCAGTAGAATAAAGTACGTGCAAATAAATGTACCTGGTATTGTCGCAGATAATAACTGCTTGTGCAGTATGTCAGGGGAGGCAGATGAAAACAACTTTTGGCTGGGTAACATTCGACCACATTCGCTCCAGGTCTAGTGCCAAGTATTAGTGATTTTTTACTAGATCTGCCTAATGTTAGTGAGCTATCGGCTGCTGTTGTTTACGTTGGCTACTGCGCCTTGGCGTTTTAGGGGCAAAGATATTTATAGCAGCACCTGTTCGTTTCTTGTAGTCGTAGTAGTAGTGTGTAACCAGTCTTACATTTTGACCTCCAAGCTGGGGCCAGTGAGAGATTTCTTCTGTGCGTTACTGAACAAGAAAAAATTTGCAGCATGCGCGTTAACTTTAAGTCTAATTCCCCTGTCTCTCATTCCCCCTTAGCAGCCATTGGCATGTACATTCAGCACTATCGGGCAAGAAAGGGTTGCTACGTTATACTCGCTGGGCATATCTTCCTTGGTTTTAGAAAGGTTTAGTGAGCGTTGGGCCGCAGTGCCATGAATACAGTGAACTATTATATACCATTAAGTCGCCGTTGTTAAAGGTGGGAAGTAGACACGAAGCGCAAGCCGTAAGAAAGTGTGCGTGTGCCACCTCTCGTTCAGTCCTTAGAATGTCCGCTGGAAGGCGGCGCATATGCGTAATATATGATGAAAAGATGCGAGATGGTGGTACTTTGAGTGTTCAAAACATGGACGAACGGACACACAGACAGATGCATGGACAGACTCACGGATGGCTGCACCGACGAATGGACGCATGGACGGATGCAGGGGCGGATGCATGAACGAACGCAGGGACGGACGCACTGATTGACGTGCGGACGCACGAACAGACAAACGCAAGGATGGGCGAATGGACGCACGGACGGTCATACAGACGGACGCCTGGACGTACGGAAGCAAGAACGAATGGGCGGACGGGTGCTTCGCCCCACTCTCCATCATTCACTCCGTGGATATGCTGCCACTTTTTATAACAATGAAACAATGTTTCATATCTTGAGTTAGTATCGAAAGTTTCGACGCAATGATACACGAGAACTAGTTGCATATTTAGCTTCTTGGGAAGACTAACTTGAGCACAGAATTCCGTCCTGTTGCAAACCTCGCGAAAAAGGTTTGCTGCAGTTCAGACGAACACAGTCACATATTGTTGGAATGTCAAACTGAATGCCCTATCCGAGTCTATATATAGGCACCATGCAATGTAGCTCTCTAATGCAACTGCAGTCATAGAATGCATGGCATAGCCGATTAAATTAGTAATGGCTTAGCTCGGGAATGCCAGGATGTACATAGCGTGCACTACGAAGGGACGGACGAATGAACGATGGATGGATGGATGGGTGAATGGGTGGGTGGGTGGATGGATGGATGGATGGATGGATGGATGGTTGGATGGATGGATGGATGGATGGATGGATGAATGGATGGCCGGATGGATGGATGGATGGATGGATGGATGGATGGATGGATGGATGGATGGATGGATGGATGGATGGATGGACGGACGTATGGACGGATGGACGGATGGACGGACGGACGGAGGGGTGGACGGACGGAAGAATGGACGGACGAACCACAGATGGGTGGATGGACGAACGAGCCACGGATGTACTATAGAGCACTTGATCTCACGTGAGTCAAGTAGCAGTCCACTTGTGACACGTCACTCCAGGAGCTTGCAAGCCTTGTATGGCGCGATAGCTGGGCGTGGTGCGACGTCACTGCTCCTTGGGCTTGCGCTGAAATGCCTACCGTAAACCATGCGAACGCAATAATACGTTGGGTTCAGTCAAATTGGAACGCGATGCCCGCGTCTCCCTGCCCGTGTGAGTAGGTGAATCGCACCAGAAATACACGGGGGTGCGGCGCGTGTCTGTTTTGTTTAGAAAAAATTTATTTCCACAAACGTTAATAACACTCAACAGAACATTTTCTTCTTAGACAAACTCTAACGATGATGACAAAACAGATGTCATTTACATGAACATGGATATGAGATGATGTTGAAAGAACATGTACATTCGATGGTTCACACAAACACAACCACAAAAAATACTTCAAGGTAAACAAGAGACACAAATAAAACAAAAATATGTACATTTTTCATATTTACATGTTGGCATGCCATTACTGCCGGCGCATCGACAGATCAGCCTAACAATACCAGGCCGGCCGAAAGACAAGTTTCACTCGTCCGTCATAGACCGACACAAAAGGGCAAGACCAGTGCCGAAGAAATTCCTCTTCAGCGAGGAAGAAGAGATACTCCGACAAAACAGACAGCAGCTCCGAGTACAATCGTTCTAGAATCGGGTAGAGCGCGCAGCGGCGGCAGCCCGCTGCAACCGCCTCGCAGCGGTTGCGCCAGAGGCAGAAAGAGCCAGCAACAATGAGAAGACAAGCGAAGCGGCCTCGCGAACAACGCCCAGAAGAAACGAAGCGATTTACTCTGAGGCAGTGAAATCCGGCATGTACGGCTCTCCAAAAAAAAAAAACGTAAGCAATGACACAATGCCTCAGAAAATGCTGATTTGTTTCCCGAAGGGAGCAGTTCGGACATGTTGCTGACTGGACTATTCTCCACCTTTTGAGATGGTGGAGAGTGGGAAGCACACCCCATCCCAGGCGCCACATAAAGTCCCGGAGGTGTCCAGGCAGAAAAGAAGCCGTTAAGGTGCTCCAAGACACCCGTCTTGAGCGAGCACGGCCGGCTGGCGGGACCAACAGAAGCAACAAAGCAGCAGTTGTCTCAACTATGTGGTTGTTCAAAACACCTATGCCAGGACAGCTCGACTTGACATGACGAAAAAATGCAACAGTTGTTGCATAAAACGCAGGAAGTGTTATTGACTGCGGCCCCCTGTTAAGTTGCACATTAGCCATCATATGCCGAAGGTGAGTACCCAGAAAATTATATGCAAGCGTTCGTGCGGGAGATTCCTCCCCTTGCACTAGGCGCAAAAGGAAGCGCAGTGCCAGCAGCCGACAGCGTATGGACACTAAAAGGAAAGCAAAGCCTCCCTGAGAACGCTGCTGTCCCAGTGCCGCGCGAGAGACCAAGTTTCGATGATTGATTCCTGATCAGGTTGCAGAGTTGTTATTACACTACTGCTTTAAAAAACTCAACCGCAACGCGAACATATGTGCGAAATTCCTAATCTCACACATAAAACTGTTTCATTCTTTTCAATCCAGCTTGGCAGACAATGTGTAACTGCTTCTTGGCATCAATGTAGAAAGTATATGCAGTATTTACCCACAATTAGAAGTGTCACTGTTCGTATTTTAATTGAATGCGTAATTGTTGCAGAAAGGCTTCATGTTGCGAATGTCAAAATTAAATGCAGCCCCTCTGGAAGTACACCAGTGGACTATATAAATGACATCCGTTTGATGAAAATAGGCTTTATATGCACAATATAGTTGGTAATCAAAAGATTAATAAAAAGGATAAAGGCAAAATGCAGTCCAGAAGCAGCGACCAGTCAGATATAGTCCAGTTTGTCGCAGTCATCCCCTGGCCATCAGACGGCCGTCTTGTTGCTCTCCCGCAGGACAAAGCCAAACAAGGCCTCCAGCTGGCCCACTGCAGCCGATGCCACTGCGGGGAATCCACCGCCGGCAATCGATTCCGACGCACTGATGTTGTCGAAAAATTGTTGGCCAGGGCCATCCAGGCCATGGCCGAGTGCTGCAGGCCTAAGTCCACCTGCCGTTCGGTAAGGGGCCTCAGGTTGACTAGAGTGGCCGGAATGACGACGAGGACAAGAAGGCCTGCCGCCATCTTGACGGTAATCCCCGGACTTGCGGAGGTTGTGAACATGGGACGTTCGATACTGGCTGCGCAGCAGCAGATCTGTCCCCGAGGATGTGCTGTGCAGTATCGTGGCCGTAGCACGTCTGGCGCGATGATGAGGCGATGGCACAGCTCAGTTACCACGGGAACCTTCATACTCCTCGGCCGGGCGTCGATTGGGGCGTCCTTTTGGACAGGCTGGAGACTACAATGGGCTCGAACTCCAGGTCTTCTCGCAAGAGGCAGGCTAGTGGGTCGGGTATTCAGTGCAACCTCGCGAAGATCCTGCTGGCGTCTGACCAGAACGGGGCGCAGGCGATGTTCAGGAACGCCAGCGTGTGCAGCTTCTTCTTCTTCTTCTTCTTCTCTGATGACTCATATCGAATGCAGAGATTCTTGGCCAATCTCCCACGGTGGGTATGCGCCACTAACAATAGGAGAACAACAACAACAATTTAGTAAGTTGTGGATGAACTATAATTAACCAATATAATGAGATAATGTACGAATAAATATTGATGATGAAGATATATTTAAAAGATGAAGACTGTAGCTAGCTATTCTTTTAAACTGATTGATAGATTCTTCAGTAGCGAATAAAATATGCCAGTTTAGCCTGGAGGGGATGCGGCGAAAGAAAGAACAAGTGATTCTGACATTTCTAGACCCAGATTTTAAAGAGGTCGTTCTATGAAGTTTGTTTTATTGAATGACAATGATAGGATATAAAATAGTGGCTAACAATTTCATCGTCATAACACAAGAGCCAGAGACGGTAAATACCCACTGTAGGTAATTGACCAAGAATATACTGCTCTTACGAAACCTTGAAGTTTCAAGTAATTGAAGTTATGAAATCAAATCATTATACAATTTATAATAAAGCTTGGATGCCCACTAAGAACTACAAAATATAACTTTTTTATTGGTAATAGCTTATAAATTAATGAACGCCATATTTTAAAAAAGAAAACAGAAGAAATAGAAACAATTGTCATGCATGTGTTGAATCAAAATAATGATTTTAAAGTTAATGTGCTAGTTTTTTTTTTTTGCTTTCATTCTGATATTTCATTCAGGGGCGTCCGTCAGTACGAGTCATGGTGCCCGTCGCGTCTTGGACGCCTTCGAAGGCGCTTTTCTTCGACGTTGTTGTCCCTACGGGGACTAGTGCCGAGACCGTCGTTGATGCGACGGCCTCAATAGTCGGCCTCTCAGAGGTATACTGCGTGCAGCATCAGGGAGCTCGAAACTTCCAAGTCACCGTTAAGAGCATGGCCTCCATGTCTCTAATCGTCAATGCTGGCTGCCTGGTGATTGGCGGCGAGCGTGTTCAAGTCGTTCCCGTTGGCCCACAAGTGACCAACGTCGCCTGCCTGTTCCTGCCATCATTCGTCTCAAACGAAGCTCTCGTCCAAGCGTTATCCCCATATGGCAAGGTGCTCACTGTCACCAGTGGTTTGATGAGCGGGCGACGTGGCGTACTCACTGGAACGCGGTATGTTCGAATGGAGATGAACGCCGCTAATCCTGTGCCGAACTACCTGCGCATCTCCGGTCACCGTGCTACGTTTGACTACCGTGGTCTCCAGCGTGTATGTCGAAGATGCGGCTCAGGGGACCATCTACGAGCCCAGTGCACAACACCGTATTGTGGTCGCTGCGGTGTGCACGGTCACGTTAGTGAAGGATGTGACCGCCCATGTCGACGCTGCGGGGACGGCCACCCAACTGTGGTTTGCCCTGTCCGCCGCTCTTACTCAGACGCTGCCGCTGGTGCCTTTCCACCACTGACACCGGCAACGGAACCAACTACCGACTCGGGGGACGCAGAGAAGGTCACCGACGCTGTGCTGGCCTCACCCCTACAAGTTCCTTCAAACGAAGCGCACAACGAAAGCGCGATTGTCGATGCGACGCTTGGCGCGTCGGCCTCCCCGCTGGTGCAGGAACCGTGCGCTTCGAAAGACGCAACGCACTGCCCTGAAAACGGCGTCGGCGTCTCTTCTTTGACGCCACTTGATGTTCAGTGCACAAATGACCCCAGTTATCAGGCTGCTGCTGTTGGAGTTGGCCCTACGACCCCTGTTATTTCGGAAAACAGTGGCGAACACAACACAGCCTCTTCTGTTGCGGCCGCTCCGACCATTTCGACATCACGTCGTACACGTAAAAAATCGCCCACACAAAGGGTGCCTACACCGGACTGCCGAGACGCGGACAGTGCTGCCAGCATCAAGAATGTGGATCCAAGCTTGCCGGCGGCTCAGTCCCTACCTCCTCAGGACACGTCTTCGGAAGACGGCTTCAGCCTGGGACTGGATAGTAGCATCGGACTGTCTAGCCTTGCCGATTTTGACGTTGAAATGGGAGCTCCACGTGAAACAAAGCGAGGGCACACTTCCAGCTCTTGCTCCGATGAACGCAGTGATGGCCGTGGTAAATTCCAACGGCCCAAAAAACCTCGACCCTCTTCTGGAGGGTCGAACAGTGCGTTGTAATTTGGTCGAGCAAGTGTCCCCTGGACACTTTCCAGGACACCGTCTAGAACTATGCGTCCAGGTTAGTCTTTACTTTTTATTATGGCTACTACACTGCATATTATTTCATTGAACGTTCAGGGTTTTCGCAGTCCGGCAAAGCAGGCTGAAGTGATTAGTGTCGCCCGCGCTGCAAATTGTGATGTTTTGTGCCTCCAGGAAACAAATTTTTTCTCGCTATCCGACGTGCTTGCTTTTAAACGAAGGTTCAACCTAGATTGTTATTTCTCTTTTGCTACATCTCGTTTTACGGGAGTAGGTATTATTATTTTTAACCGAGCTCTATTAAGGGATCATCATGCTTTTTACGATGGCGTGGGCAGGGTTTTGGCTTTAGACTGTAGCTACTTTTCTTTCAGATTAAGGATACTGTGTGTGTATGGGCCAGCGCAAGCTGGACAGTCTAATGACTTTTTTAGAGACCTGGATGTGTTTTTTCTTGACGGTCGTGATGTCATTTTGATTGGCGACTTCAACTGCGTTCTAAATACGCGAACCGATGTACAAGGTCCTGGCTGGGGCCGGTGTGCTTGGAATTCACGCGAGCTTCGCCGCCTTGTCCACCACTTTTCATTACTAGACGCGCACAATGTAGTGCGCGGAAATACCTTTGTTTGGACATGGCGACGTGGACGATCCTCCAGCAGGCTCGACCGGGCTTATATCCCACGAGCGTTAGAGGCGTTTGTCTCTGATTTATGCGTTCCGTCCTTCCCACCTTCTCCTGTGTACGTATCTGATCATCGGCCTATTGTCTTGAAGCTCGAAGTTCCATTTTCTTTCTCAGAAAAGCCATGGCGTCTTGATGTTCGCGTCCTGCAGGACTCGCGCTCAAGATCAGATTTGTCACGCGCAATACGTGTGTTGCTCACGGCGTCTGGTCCTGAAGATTGGGATGCGCTTAAAACACAGTGGCGCCTGCGCTGCGCAGTGGAGGGGCATTCGCTTCGTCGACGCGTTTCTGAAGAGCTTGCTGATACCGCGATGAAGTTACGCATTGCTTTGCGCGCCGAGACGCCTTCTCCTCTGATGCGAGCGTGGCAGCGTGAACTGCGTGAACGCTTTCAGCGCTTGACTGCTGCTTCGTCCCTGGCGGCAGCAGCATGGCGCTGTTGACACAACCCATGTGCACATCCCGAGGTGCTGCGCTACGCGAGACATTTCTTTTTTGGGCAATCAGAGCCACCTGTCTCTATGACAGCACAAATACCACCTGCGCAGCGGCTTCCTACGCGTGATCGATCTGTTTTCTTGGCGCATTTTGAAGCAATGTCGTGTTCGGCCATGCGGACTAACTGTGATGAAACACCACCAATGCTTGGAAGTTTGCCCCGTATTCCTCAAGAAGCTGCAGATTGCCTGCACATCCCTCCATCGGCTGAAGAGGTAAAGGCGGCACTGAAATCTATGAAACGTGGAACGGCCCCAGGGCCAGATGGTTTACCTGTTGAGTTTTACTTGACATTTTGGGATGAGATTGGTGCTACATTTACCGCGGTAATCCAGCGGTGCTACGAGGACGGTGTCTTTCCATCAAGTTTTCGAGATGGACGCATTGTGCTTATTCCAAAGGGTGATGCTTCCTCTGTTAATCCTGAAGATTGGAGACCTATCACGCTCCTCAACGTTGACTATAAGATATTCGCGGCGGTAGCCGTTCAACGTTTGAGGGGTCTGTTGAACACCCTAATAGGTCATCACCAGACTTCATCAGTGCTTGGACGAGAAATACACAGCTTGTCATATACCACACGGGATATCATAGCTTATGCTTTGTCGCGATCTGCGCGTGGTATCCTTGTGTCTTTGGACCAGGAAAAAGCGTTTGACCGACTAGAGCACGCGTATATCTTTAATGTGCTCACAGCCTTCGGCTTTTCTCATTCGTTTGTGGAAATGATTAAAAATACGTACACTGGTCTGAAAAGCACACTAGTTCTGGATGGTTGGGAAAGTGCTGCCTTTTCCATAACACGTGGGGTCCGTCAGGGATGTCCATTGTCTCCTGTGCTATTTGTCCTCAGCCTTGAGCCATACTTGCGTGCTCTTGGCGCGGATTCACGTGTCCGGGTTCTTGCACTTCCTGGTAGCGGTGTCGTGAAAGTCACAGCTTTCGCTGATGATATGACCTTGTACCTTTCAGATGAAGATAGCCTTTCACGCAGCCTGCATGTATTTTCCCAGTATGGCGACATTTCAGGTGCAGCGTTGAACATCTCCAAATCCCGGTATTTCTTCATTGGCTCTCCAAACTCCAGGCTTAGCACCGGTGTTCCCATTCAGCCGGCCGCGTCCCTTCGTATTTTAGGTATTTCATACAACCACTACGGCATTTGCGAATCTGTTTGGTTAAACGCTCTCGAGGAAGTAAGACTGAAAATTCAGGATGCGCGGGATTTTGACTTCCCGCTTCTTGAGCGGAGGTACCTTGCGCAGACTGTATTTTGTGGTCGCATTTGGTACCTTTCTCACGTCGTGCAACCATCTTTACGTATCGTGCGATCACTGCAGTCTGCTTTGTGTTCCTTTTTTTTTGGTCAGGCGGCACTGAGTTGGTCTCTCGCGCGGCACTGGGACAGCAGCGTGCTCAAGGAGGCTTTGCTTTCCCTTCAGTGTCCATACGCTGTCGGCTGCTGGCACTGCGTTTCCTTTTGCGCCTAGTGCAAGGGGAGGAATCTCCCGCACGAACGCTTGCATATTACTTTCTGGGTACTCACCTTCGCCATTTGATGCCTAATGTGCAACTTAACAGGGGGCCACAGTCAATAACACTTCCTGCGTTTTATGCACTAACTGTTGCATTTTTGCGCCATGTCAAGTCGAGCTGTCCTGGCATAGATGTTTTGAACAACCACATAGTTGAGACAACTGCTGCTTTGTTGCTTCCGTTGGTCCCGCCAGCCCGCCGTGCTCGCTCTAGACGGGTGTCTTGGAGCTCCTTAACGGCTTCTTTTCTGCCTGGACACCTTCGGGACTTCATGTGGCGCCTGGGATGGGGTGTACTTCCCACTCTCGACCGCCTCGAAAGGTGGAGAATAGTCCAGTCAGCAACATGTCCGAACTGCTCCCTTCGGGAAAGAAATCAGCATTTTCTGAGACATTGTATCATTGCTCGCGTTTTTTGGAGAGCCGTACATGCTGGATTTCACTGCCTCAGAGTAAATCGCTTCGTTTCTTCTGGGCGTTGTTCGCGAGGCCGCTTCGCTTGTCTTCTCATTGTTGCCGGCGCTTTCTGCCTCTGGCGCAACCGCTGCGAGGCGGTTGCAGCGGGCCGCCGCCGCCGCGCGCTCTACCCGATCCTAGAACGATTGTACTCGGAGCTGCTGTCTGTTTTGTCGGAGGAGCTCTTCTTCCTCGATGAAGAGGAATTTCTTCGGCACTGGTCTTGCCCTTTTGTGTCGGTCTATGACGGACGAGTGAAACTTGTCTTTCGGCCGGCCTGGTATTGGTAGGCTGATCTGTCGATGTGCCGGCAGAAATGGCATGCCAATATGTAAATATCCAAATGTACATATTTATGTTTTATTTGTCTCTTGTTTACCTTGAAGTATTTTGTGGTTGTGGTTGTGTGAACCATCGAATGTACATGTTTTTTCAACGTCATCTCATATCCATGTTCATGTAAATGACGTCTGTCTTGTCATCATCGTTAGAGTATGTCTAAGACGGAAATGTTCTGTTGAGTGTTATTGACGTTTGTGGCAATAAATTTTTTCTAAACACATCTACGCAAACGTTAACAGTGGTGAATCCGGGAATAGAGGCCCCAGAAAAAAAAAGAATCCCGGTGACGTATAAATTCTTTTCATTAGCACGTAAACCGTTTTCTAACTTAGATATCCTAGCTGTAGTAAATTGCCTGCAGGTAAAAGAGAAGTGATATATCGTTTTTAGGCCACGAAACAAAGCGCACATTGAAAAAAAAAGCCTCACCTGACCGTGGTTGGTAGAAATTTAGTTTCGGCACCCGACAGCACAGCCTCGTAATCGCCATGTTTAGTTTAGGTGTTTCAAAAATGACTAGCGCCAAGGACATAACAAGTGCTGATATTCTGTGGAATTTGTCAGTGTTGTACCTGCAATGCTCTGCATAATGTTACGCCTGCAAAACCGCGCAGCCGTGGCATTAGCGAATGGTACAAAACGCGGTAAAATTGACCCGCTAGTGTTGCAGTACGTGGCCAAGCTTCCACTTCGTTCTCTTTCAACCTAGAAAACAGGGCGAAAGTGCACACAATGAGCCGTACTGTAGTGGTAAAAGCACAGCAACAAGGTGAAAAAAATAAATACAATGATCACTGGTTTTGCTTCCTCCTTCGAACATTAGCCGATGAAGCTTTTTAGGGGCGAATCTCCTTAAGGCGTGGATCTGTGCTTCCCTGTATGTATGAAGTAGTACGTAGCCACCGGTAGCACATACCCGCTCTCGAGCGGGTATGAGCCACAGGGGATGTAAGATGGGAGATGGTGGTACTTGGGTACTAGATGCCCGCACGGACGGACGGAGACAAACAGCAAGATGGATGGCGGGTGGAAAGACACGTGGACGTACGGGCGCATGGATGCACGAAGAGACCGACAGACAGACAGATGGATGGGCGGACTAATGAACGGACTCACGCTGGGTGGATGGACGCATGGAAGGTCACGGGGACGGACGGAAGCTAGAACGATCGGATGGACAGAAGCACGGAGGGGTTGACGGACGCTTAGCCCCACTCATCATCATTCACTCCGTGGATATGCTGTGATTTTTCTTTCTTCTGTCAAATCGCTCTCCTTATAGACCCTTTTCGAAAAAGAGCGTCCCTAGCACCGCCGACGCGAACTACAGTCTGCCGCCATTGTGAGGGCACCGCAGCAGATGACGCAAGCTGTGTGTCCCAGCGACGCTGACGCGCGTTTCTTGCAGCGCACACAGACAACTCTTGTGTTCCTGTAGGACGCGGACCGTGTCGGGAGGGCACGCCGATGAGAGTCTCTTGCAGGCGTGATTCATGCATTGCCAGTCATAACAAGCTAAACTGCTCGTCCAACCCGTTTAAAGGTACAAAATATTGCTCTTTGTGCAGCTCAATCAGCTCAGAAAGCTTATCGAAGAGTACTGGGAGCTCGTTCAAGCCAGAAAGCGGTGCGATTGCAGCGGTTGATACGGAAAACTAGCCGCCAACACAAACATCACAGCCCTCAAGCGTTTGACAGCTCACTTTTTATGCCTTCATGATGGCGCTAGCTATTCCACGCTTCTTTGCGAAGCGAAACTGACGAAAAGGTCACCGTCAGGTGGCGTTTTTATGAAAAGGGTCTATTACGTCATCTTTAACTAAATTTGGCTACTATGTGTGTTCTTGTGATAAGAAATAATTATTCCGTCGAGAAGAAAGTGAATTTCGCTTCTATTATATTCATTGACTTCTAAACAAAAATAAATAAAAGCACTTTGCATTCTTCTTGCCATAGTAAATAGGCTGCTCTTCACTCAATTTCGGGAGCTGTCAATTACTACCTAATCGAATAGGCAGTAACGTAAGAACTACGAAGGTCAACAGGTTGTGGCTTTGCAGACGCCTTTGCGTGCGCCAGCTTTGCCTTCAGTCAATCAGTCAAAGCAAACTGCTTTGTGCTGTGAACTGTTCGCTCTGAATGGTGACTTGCTCTCTGGATGTGCCCTTGTAATTCTTATGTTCTCTAAATATCGGTCACTAGGGTAGTGAAAAGTTTTTTTTTTACATTTGATACTCGATGAGACCAAAGAGAAGTATAGATGGGGTTCCTCGTCAAGTACACGATAGCTGATTGCATAGCGCAACTCTATATCAATAACGAGAAGTGGGCAAGTATCGTAAGTGAAACTAATGAGATGAACAAGCTTTAGTTTATACAGGTCTATGCGACTTCATCGAGGCATGACAACAGTTGGTTGAATATTTCTGCAAATACGTGAACTTGCTCATGGCTAAAGAAAAAACACAGTATATATCACCTCTGACCAACTTCAATGGCAATGTTCTGTTCTGTTTCAGCTTTTAGAAAAGACAAGTACGCTTGGGGAAATGACGGCTCAACACAACCCCCAGTTTATGAATTTGTCATTTCTTTCTACCGCTTTTTGCAACGTAGGCAGAAAGCAGATTAGATTACTATCAATAAAATACTTGATATATGAGGATGTCTCAATTAGGTAAGGAATGAGTTATAACGTGGTCAATCGGCCACATAGTAGCTTACAGCACTTGTTGCGTAAAGCAAAACTACAAAATTAAATTAACAAATCAGAGAGAAGATTGTGAAGTAAGAAGTATGGCACGTAGATTTAAAAAGGTTCAACATGAATTTACACTATCTTCTGAAGTAAATAGGCAAATATCAGTTGAAAACAATAAGGGTGTGGGCCCTTTACCAGCGGCAATTTCTTTGCATGTCAGTGTAGTGGAATACAGGTGCTGCTGTTAAAAAAAAACAGAAAGTGAGCATCGATGCACTTTGCAAAATGAACTGACGTGCGCGAGAACCAAGTTGTGTTTTAGTGTCGGCAAAAGTGCTATTATTTCCAGCGTTGAAGAGAAAGGGAAAAAAAGGCAGCAAATCGAAGCTCCCGCAAGACACGAGCGCATTCAGAAGCGTATAGTTGCGTACAAGAGGTACGAGGGGATCAGAAAGTGGCCTCCGCAAGTCAGAATGATCAAATTTTATACTACTCTGGAGCTGAGAATAACTACCGCCTCTGACCAAAACAAGTTTGTAATAAATAAATAAATAAATAAATAAATAAATAAATAAATAAATAAATAAATAAATAAATAAATAAATAAAATAACTAAGCACTGTCAAGTAGTTTGGATTCGAGTACAAAGAGCACCAGAAAAAAAAAAGCTGAAAGCCACAAGAAATCATAGAATGCTTGGCCCCTTTCCACCATTATGTTTTTTGCGGGTGCAGTTTTTGCTTGCACCAGAGGAATGTAGCAAGATGATATGATCGTAAAATGGAGCTAGGCTGTGCTGTTGAGCGAAACTATGTGGGTGAGTATTAGGCTATTTAATTTTAAAAAATTAGCCCCCCCCTCCTGTTCTCTTAGCCAAGATTTCAAAGTTATCTTTCACACAAATGTTGTTTTTTTTTTGTCTTCTTTTCGTACCAGAAACGGGATCAATTGTATGACGCAACATGAAGTGATCGCAGGACGACTTGAAAAAAAAAAGCACAAAAGTACGGCATTCGCGTGTTCACTTTGATTCGCTCTATTTAGGCTATCACTAGGCTCAATCTACTAGGCCAATCTGAAAACATATCAACATTTTAGTCATTATTTAGAGTTGATGTATTTCAATACGCCAACATACTCTACTATTAGAAAGGAATCTAACAATAAGTATTTACTTTTAAACCGGAAGCTGGACTGAGATCACAGCAAGCGTCGCATGCGTTGTAGTTGTCCGCTGCCGCCACTGCCACCACCGGTGTCTATAACCACTGTGGCTCGAAATAAGAAAAAAACTAAGCAAACGAAAAGCACCTATGACACAATTGGATTCCAACCAAGGTACCCTGCGTGCCATCCCAGTATTTTGCCACTGAGTCACACGTTTGCTTGAAACTTCACTGCAACTGACGGTATAGGCAGACTTGATGTTCGGAAAGGAATCTCGCTAATCTTATTAATCAACTGTTTTAGAAAAGCAAAGGACCAACGACGCGTCACATAGCATGAATCGGGTAACGTGTCGATCGTCCAATGCACCAACCCATTAGAAGAGCCTTAGCCATAACTCTTCATCGTCGTCAGTCACAGCATCAGAAAAAAAAAGTTCTAGAAAGCCACTCTTTCAGCTATCACTGTGACTGGGCTGCGCATTCCACGCAGGCCTGGCAGTTTTTATTTTTTGTGTCGATTTACCAACTAGTTAGAACGTCCATTATTCGCCAAATGTTTTAAAAATAGTTCGCAATACTTCGGAGACAGTACAACGCAAAGACACAGCACAAGTGAAAGGAGAACACAAACAACATCGCTGTTCTTTGTGCCCATCTTTTACTTGCGCTCCGTCGTTTGCGCTGTGTTGTTTTTTGAGAAATTGTACCAACATGGCCTAGCATCCCCTTTAGCTGCAATATTTCTTTCCGCGTAACATATGTGGTTTCCTATGTTCGTTGTGGACGAAATTTTGAGAGAAATAACAGCAGAATGGTTTACAGCACCCACTAAGCAAATTTACCTCATGAGCGTGGCATGTAGTCATGCTGTTACATGACACGCAAGTCATGGTTTTCATGTGAGGGTCTGTCGCTTGTGTTCACCATGCAATCATGCCTTGCCACACCAGTTTTGCAACATGTCATGTGAACGTAACCATCGCAAGAGCTGCAGGATCATGAAATGTAAATAATGAGATTCATATTATAACTAATCAAGTATATTCTTCATATAGCCATGTTGTGCCATACCAAGTTTGGTATCGATACCATTATCAAAACATCCAGGAGAGCTAGAAGTCGTAGGCGGCTAGATAGATAGATAGATAGATAGATAGATAGATAGATAGATAGATAGATAGATAGATACGCTCAAGGTCGCCGAAGTTCGCTGACAAATGCTTTGCAATTAATAGATAGATAGATAGATAGATAGATAGATAGATAGATAGATAGATAGATAGATAGATAGATAGATAGATAGATAGATAGATAGATAGATAGATAGATAGATAGACGCGCTTATTGTCACCGAAGTTCGCTAAGAAATTCTTCGTATTTAAAAGGAAGAGCGAGCACTGACCGCCTAGGAATAACCAACAATCCCGCCGTGCAACCTTAGTCGCACAGGAGCAACAGGAAGAGGAGAGAAGAGATGGAAAAGATGGGGTTCGGGGGACTCGGTCGATAGAGTACGAGGACGGGGCGTCACTAGAGGAGAGCCACAGGGCTTCAGGAGTTGGTGGACGGTGGGCCTGTCGGCGAGAGCTACGCTGGCGTCGGGGATTGTGGGAGACACAATCATTCAGCACAGAATGAAGCAAGCTATTTATATATAAGAAGAGGAGTTGTCTCAATTCCCTCTCCGAATATTGTGCAAGTTCTTCAAGGCGTGACCACATGTACGCGTTGCAACTTGCGGGGAGAGGCTTTTTGACTCTGCGCCACGCCCAGACAAGGAGGCACCTGGCTGCGCGAAGCTGCACACCCTCTCTCTTCAGAGAGATAGGGTGCGATGCCACGTGAAACAGTCACGCAGTAGCACACTGTAACACGCACGTGTGATCAAACCTTTAGCATAACAGGATGCATTGTCAGTTTTGTAGCCAAGGTGTGAAACGAGAAAGACGGGCGCTTGCTTTTTTTGGTTAACTAAGTGCACCTAATGTATAGAAGCCAATGGCTGCAAGTTGACGTAAGGTCTCCACAAGTACTCCTAACGTTTACAAAATGCCACTGGTTGTCACCTCTTAAGGAATATTGAATGGAAATTGAAACCTCCTAAATTTCTGTGGCACTACCACCTAGTGGCATTAGGTTTATAAAGAACCACTCTATTGACGTGTTTGCGCTAAATAGATTGCATAGCAGAACTATTAGTTTTGGCGATGTTGGCTGTAAGAAAGAAGTGTTGTTGTCAGTAAGTAAAAATTATCAAAATATATTTTAAATGAATAATAGAAATCTTGTGTTCCATGCAGAGTCAATCCAAGGCCTTCTGCGTGGTAAGCGGGTGTTTTACCGAAAAACCGGACCATTGCATAAAACGTCTTTGCGTAAAAACTCTGAATTTCATATTATTGGAGTATTCTTATCAACGCAGGCAGTATTGCGCGGAAGAAGCGTATAATTGCGCCAGGAATCAAAGCATGTTAATTGCGCAATAAGCGGGTGGTTTTCGGGCCCACCCATTACAAAGCACTCACCAATATTTATTCACCAATCTCATCAGCAAAAGCATAATGGTATGGTTGGAGACCACACCATTACCATAAGTTACCATACAACACCATAAGTTTGGTTGGAGACCGAGACAGCACCACTTGAAGGGGTGCGGGAGGGGGGGGGGGGGTTGTACACAACGATCGTCCAAGACCTTGGGCGACGTAGAGGTCACAATTATACACTGGCTTGAGCTAATAACTGACACGGTCCCAGTCGATTTTGTTTCCACCTTTTCTCAAGCGGCAGATCGCCCGCTTTCAATTCTTGGTGGTATCTCAAGACAACAAGATAGAAAGGAACCTAGTCAAAACACGAACGCTTGCAGACCACGCTGGCGTCACGCGCAGGGAATTAAAACGCACACAAGTGCAGTGTAAACGAACTCCCAATGGAGCCCCATGTCTGACCGCGTACTGATATTTGAGGAACGATGGCACTTGGCGCTGCAGCGTTCCCTGCCCCAGGTTTGCTTTTCTTCGCTACGTGCATTGGTCAACCTTACTTTTTAAAAGAATCCATGCCTTTTTATGCAAAAAGAACATAAACATATATATTAACTTAGTGGTTTTCCTGCGAACGTCCGCTACCCAGGGCCGCTTTAAGAATAAGTGAAATATAACTGCTTTCCTAGACACAATTTCACGTTGTCATCTACGTAGCTACGAAGTTAAAAACTTACAAAAACGAAAAAATGGTCGCCAAGCAGTATGATGGTCAAAAAACTTTCTGAGGAGTCAACATAAGAACAAAATGAGCAAGCTCCTAATATAGAGCGACGTTACGATAGAGAAATATGAGGGAATGTAAGGGCGTCTGCCTAATATGTCCATTAGGGCAGCCAGGCGAAAGATGTGCGTAAGCAAGCAGTATGAGGCGTGTCAACTCTTTCAACGAGGTAGGCTAAACAGCAAAAACAAAGTGGACACAGCGAAGACATTACTGAACCTGAACCTCGTTTCAGCATCCCGTCTCTTATGGTAAGTGAAGCATGTACGATCGGATTAAGATGCAGATGAAGGAAATTACGCATATCTGTGCGCCTAGGATTCCCACTTCACTTAAGTGGGGCCGAAATAATCGCAAGCGATAGATATGTGCGTGTCGCCTCAATCGTGTTGCCTCAGTCATGTGAGCGTCTGCGTGCGTGTGTCAGTGTGTGCACGTGCGTGTATGTATGTGTGTGTTTGTATGCATGTGTCTGCGCGCGTGTTTGTGTGCGTGCGTGCGTTTGTGGGAGGGGGATTGCGTCTTCGGAAGTTTTTCCCCAGTCGGGGAAATGAGGGCAACTGCAGCATGACATCTTCCTTTCTGTCTGCGTTTTTATTTTTATTTTGCTTGATAGGCAGCTGTTGAGTCCGAAACGATGATGTTGCGCATAATCGGCGTGGCGCCTATTATGTTCTTTCCAGCGTTTGAAAATTTCTGGAAAGGTCCAATGAAAATACCATCAAGCTATCATAAAAATGTGGTTAAGAAATTGAATTTGCTCCATGTGGTAATTTTCGTGAAATGTGCTATCCCTCATATTGACCTTAGGCCTTGTTAAGCAGAGTCTTTTAGGTTCGCCGACCCGAAATATTAAAATGAAGCGTTCCCACCTAGTGTAAAGCTTCCTAATTGGTCTAAACTGCTTGCCATAGTCGGTGGAACGCATCCATATGCTTTAATACACGTTTGAAAAGCATAACGTAGAGGCTATAACTTCTGTACCATGGAGATGTGAGTACTAAGTTTAGCAATATAAAGAAAAAAAAAATGCCTAATTTATTACCACTTTTGTCCGCGACCACTAGCTGGGAGGAAGCAGTTTTTTCTCGAACACTAGCAGCCTCATAGGTCAGTCAATACAACTTTCGGTTAATTAATGGAGCGATATCTTTAAGTATGAGCCGGTGCACCCCTATATCTTCGTATCTGAAGACGCAGTTGTAGGGCATAAGTTATCACATTCCGCAGTGCTTTGAGAGAATGGAAGGAAAAAGAAAAACCACGGCTTATGGAATGTAATAACGGGTTGCGATGACAATTTTGGCGGAAAGCTAAAGGTGTCGCCTTGTGCAGTAGCCGCCGAAGCACAAAGTGATGTAATCACGACAAAAAAAGCGTTATTTGCACTGCCAGTGCTCAGTGCGCATCGCATTCCAGGCTTCTGTCTGAGACGCAGAAGGTGACAGGTTTTCAAAATTGACACATGTAATACTATTACTAAGCAGCAATGTCTTATGCGTGTTTTTGCCGCTGTACAAAGTCTTCAATCAAGGTGCAGTAGCGGCGGGCACCAAGAACTGCTAGTTTAAATTACGCATTATAGTCACGATACCATGCCTCTGAGCTTTCGCGGTGACTCTAAACGCACACATCGCATTTCGTCTGGCGTTTTGATGTGTGCAAACGTGAAGTGAGTGAAATAGTGGACTGAAAAGTAATATAATATGCCCGGTAACGTGTACGCCCTCGAACTTCTCTAGTAGCCGTGAGAAGACTGTGCTGTGCTGTTTGCCACGCGCTCCCGTGATGGTTGAGTTGCCTACAAAGAAACCAGTGTGAAATTTATGCGAACAGCTCCTGAGAGCCCAAAGGGGTTTCACTCTTAAAGGCTAAGCTTAAGACACATGAGAGTCTATTTTCATCTGTCTTTACACATGAGCTGTACTAGCCAAATCAAACCGTGTCTTCTAGTTGTGTTCCAGTCATGTGTATTGCCACACAAAACAGACTACTTGCACTTTTACTCCGTCTTGAAGATATGTTCTTCCATGACACTCTTCTCCTTAAGATATCTGTTCCACGTGCTATCGCATCAACCTAAGGACATTTTCTCACTGTTTAGCTATATAAACTTGACTTTTCCCTCCGCCCCGCCGTGGTGGTCTAGTGGCTAAGGTACTCGGCTGCTAACCCGCACGTTGTGGCATCGAATCTCGGCTGCAGCAGCGGCATTTCTGATGGAGACGGGAGTGTCGTAGGTCCGTGTACTCAGATTTCGGTGCACGTTAAAGAACCGCAGGTGGTAGAAACTTCCGGAGTCCTTCACTACAGCGTCTCTTGTAATCATATGGTGGTTTTGGGACGTTAAACCCCACATATAAATCATCAACATTTCTCTCCTATACTTTATGCCACAACACCTGTGAATCCAACAGTTACCTTTCTAAACTTCTTCCGCGCAGCTCCTTGACACTATTTATCACGCATCAAACTCAAAACATCAAAGCTACCTTAAATATCCACGTCGAGTGGCCCTATAAATTATATCTTCAACAAAAACTAGCCCCGTATCTGAACTCTACTGCAAATATTGGCGAAAAACGATAGTGTCCCATCTGGAAAGAGTGAATAGAATAAAGCATTTCTTTGGTGTTTTTGGCGACAATACCAGTGAATGGTATTCTGGAGGCGCTGCGTGAGACATGAGCGTTATCTATCGCTAATCTCAGGAAACAAAATTTGGTAGCCACATTATGTAGATTTCAAACTAGGTGGTAGTACCGTATTGTCTTAGCAAAGCGTAGGAAACTCGCCTTTTTCTTCATAGCGCCGCATTTTCATCGCAGCGTAATAAATGCTAATACAGCTCATAGCAATACTCATGCGTGCATTTTCTAGTATAACAAAACGCGCCGCAGAATATTGGCTTTTGGATATTGTGCCTCAGATATGCGCAATATTTGGTTATAAATCAGAAATGGCACAGGTTTGAACGCAGAAACCTGGGTAATGCTGGTGGGTGCTTTGGATGTAGTCATACTTGAGCCGTTTTAATTGACAAACAGAACAGCAAACACACACAGAGGCAGCTATACCAAGATTTTTGCGTTGAAGTATTTCAAGAAAGACTAAAATCAATGCTGCATTGCACTCAAAGACTACCACTGCTATTGTGCCTAGAAAGCGTGCTTTTCTGCTAGTCAGCTGCGTGCTTAGAGGAGGCCAACTTTAAAATAATCGCAGCATATCCACGGAGTGAATGACGATGAGTGGGGCGAAGCGTCCATCCATCCATCCATCCGTCCGTCCGTCCTTCCGTACATGCGTCCGTGCGTCCGTCAGTGCGCCCGTTCATGTGTGCGCCCGTCTGTCTGTGTGTCTGGCGACGAGCACGAGCCGCCGAGGCCCTCCTCTCCGCTTCATTCATGCCACACAAACGAGGCGACGAGCACGAGCCACAACGGCGCTCCGAGCCCACCGCTCTGATTTGTCCGTGCCCCACCAACGATCCACCACGTACGGCGACGATCCAGGAAACTAAGAGAAGCACTCCTTCCTCGGGCACCACAGCACAACCCACGCAGCAGACTATCGGAGAGTTGCGGTACAGCGCCATCTCAAATATTCTCACTCAACTGCAATGTGTATGTACTTCCATGAGACAGCACCGTCTATTATACCATTTGTCAGATAATGCCTTCATTTTTTCCTTGTTGTCTCTTCCCTCGGTTACGCCTGACGCAGCACAAGGTTAGACTTAGAAGAACTTCACCCTTGAAGGGCCACTCACCAGGCCCCATACCGAATTTTAGTTAGACAGTGGAAGTTGTTGGGTGTTCGATGAGGAACGTTCTGCCACAAAATTTTTCGAATCAGTTTATTACGAGCGGAGAAAACAGGTTTTTTGAAGCGGCGCGAAACGAGGGTGAGAAGAGGCGAGCTCGAAACCCTTGCCGCTCCTCCGCGTAGCCTTCGCAAGCCAAATCTTTTCCCCACCCTCTCCGACATCCGACCAAGAGGTGACGTTCGCATGACGTGCCCGAACAGCCCCAGCCAACACCACCTAGACTATGTCAATAGTCTAGGTGGTGTTGCCCCAGCCCCCGTGCACGCGAGCGGCGTTGCTTTGTTGACCAGCGTTATTTTGTGGTCTCCTGCCTGTTTTTGCCGGATTGTTTGGAAACGCTAACTTAGACGTGGTAGAGTAGATGAGCACAATGAGTGCACGAACGCGTAGGAGCGTTCCACGGCGGTCGTCTCCTTAATGCGAGGGGGCGGATCACCGTCGAGAGCAGTCGCACCTCACTTCGGCTCCGCCAATTTTCGGCCCTCGCGTCGGTCCTTTCGACCCTATCCGGATAATTTCTTCACGGGTGGCTGGAGCACATTGTCTGGATTTCTTCGACACCCACTTTATTGCGAAACTCGCCCGGGGTGGCCCGGGAGAGCTTTCGAAAGCCTTCGACCACGCCGTGCACCGACCTAGGCCTCTTAGGCCTAGCTCGAGTGCGGCCGCCTGCACATCAGCTGACAGACGGAGCGACCGCCCGGCCGCCCGCCGCTGCCTCGTCGCCCATCTCCTAGCTGTCCACCGCTATGGAGTATATTGTCGAAGGACAGGACGTGTCCCCCGAGGAACTCTCGGACGAATCCTGGCAGTCGCCAGGCCTCCGCGCCCAAGAGCAACGCCGCGCAGCCTTGCGCCTTGCCACCGCCGCAACTAAGCCCACCACCACGCCGGCTTCTCTGCCCTCGTCGAAGCGGGTAAATACATCGCCTCCGCAGCACCGCCGCCGCGCTCCGCTCCCTCGTCTCCCGGCGGACA
Organism: Rhipicephalus microplus; assembly: GCF_043290135.1. Lineage (NCBI taxonomy): Eukaryota > Metazoa > Arthropoda > Arachnida > Ixodida > Ixodidae > Rhipicephalus > Rhipicephalus microplus. The sequence goes on from NC_134701.1 coordinate 180,913,693, forward strand.
CGATTCACATCGTCGGCCGCCCAAAAAGCCCCGTAGAACTCACCAAGCTACAGCCTTGGCACTTGTACACCGCCTTGCTGCAAGCAGCGTTCCTGCAAGACCTCCCGCCCGCATCTCGCGACACGGTGCGGATCCACCCCGTCAACAACACTTTTACGCTCAGCGTCGCGGACTCGGCTCGTGCACAAGCATACCTCCGCATCACCTCCCTCACGGTTTCCGGCAACACTTTCACCGTCCACCTTTACGCCCCACCGCCAGACGATGCCCTCAGGGGCATACTGTACCACGCCTTCGACGACTTCACGGACCAAGCCATCCTTGAAGACCTTCAGGCAAGCAATCCTACCCTCTCTGTTGTGGGCGGCCGCCGCATGGGCAAGGCCCCTCACATCTTGGTCACCCTCATGGAGCCGAAACTACCGCGGTGGATCTTCTACCACGGTGTCCAGCTTCGCCTCCTTCCGTTCCGCAACAAGGTGGAAGCCTGCTACAATTGCCGCTCGACCGGCCACCGGACCGACGTGTGCCCCAAGCCGCGGCAGGAGCGGTGCCATCGGTGCGGCGCTGCTCACCCCACACCGCCCGAAGGATCGCCACCCACTTGCAACCCCCGCTGCATCGTCTGCAATGGGAATCACTCCACGTACAGTTCCAACTGTAAACACCGCTACGTGCAGCGCCCTCAACGCCAGAAGGCCCCGGCACCTGACACACACCCCCCGCCACAACAGCCTGTTCCGCCCGCAGCGGTAGTGCGCTCTTCCCAGCAAGCAGCAAGTGGTCCCTCACCAGCTCCACCGCCCAAGTCGGTTACTGCCTCTCCGCCCCCCGTACCAGCGGTGCCTAAACCCACATCACAGCCCATGAATTCGACATGGCCCCGCGGCGCCCCCGGCTTGCCCTCGGAGCCGCAGGTTGTTGCACTGCAGCAAGAAAACGCCTCCCTCCGACAGCAGGTCACTGCACAAAGCGCTCAAATTGCAGCTCAGAAGACCCAAATTGATTCCCTCCAAGCGAAACTGCAAGCTCTTGAAGAGAAGCTGGAATCAGCCATCACAGTGAAATCCTCTCTGCCCTCTACCATTTGCTCCTCCTCCGACATGGACGTGCAGACTCCCGAAGGATGCACTGGCAAGCGCCGTCGACCCAACACTCCCCTTGAATCTCTTCACTTTTCTGAAGAGGTCCAGGTATCCATCAAGACGGCCTTGGTGGATCTTGAAGAGCGGTTGGATAGCCGCTTCAACTCCGTCCACCAGCTTCTCACTGCACAGCACGAAGCTCTAAATTCCCTGCGCACAGACTTCGCCGCCTACCCCCCCGCCACGTCCTTCCAATCTCTACAGTCAACAGTTGATAGCCTACAAACTGCCATGCTTGGAAGCATCCGAGCAAAGCTACCCCTCCATGCCCGCACCACCACCTCCTCCGGCGCCGCCCGAACCTCGCAAACACCGGTCGAGGCAACATCTTCCGCTGTTAAAAATGGCTGACCGATCCATCGTCACCATTTGGCAGTGGAACTGCCGTGGTTTTCGTCCCAAGCGTAACCACCTCCTTCTCCACCTACAACAACTAGACCCCTCGGACGCGCCTGATATCATCGTACTACAGGAAACTCACGCCGACGTCTCCCTCTCGGGTTACGTCGCCTACAACCAAGTAACTCACCATCCTCTGCCCCATCCCGTGACGGCCGTCCTCACCCGGCGGACGCTCGCTGTCAATCGACACGATCTACCCTTCCCTGCAGTCCATCACGTCTTTCTCGAGACACTACCTCAGCAACGTGAACAGCCCTCTCTGTTTATTCTCAACGTGTACAACCCCCCTCGCTCCACTGAAGACGCGTCTCTCCTAGCCTTGCTCCGTGCCGCTGCAGCGAAAGCAGCCAAATCACCCCTTCTTATTCTCGGCGACTTCAACGTCAAGCATCCGGACTGGGGTTACTCGAAGGCAGATGGCCCCGGAAGGAGGCTGTGGCAGCTCGCTCACGATCTCAACCTTTCCCTGCTCACCGACCCCACGCAACCAACGCGCATCGGCAACAGTGTGTGCCGCGATACCACCCCGGACCTCAGCTTCTGCCGCAGCGTGCCCGACGCGCGCTGGTATAACACGCATCAGTCCCTCGGCAGTGACCACTATGTCCTCACCATTCAAGTTCTCACCTCCCCCAGCAAGCCGCGCCCACACACGGCCCGCTATACAGACTGGGACGCTTTCCGAGAACGCCGGTTGCACTCCGCCACTTCCAACATCGAGGACCTCTCGACGTGGACCGACCAGCTGCTAGAGGACCTCGACGCAGTCACCGCCTCGATCCCCACCACGAAGGACTATCCGGCAACTGACGCCCGTCTTGCCCACCTGTGGGCCGCCCGCACCGGCCTTTGCAACCGTTGGCAGAAGCAACGTCACAACCGTCGCTTACGCCGCCGCATTGCGCACCTCGATCGTACGATCGAGCAACACACCACCGCGCTCGCCCGCCAACAGTGGGAGCAGCTCTGCTCGGGTCTCTCTGGTCAGTTGGGCTGCAAACAGTCCTGGCATCTCCTCCGCCACCTCCTCGACCCTGCTTCTGCCAAGTTGGTCGCTCGGCAGCAGTTACAACGAGTGGTCCGGGCTTACCCCGGCGACACTCCGTCGCTGATGGCAGACCTGTCCGCCAAATACCTTCAGCTTCTGCCTCCTGGCACACCTCCTCCCCCTCTCGCGTCCTACTCTGGGGACCCCAACCCAGTACTGGACGCCGATATCACGGAAGCGGAGGTCTACGCGGCATTACAGAAGCTCCGCACCACTTCCGCCCCCGGCCCAGATCGCATCCCCAACAAGCTCCTCCGAAACCTCGACGCCCCTTCGGCTGCTACCCTCACTTCGTTCCTCAACGAGTGCTGGCGCTCCGGCAACCTCCCCCAATCATGGAAACACGCTCGCGTGGCTTTCATCCCCAAGCCGGGCAAGAAACTCACAATCGAGAATCTCAGGCCCATTTCACTCACCTCGTGCGTCGGCAAGCTTCTAGAACATGTCGTTCTCGCTCGCTTGCAAACGTACACGGACGCACACCATCTCCTTCCCCACACCATGCTTGGTTTCCGCCCCCACCTATCCACGCAAGATGTCCTCTTACAACTCCACCATGATCTCCTCGACCCACCCACATTTTCAGACACAAAGGCTCTCCTTAGCCTGGACCTTCACAAGGCGTTCGACCACGTCTCCCATTCGGCTATCCTTGCCGAACTCGCAGCCCTCAATCCCGGCACCCGCACCTACAACTACATTCGCGCGTTCCTCACCGCCCGCACGGCCGAAATCATCATAGGGGACCTCCCGTCTCCCACGTACGAGCTTGGCCCTCGTGGCACCCCTCAGGGCGCCGTCTTGTCGCCTTTTCTATTCAATCTTGTCCTCCGCTCGCTTCCTGGCAAGCTGGACCGTATCCCCGGTCTTAAACACACCCTGTACGCGGACGATATTGCTCTCTGGGTCACGTCGGGCTCTGACGGCCATATCGAGCAGACGTTGCAACGCGCAACCGACGTCGTCACGTCCCACGTGCACGCGGCCGGTCTTACTTGCTCAGCGGCCAAATCGGCCCTTCTTCTCATGCGGCCTCCCGACCGGCGTCGCTACAAAACTCCCCACCCCACCATCACGGTTCATGCCAACTCTACTCCTGTCCCCGTCGTTTCGCATCTCCGCGTGCTCGGGCTGATCCTACAGTCCAACCGCCATAATACACACACCATAGACAAGCTCTCGCTCTCGGTGCAGCAGACCGCACGTATGCTCGCCCGTGTCCGTGCGCGGCGTGAGGGCATGCGAGAACACGATCTACTTCGCCTTGTCGACGCTTTCGTCGTTTCCCGCCTCACGTACGGCCTTCCTTATACACGTCTCCTAAAATCGGAACGCGATAAAATTGACGTCCTCATCCGCCGGGCATACAAGACTGCCCTCGGCCTTCCCCCCAACACGTCCACCGATCGTCTTCTCCGTTTGGGTGTACACAACACGCTCGACGAGTTGATTGAGGCTCACCGCTCCGCTCAAGTGCAACGCCTTTACCGTTCGCCGACCGGTCGCCACATCCTTTCCTCCATCGGCCACGACACCTCCTCCCACCCTCCGGATCTGGTCTCATTACCCCATGCTATTCGAGCGGCGTTCTACATCAAGCCGCTACCTAAGAATATGCTGGCGGGCCACCACGACGCTCGCCGCCAAGCCCGTGCCGCCATGCTTCACGCAAAGTACGCCGACCACCCGGCCGTCGCCTACGTAGATGCGGCCCGATACAATGCACGCAGGGACGCCTTCGTAGTCGTTTCCGTGTCGCCCTCCTCAGCTCCTTTGGGGCCGACCATCACGGCTGGCACCGTCAGAACGCCTTACGCCGTCGAGGCGGAGGAAGTGGCCATTGCTTTGGCCGCGACCTCGGCTGACGCAAGCGTCATAATCAGCGACTCGAAACAAGCCATCTCGAATTTCGCGCGAGGTCTCGTCTCGCCTACCACCCTACGGCTACTTCGGCCCCTACTGCAGCAAGATGAGCAGTGCCGCATAGAACTGATCTGGGTCCCCGCCCACTCGGGTCACCCCGGCAACGAGACAGCTCACCAACGCGCTCGAGGATTCGTCGACCGAGCGGTGGGCCACTCAGAGTCGGACGCCCTGGTGCCGGAGCCCCTGGTCACCTACCACGACATCACTCAGCACTATCGCCTCGAGCGATATTTCTATTCACATCCTCACAGCAGCCTTCCCAAGCGGTCCGAGATCGCCTGGCGTCGCCTACAGACCCGCACCTTCCCGTGCCCCCTCGTGTTTTCATACATGCACCCAGGTGCCATCGATCCACGCTGCTGCCTGTGCGGCAACGTTGCCTCGTTGAACCACATCCTCTGGGGCTGCCCGGAGGATCCCCCGCCCGCCGACCTCCTTTGCTCACCCCCCACCGAGGGACAATGGGAGGCCCTTCTCTCCAGCAACGACATAGACATCCAGACACGGGTCCTGAAACGAGCGGAAGAAGTCATCGAGAAACACAGCCTGGCAGCCTTCGTGGCTTAGCCTCCCTTACCCCTCACCCCTTCGACTAATAAAGTTGTTACTCACTCACTCCTTAATGCGCTGACCGCGGGAACCCGAACGCATGTGAAACGCTGGCACATTAGCTCCGCATCTCGTAGCACTTCACGGGGAAAAAATGTAAGGAAAACGTGCACAATTTCCATTGCGTCTTATTATTTATTTCAAGTTTTAATCATCTCTTAAAGCAAAAAATACATAAACTGCGCATGTTGTGTTAAATAATTTGGTACACTGTTGACGTAAACGTGGTATACTGTTGACAACGTCACAGCAGAGTCGTCTACGTAAAGGACCAACGTGACCCAGTGCTGTGTACGTAGGGCCATTCCTACGCCCACGTCATGCCCTCATTTTCTACGCGTGCGCCGGTCGTGGGGAGGGCGAGCAGCTTTCATCTTAAAATTTGACCCATTTACGCGGCGCGTAGCGTTGTAAATATTGGCAGGCGTGATCATGGACGCCTCGCCTACGCATTGCGCTTGTCAGCTCAAAATTGTCAAACCTGGTGAGTGGCCCTTTAAAAATTAATTGTATAGCTGGACTTGCGCCACTTACGTGTAATGGGGAAGACGAAAGGTGCAGAGGCAAAATCAAAATAATAAATGGCAGGAGACTAACTTGGCTATCACTAAAAGTGGCTTACTTCTGGTCTTTAAGGAATTTCTTTGCAATTGGCTGGCCAGACGAATGGTAACGTTCCAGAATTGTTCACGTTGTAAAGGCTTAGTGAATAAAAAAAAAACCCTTAGTACAACTCTCTGTGAATATTACTCAGAAGTATTCGTTCTGTGAATTTATCTCTGTAAATATTTTATGCACCCAATTATATGGTGCGCATAAGCAACCTTACTATCATAAGCGTGACTAACGAAGACCCGACAAGTGGCCAGGGAGCTTTCTGTGTTGTATCCCTGGCTAAGTGCTATAGTCCTTTCGACGTAGCTTTTTAGTTGAAGGCAATGACAAAATGACTCCTCCTACATATCGCCATCGCCGTTCTTGTTACCACCAAGTGGCTCCCGGTTATTAGCTACACGCAGCGTCATTTCTTTCGGTCATGGTAGTTGCTGTACTCGCAGACACATTTTTGTAGCAATGAATGAAAGGCTACAGAGCCAAAGTGTGCGCGTGCCGGCACTGAAGAATACAGTCCCACCATTGCGCGTGCGTTTTCTGCGTGAAAATAAAGAGAAATGTGCCATATCCACAATGTGAATGACGATAACGGAGCTTGCTGTGGAGGTTATATCTGGTAAATCATATGTCCTCCGTACATCCACACGGCCGTATACAAAGACGTGCCCATTAGGGGCAGTGAAAGCGTCAGGACAGTTTATTCTAATAATAATAATAATAATAATAATAATAATAATAATAATAATAATAATAATAATAATAATAATATTAATAATAATAATAATAAGAATTATTATTATTATTATTATTATTATTATTATTATTATTATTATTATTATTATTATTATTATTATTATTATTATTATTATTATTATTATTATTACATAGCAAACGTTCGTTGCTTGGCCTCCCCTCTTCCCCCAACTACACCGCGAAAATTGGTGGATTCAACCGGAAGTCGTAAGCGCCCCCGCATGGGAAGGATGCCAACTATGAGTGCACCAACGGACACCGGTCGCGTTCGTTGCGTCGTCTCGCGTCAGAGCTTGCGTTTCGCTAGCGAAGTTGAAGCAAATGACAGGGTAATAACGGAACGCGAGGCGCTTGTCTGTTGTTTTGGATGAGATGGCGCGCTGGACAAGTGACGCTTCAGCGTTACTACGACGGCAGTACTGATGGACATGAGAAGCAAGCTCCTAAAGCAATGTTCCTTTATTTTCTAGGGGTGTTGTTTAGTAAAAGACGGAGCACGCATGAAGGCTCCCTAATATTCTATAGTCGGTGACAAGCTAAGAATAAAGCTAGGAAAGGTGACAAGCTAAGAATAAGTGTACCACAGTGAATTTGTATTATGCGCGTCCAACTATGGCTGCTCTTTCTTATGACGTAACAATGATGAACCAATGACAAATTCACTGTAGCGGCATTTACGACGAGAGCCGATGTACCGCTGCACCGAGAGTGAGAGGCCTCCACTCAGTTTTCCTGTGCTTTTTAAATTCGAAGCATTTCTTGGCAAACTTCGGTGACGTTGCGCGTATCTATCTATCTATCTATCTATCTATCTATCTATCTATCTATCTATCTATCTATCTATCTATCTATCTATCTATCTATCTATCTATCTATCTATCTATCTATCTATCTATCTATCTATCTATCTATGTAGCCGCCTAGGACCTTTAGTTCTCCTGGCCGCTTCGATAATGGTATCAAAACCAAGCTTAGTATGGCATAACATGATTGTATGGAGAACTTTTTGACTAGACATAACATGAAAATTATGACATAAATATCATGAATGTCATAATTTACATTTTAAAGTCCTGCAGCTCTTGCGGTGGTTTTGTTCACATGACATGTTGCAAAACTGATATGGTATGACATGATTGCATGGTGAAGACAGGCGACAGACCCTCATATGAAAATCATGACATGCGTGTCATGTAACAAGATGACTACAAGCCAAGCTCATGATGCGTTGGCGGTCGTTTCGCTAGCTTCACATATGCCAAATTTTGTATTACGTGACGTCAATAGATGACGAAGGTATGTGACTGGTGAAAACATGATAATCACGAGATGTGTGTCATGGGAGAACATCACTGCATGCCACAGTCAAGTTGCCAATACATTTCGACGTGACGCGCTGCGCGTGCTCACGGGCGTTCCTTTCGTCGGATGACGCCGGCAATGCCACGGCTGGCACCGGTCCTGCCATATACTCGCAGGCCCGCGCAGCGCTGCGTTGCTTTGACGCATGCCCGTTTCAGGGCGTCCGGCGTCCCTCCTTCACAAAAAGGGGAAGACGCAGTGTTGTCTGGGTAACGCATCAGCGAGAAATGCAGCTTGCAGCGTTTCGCGCTGGTTGCCGTCGGGCCACGTCGATGGACGCTGGTCGCGCCGGGCGTCCGACTATAGAGTGCTCGCATTTTGCTAACGTAGCGTCGCTGTGCCCAGCGTGCGCGCACGTCAACTCTCTGTGGGAGTATAGTGGGCCCTTCATGATGCACTATATCGTGGCCGTTTCAGGGGCGAAGCTCCTTATGGCGTGGCTTGTGCGTCCCTCGTAGTACATAACCACCAGTGGCACATACCCGAAATAGTGGTCCTTAAGATTTTGACCTCCAAAGTGGTTATGGTGAGAGATTTGTTCTGCGCGTTGTTGAACAATAAAAGATAGTGCTCAATGCACATGTTAATGGCTGCTAAGGGGGAATGAGAGACAGGAGCATTCGGCCTTTAGGTAACGCGCACGCTGCGATCCCCATTAGCAGCTATTGGCATGTACATTGAGCACGATCTCACAAGAAAGGGTTGCTACGTTATACTCGCTGGGTGTAACCTCCTTGGTTTTAGAAAGGTTTAGCGAGCGTTGGGCCGCATAGCCATGAATACAGTGAACTAGTATATACCATGAACTCGAGGTGGTTAAAGGTGGGAAGTAAACCCGAAGCGCAAGCCGTAAGAAAGTGTGCAGGTGCCACCTCCCGTTTTGTCCTTGAAATGTCCGCTGGATGGCGGTGCTTCTTTATAGAGAATATATGATGAAAAGTTGCGAGATGGTGGTACTTGGAGTGCTGAATAGATGGACGAACGAACACACAGACAGATGCATGGATGGACGCATGAACAGACGCAGGCGCGGATGCATGGACCAACGCAGGGACGGACGCACGAACAGACGCACGCACGGACGGGTGGATGGACGCATGGACGGTTACACAGACGTACGCAGGAACGAGCGGAAGCAAGAACGAATGGACGGACGAATGCTTCGCCCCACTCCCCATCATTCACTCCGTGGTTATGCTGCCATTTTTTTTCTCACTCCACATATACCTAATTTGGTGTTACGTGACGTCAATGGTTGGCGAAAGTATATGACTGGTGCAAACATGATAATGCCGACAAGCGTGTCATTTGCAGTCGAGAGCATAAGAACATACCGTGCTCATAGAGTGCCCGTGACCGTTTTGCTAGCTCCACATCAAAGCCTCCTAGAAAAACTATGCCTGGAACGTCGTTGTCTTTTCAATTGGGAGCCTCTTGTAGCACGCAATCTCGGAGGCCATGCCTCCTGCCTTGTGCTGTGAGCAGCCGCCACGTGTGACCGCTCGCCTCCTTACCTTTCGGTCATGTGACATAACCATACCTTACTATACCCTGTAAAAAACGGACTCTGGTGTTTTGTTTGCTTTATTTTAGGGTGCTTTCGCAGACGGACTCATGTGAACAATCTGCATTTTTTTTCTTTTAGGGACTTGGCAACGAGAACCCATGTTTGGCTTGCGCAAAAAAAAAATAATAACGGACGAAGGAGAGTTTATAGGGTGGGTGCCCTGTGGTAAGCGCCATGTTGTTCTCCCTGTTGAGTGTATCACCGGTGTGGTTTACAAAGTACCTCTTTCATGTACCTATTGCAATGTAGGACAGAGGGGATGCTTTTTTAAAGATCGGTCGAGGAAGCACAGAATAGACGTTCGTTATCACGCGCGTGGCCACCTGGATTTACACTGTAGGCAGTGCTGATGTACTCCGATCCTAAGTAATACACTAAACCTGTACAAGTCTAACAACAAAACAGAAAGGTAAATTATGGATGCCCTTTTGACCGCTAGAAGGGACAAATTCGTGAGCATGTCATTGTTGACTGCTTCATAAGAAGGAACTTTCTTTAGATGGTTTTAGGTAATCACTCCCAGTCGTTTTGCTGCACATTGCTTTTTTCCGGTTTGCGGTCTGTGTGCATGTCTTTTTCGATCATTGTTAGAATTTATATCACTATCTATCGTTTAGAGTTTTCACCCTAGTTTTTTAAACGCACGGTATCCTTCTTTACTTTTTTGTTATCATGTATAAGCGCGTGTCAGGCTGATATGTCTGTTCCTATTGAGCCTCTTGGGCCTTTCGTCTCACGATTGCAGTTTTGGGCCCGGCTTGTGTGCTCTTCTTCATCGGTGTTTCTTTCGCGGAACCCATTTGGGTTACGCGAAAAGCATTTTTGAACACATGTTCGAAAATGCACCAATTGCAAATGCAACTAGCCCAAACAAAAGCTTTTATGGTAATGAGAACTGTTTGCGTGATCGTAATTAGTTTATGCAATTCGCAACTGTATATGATTACCTACTAATCAGGTTTAAAGTCATTGCATTAAGTTATTTACTGCATCTTTTTTATAACGCAGCGCTCGACATCTTAGAATTATGTATAATTCCTTCATGCCACTTAAGTGTGTCAGAAGTCTCGCAAATGAAAATGATTCAATAATAAGTGCTAATTGATAAATAACGCGCTGCTAATAGTGATGTTTGGAGATGTGAGAGGTGCCTCGTAACATAGAGACTTAATAGGTGATGGCTGGTGCATTTTATTGAGCGCTATTTCACACATCTTGTTCATAGTGAAACATTCATGTTGCATTTGTCTTCTCGGAAAACAGTGGTTCTAACTTTACAAACAAGTCTGAAGAAAAGATGCTTAATGCATCTCTGGTGAGTCCCTGTCAAGTGCTGTTTATTATATAACCATTATCACACGCACACATTGAGGTAATAAAGAGACAGGGCACCCGTATTAGACCCATACCTTATTATTCGTAATGATACACAGCTGTATGGCATTGTTGGTCCCGGCGTAAGAAAATAAAGGCGCGCTTAATTCACGACAATGTCGCTTTGAGCAAATTATTGAGTAATTCGGCTGCCTGTACTATTTCTATGTGTGCTAAATGTAGCAGGTGAGTAATTCTCGTGTCGTTGATTATTACAGTGCAGTGAACGTGAAAAAGCGGCTATAATGCATATTCAGCATCCTTGATACCACATTTTGAGTTGTGTATACTGGCGGAACAGAAGTCAATATGTGCTACACTTGTTCATTTAAATCCGCAAAGCATTCTTACTGCTGATTTAGATTGAAAGAATAACCACAACAAATCATGTGAATGCTGCAAGTGGATAATTTGAGTCCTCTTATATTACCGTTTTCCGGTGATAAAGTCTTGTGCTAAAATTGAGCCAGATATTTGCCGTCAAACGTTCCTGGCACCCTCTTGTTGCCTATCGAATATATCTAGACTGATTGATTGATATGTGGGGTTTAATGTCCCAAAACCACCATATGATTATGAGAGACGCCGTAGTGAAGGGCTCCGAAAATTTTGACCACCTGGGGTTGTTTAACGTGCACCCAAATCTGAACACACGGGCCTACAACGTTTCCGCCTCCATCGGAAATGCAGCCGCCACAGCCGGGATTCGATCCCGTAACCTGCAGGTCAGCAGCCGAGTACCTTAGCCACTAGGCCACCGTGGCGGGGCTATGATTAGACTAGCGCTTCTTGTTCACCAAGTGGGAATTTATACAGTTGGGAGCGGTGTACGTTTCATTTGTAATTTGAAAAGTGCGTGTATCGATTCTTATTTAAACACACTGCCTTGTGTTCGGAGAAGCGCTTGAACACCGGTATTTTTAATGGGAATGCACACTCACCAAATGTGCTGTTGGGTATTTAATTGGCGAGTATGACAGCTCAGTGACAAACAGCTCTAACTAACAACGTTATTTTTGCACCCAACCACAAATCACATAGTTTAGCAAGAGGTGTAAAAATCTATACATCCAGTTTTTTTGTCATTTCCTAATATATCTCCTGTAGCATTTGTATATATAAAACGTCCATTTACGAAAAACATAAATGCTTTTTACATTTTTATTGCTGTTAATATTGTGGTTGCAGTTGATGGGACGTCGCGACAAAAGTCATAAGTAAGATCTCCTAGATGAAGAGGTCCAATTCTTCTTGATTCTAAAAATAAGTAAGTTTAATTATTAGCCATTTCATTGCCCTATTTGCTATGAAGACAAATGTATGAACTTTCTATGGTTTAGTTGAATGGTTCTCGCATCTCGCCATTTTTCGTGTCAAAACACAAGCAGCCGCTAAAACACTGAAACAGAATTACCGTATCAAAGACAAAGGATGTAGCCTGAAATAGAAAGTGTCAATGAAAATACAATACTTCTTCAGGAGAGCGCATAGCACAACTCCAGTCATGTAACCCGACAGCACGCCAATCTAATCAAAGAAATATCTGCTTTGCTGAACAGTGGAGAAGAGTGTTTGCTACCGCTCGCCCATTCAGGAATCGTTAGTTAGTACCGGTTGCTTGTTCATGAAAGAATCACCTGTGCTTCCTGTGTATAGAGGTGAGTCATGCCCAGTAACAAATAGTGTTCATTCCGCTCCTGTCCCTGAGCACTATAATGAAGACTATGATAGATGAAGACTATGATAAAGGGTGTTAGAAGAGAGCACAAAAATAGCAAGCACTGCGAACTAACGAAGGATGGTGTCTTATGGCTGTATTACTTGACGTATCTTTCTTTGCCTACTTGGCCGCAGCACTTTATTAAGCCATTCGTGCAACGCCGTGCGGAGAAGGCCTCGGCTGTTGTCGCATTTCACGCCATCTAGCCCGCTTTATTTCCTAATACAATATTCATTTTACCTGGATAATCGCACCGTTATACGTGCCTGATTGCCCAGGCGTTCATCGACCGAACCAAGCAAGGAATGATTCAGATGACGGACACTCTATGGAAGGCCTAAGGAAGAGGATGTCTGCAGTATATTATGACGAAATATTGGGGAGGCAACGTTATTATCAGTCTTCTCTTAAGGCGAAGGTTGCTTTGTTACTTGCTGTCGGTGTGATTTGGGTTGTATACAGGCACCGACATATCTATATTGACATAATCAGCATTCGTTTTTGGCCTGATATACCCTTTGCTCGGCACCTGCCCCGTATGTTTCGTTTCGGTCTTCGCTAAGATTCACCTTGAAGCAAGCCTTAAGTGTCTCACCGCATCTAGAAGTAAGAGTGATCCACGACAGAGGTGCATTGTGCAGTTCATCGACGTAGAAAAAAATAATGAAACAACTTTTTTGATTCAGCTACGCTGATGGACTACGGCCGTGATTGAGCAACTCTGGGTTAGTGCAAAAACTGGCACCAAGAGATTGCACTTCCAGAGAATCATTACGAAGACAACGCCCATTCTTTGCATAACTATCGTAGTTAAAGTAGCAAAGCTTGTATGAATTATGACTGCGCATGAATGAGAGACGAGTGGTCACGTTAGCGGAAGCAAATAAAAACAACTCGGGAACCATAAACTTCACAAATATAAGGGCTGAACGCGCTAGCAATGACCTTTAAATAAAGTGCGTTTTTTCAGCTACTTAGCGCATGCTTTTTATTGTGTGTACTGTTACTCTAAAAGTTTGACTTGTGCTATACTACAGCGTAATAAATAAAGATGAAATTGGCTTGTGTAAGTGAAGTTTTCACGTATAAATATATTCAGTGTAATGGCTTGCATGTTTTAAACCACGAGCAATAAATGTTTTAGAATTTGTTATGCACCCACAACGTGGTCCCAAGGAAATAGGCGCAATGACGTCTGTGCCTTTTGTAATAGGTAGTGGGCTTTAACCCACAATGTTACCATGATAATCTTATATTCCGACGCCCTATCACAGTGTGCGCTTTTATAACGCAATGTTACTACAATAATATTTGTTGTCTTGTGAAGCTTCTATATAAAATGCGTGTGCTTGTAAACCAATAAAGTGATTTTGTCTGCATTTATATGCAGAGAAAGCTCTTTTCACTGTATTTGGAAGCAGTCACATCACTGTGCGGCATAACGCCTGATTGCAAAGCAAGAACACTCGATTCGATTAACACTCGAACTTGAAAATCTGTATTAATTTCATTTGCATCTTTCTAGATTTTTCTGTCACGGACAAGATCATTTTTCGCTCACAGCTAACGACGCACATACCAACGCCGACAGCGAAGAAGAAATAAATGAATGGGAGAGAAAAAATACGTATGGGGGGGGGGGGGGCACTTTACGTGCTCGATAACGCACGGCAACACATGCAGCGAAAATGGATGGACCCTTAAGCTTCGAATTTAAGTGTTTAACGAGATAATACAATCTGGCCTCTAGTGCATCCTCCACCCGCTAGGTGCACACTTATTCATATTTGTTACATACACACGCACGCACAAAAACACGCATTCAGTAGATTGCACCAGCGCGCACTATTAACGCCGAATGGACTCGTTTTCGTCGTGATACCTGTCGAAGAAAATGCGTTAAAGGGGACCTGAAACGCTTTTTCAAGTAACCATGAAATGAATTCACTAGAAGAGCTTATTACCTCACGAACTCAACGCCGCAAAATGTTTAAGAATTCGTCCAGTGCGAGTGGAGTTACAAAGGTTTGTCGCATGCTGCAATTCCATCATCTCTTCTCTCGTCCTGACGAAAGTGGTGGAAGCTATGCAGGGAGGGCTTGGCAGGGCAAAAAAATTACCGCGCCTCGTGACCTTAAGTACTTTTTTTTTCTTCGAATGCGCGGCTTTTCCAATGTGACCACGCGCGCACGCGTGGACAAGTAGCGGCCTCCCATGGCTATCTCGGTAACATTATTTTTTGGTCACAGACGCACAGACAATTTTCGCTTACAACCAACGAGGCCGACGTCGGTGGCGGGTTTTTTGCAACACGAGTTCTTTAACGCTATCGCGCTAATATACTGCCACCACCGTCTTTATGCAGCGTATGTATGATCGCAGTAATTATTCTACACAAAATAAACCGCTATTATTAATGAGAGGGTTTCGTAGGTTACTAGAAACCAAAAAGACTGGAAACTCGTTCATTGAGTCACCTGCGTATTCTTGATTTGTGGGGCTTAACGTCCCAAAACCACCATATGATTCTGAGAGACACCGTAGTGGAGGGCTTCGGAAATTTCGACCACCTGGGGTTCTTTAACGTGCACCCAAATCTGAGCACACGGTCCTACAACATTTCCACCTCCATCGGAAATGCAGCCACCGCAGCCGGGATTCGATCCCGCGACCTCCTACATATTTTTATTTATGCATATTTCATGATCATTTGGTATCCGCTTCTCCCTATGATCAATCACCGAAAAAAACCTTCTGTAATCAATCTTGTCCTCACACTTCTTAGGCAAGAAGACCCCTTACTTTACTTTCTAGTAAAAGACAGGTCTTTCAAATATAAAGAAATGTAGACATGATAGTTCGGACGTTTTAATGGTGTACTGGCACCGAACATTTCCTAGGTGGACGGCTCAAGCTTGAAAAGGTGTCGAACTTAACAATCTATAATAAGGGCAGATAAGTCGGCAACAGTAACCCAGATTTTGCTAAGGGATAAGAAAGAGTGGCGAGGACAAGAAAGCAAGGAGAATACCGTGTTAGAATGATGGATGAAGGGCTCGATCGCAGTGATCAGTAAGCGATTCGGGCATGTGGTAAGCGAGACTCGAAACCTGTCTACACGAGGCTCATCGCTTAACTGCTGGTTTATCTTCATCGTGTTCGATCTACTTCCAAGTAAAGAACTGCTGACACTCATGCACTCGTGGCATTTGCCCACTGAAGAAAATGAACGACCGCAATAATGAATTAGTGCAGCTTCGTTTTGACAAATAACGCGAAGCCGTTATGAACGTAATATTTGTGATGTTTGTTTTGGTGCATGTCTGAGTGCACTGATGAGAAAGTGGGAAATAACATCTAGTATCGGTCGAAGCGATTTTCCCCTAATATGCAAAGGTTCCTGTAAACAGGCGAGACATTCTTTTTCTATAAATCAGATTCACTGAATGAAAAAGGCGCGTGCACTAAGAGACACCTTCTTCACGTCAGTCGTGTCCTAAAAGGCCTGACGATACATGCAGCGCCCCTGAACAACGCGTTTTTCTAACTCAGCTAGTGATTTGCTATAACCTGCTGAAGTAATTGAAGAAGTGAACGGTGTGTATTATTACCGCACTGGGGATATACATCACCAGTTCATCCCTTGGAACTTATGTGAAAACTATTCATTTATATTAATCCTGGTCGCAATAAAGTTCATTCAGACAAATGGTATGAAAGGTTGTCCCTGTAATTGTTTCTGAGTTCATGTGTTGCTTCACAATCAGCACATCTCATTACTCTTGAGGGGCCTGCGGGGTCGTGAGATTGTGCATCTATATATTCAGAAAAAAAAACGAAGCCCTATAAGGCTGCATGTATTCGCCGTTCTGTCATTATTACAACTTGGCGTCTCTTGGCACTATCAACGAAATTCACAAACCTGCGATGCACGTGCAGTTCACTCTCCGTTATTTTATTGTGCTTCAGCAAACTCAATGAATAAAAATAGAAAAAGAGGGCTTCTTCAAACTGAGACTCACATACGAGCTTAATGAAACCCTGCGGAAGATAAGAATACTGAAAGCAGGCGCCCCCTTGACTCCAACCACGAGAGAGTACTTGGGAATTTTGAGAGCCCGATACGACCGCATCTTCCTGCAAACGACCCAAAAGGTACACATACACCCGCCAGACTCAATTTTTCGAGACACGCCTGACCTCAGCCGTTTCTTGACTTCACGGCGTTCGCCGAGCGGCCCTGAGTACGCGTTGGCGGTGTGTATGCCGGACGGGTCGGTTTCGGAAGAAAGCATAGATATAGACACGCGCTTTTTGGAGTACTTTTCTAACTTGTTTGCTGAAGGCGACTCACAAATAGATGCGAGCACGGTAGTCAGCGAACTTGAAACCCTATGCACCGAATTGCCTAAATTACCGGAAGAAGCAAGCGCAAACCTAATGAAAAAAGCGTCTGCCGTGGAAGTTTACTCTATTTTGCGATCTTTGAAGGTAGGTTCAACCCCGGGCCCGGATGGTCTGCCGACCGAATTTTATAAGGAGCTTTGGCCGGAAGTTGGTGCTGGCTTGGTAGCCATGATCAATAGAATTTTAAAAGATGGGATGCTCCCAGACTCATTAGCGGAGGGTAAACTAATTTTACTACCGAAGGAAGGGAAAGATCGTAGGCAACCGGGATCATGGCGACCAATAACCGTGTTAAACGCGGATTATAAGATTTTTGCGGCCGTCCTAGTGAGTAGACTGAAGCAGTGGTGGCCCGAAGTGATTTGTAATCAACAAACGGGCTCGGTGATGGGCAGAAACATTTTTAACGCCCTCACGCTCACTCGGGACCTCTTGGCGTACATGGCCCACACCAAGACGCGAGGGTTTTGCATTTCCTTAGATCAGGAACACGCTTTCGACCGCGTCAGGCACGAATACCTTTTCGGTGTATTAAGCAAGTATGGGCTTCAGCCCAAAGCTGTTGCTTTGTTCCGTAACATTTACGCGAACATGAGAAGTGTCTTGGTGCTTAACGGCGTAGTGAAGGGGACGATACACCTAACTAGAGGCGTTCGGCAGGGGTGCTCTCTGAGCCCCATGCTATTCGTACTGTGTATCGACCCCTTCCTTCGTGCGGTCTTGGCGGACACTCGAATACGCGGCCTTCCCCTCCCGGGCACGGCCACAGTGACAGTATCTGCGTACGCCGATGACGTCACTGTGTTTGCTCGAGACGAGGATAGCATCTCGCAGGTACTCACGCGTTTCGGGGAATATGCTAGGCTCTCAGGCGCGAAGCTAAATATGAATAAAAGTAGTGCCATGGTGCTCGGCAACTCGCTCCAATCGAGTCTACCACACGACCTCCAAATAGCTACGAGGCTACGGATTCTCGGTATCACTTTTGAGAAAACAGGAGTTGCACCCGATGTGTGGGAGGAGCTGAGCAGGGAAGTGACTGACTCGACACAGAGAGCTACGAGTTTTAATTTTTCCTTTGCCGAGAAGGCATATTTGATCAAGTGTGTTTTTTTGGCGCGGGTCTTTTATGTCTCGAGGGTAGAATTTCCCCCGGAAGCAGTGTTGAAGGCCCTCGACCGAGCCGTATTTTCTTTCTTTTGGGACGGGAAGACACAGCGCCTGCAGCGAGATGCACTCAGGCTTCCTCGGAATCTTGGGGGCTTTGGTCTCCCGTGTATTGGTACGACGGCGCAGCTGCTCGCACTTAAAACAGTGCTGGGAATTTTAGATGATGTAGGGGCACCCGCAAGACCACTCGTCATGTTTTTTCTAGGCCCGCAGCGCAGAGTGCTGGTCCCCCGAGCACTGGGAAATTTGTGTCCGAGCGCGGAGCATACACCGCCCTATTATAAGGCACTTGTGGCGCTCTCGCGGGAACTCACGGCCATGGACCCGGATCTTGATCCCCGAGAAATTGCCCCTGTGCGGCTATGTGAACAGCTGGTTTCTACCAGGGGCACGTTACGAAGCCCGCCACCCACGTTCCCATGGCCCGAGTTAACGACGGGTAAGCTACCAAAAGAGGTAGCTGACTTGCAATGGCAAAGGGGCTGGCGAATTTTGCCCACGCTGGAACGATTACAGCGTTGGGGGGTGGTGCAGTCCGCCAGGTGCCCCAACTGCGGAAACACGGAGACCGCGACGCACCCGGTCTCAGCCTGCGTGGTGGCAAAAACATTTTGGCAGCTAATTCACAGAACCATGCCCAGCCTGCGTGTCGCTCACTATTACACGAGAGACCGTTGCCCCCGGGGTAGGTTTGGCCGATTAGTGATCGCCACTGGCGAGTTTGTGCTCTGGCGTAATCGCTGCAGGGCGGCTGTCCGACGGCAACGCCTGCGGCTACAGTGGCCGCTGTTATCTCAGTTTCGAGAGACACTTGCGTGCTTCCTTGAGGCGCAACTAGCAGCTCACGGGGAAATTGAATTCTTGAGACACTGGTCTTACCCTTTTTTGGGAGTGACAGGAGATAAGATCAAGCTTTCTGTTAGATTCCCCGACTGTCAAATAGTTTAAGAAATTACCATGTCGGTGTTTTTTGTGGGTTCACTTTCCTTTGCTGTGTGTTTTTTCTTCCTTTTTCTTTTTTTTTCTTTGGCACAAGCTAACATTGTTAAGTTGTAAGGAAAACGTGTCTGTTGTACAAACTTGAGTATTATAGGAAATAAGCAAGTTCCGTCACATAGTATGTGTTGAATTGTAATTAGATCCACTTTTGTATGTGCAATGATATTGACCAGTAGTGCTGTAATTGTCTCGTGTTTGAAGTAAATAAAACTTTTCTCAAACTGTTCTTCAATCGGACTCTCGGACAATTTATCTCAGGGACGGCACACAGCTCTCCCATAGTAGAGCACCTAGTGCTCTAAATCGTTAACTACTTTTTCTAAACATCGGACTTCATCGCACGCTACCTCAAAAAAACATTACTCACTCGAAATTACTGAGGCTCACGGCTTGCTGTGAGTCTCAGTCTGTCTGAGGTAGTTTGAAGTTTGAAGTTTGAAGTTTATTTTATTTTTTTCTGATACAGAAAGAGGAGTAAGAGCTAAAGGCCGTATTGCCTGACAGAGGCAACTGATGAGTCGACTGATGAGTCAGTTAGCCCAGAGTTAGCTTTCCCGACAATGGTGTTAATGCTCTATAGATTGTTGTACGTAATCAGTGCTTTTGTTGGGCATATTTTGGTATACGTACCTTCGAATGCGAGTTATGTACGCTTGCAAACCAGTAAGGTCCATTTATTGAAAAGAATAAGCATATGATATGTGTTCAACAACTAATTCCTTGGAAATGACACGGGGGGGGGGGGGGCGTTTCAAGGCACTCACCTACCTAATAGGAACATATACTACAAAAATATTGAAATCACGTATGAATGACAGTACTTTGTAATACGCATGAATATAAGTGAGTATAAACATGAGTTCAGCTAAGGTAGATAGTGATCCAGAAGAAGAGTAGATCGAAGCACAGCTGTGAAAACTCAGCATCCACTACAATCTCGTACTGCAGGGCACCCCTAGTTTCTCTTCACTGACAGCTGCCGCCAATAATTTCCGAAGCACCATCCAATATTCAGAAAAACGAAAAAAATTCAGAGGTAAAGAAGGCTGTGGAGGAAGTGACATGGTCGTCATTACAGCAACTGCGCACGCATCTAGAGCAAGCGCTATATTCCACTGATGACTAAAACCTATATGCCCTCACTTTGTTGATTTCATTTATTAAGCATGATTGTACGCTCTTCAATGGAATGGCAACCTTAGCAGCTGGAAGCATTATGCAATTTGTGGATACCATGGGGCCAGTCCAAGGAAACCTGTATTAAGATCACGGTTTGCCGTCTACGGTACCTTAGACAATGACAGGCAAACCGGACTCTGAAAGAGTTCCTGAATTGGGACTTTCTCGCTATGCCAGGTGTGCGCTAGATTGTGTCATGTTTGCTACATTGTGTCCGCTCATATCAGTTATCCTGTACCTTCTTCCTTTCCCCTGCACATGTAGGGCGGAAAATCGGGCGAAGGCTGTTTAGCCTTTGTGCATTTATTTACCAAATTTATTTCTGGATCTTCTGTCTGCAGTAATACGTTTGATAATTTTGAGGTGTTGAGAAATCTACAATGATCAATACATCAGGGACACGGCTCATCACGGCTTCCCTTTTTTAAAGAAATGACTTTGTTCCAATGTTTCACAAGTTTTAAAGTGCATTGAGAACTCTCGTTTAACTCAGCTGAATCCTTAGCCAGCTAGTCATAATCATGGTATTGATGTCATCACGCTAACAAGCTTCCCAAAGAAAACTTTGTTGGGTCGAAAAAAAAAAACAGGCAAGTTACTGTGTGGTGGCTTTTAGACAGACGGGTCACGTGGAGTACATATTTTGCTTTTCAACGTTTCTTCAGGTGCAACAGAATATTCTATTAAAGAACTCCGTCATAAAATGTTTTTTAAAACTATATATACAATTTGGGCATATACTCCAAGTTTCCAGTTCTATTTTATTAAGCCACCTTTGAATATTCATTGTGGATACTTCTGAAGAGACAAAAAAACAATATTCAATCGTGATAGCAAGTGCTGATCAATTATTGATTGATATGTGGGGTTTAACGTCCCAAAATGACCTTATGATTATGACAGACGGGGTAGCGAAGGGCTCCGGAAATTTCGACCGCTTCGGGTTCTTTATCGTGCACCCAAATCTGAGCACGCGGGCCTACATTTCCACTTCCATCGGAAGTGCAGCCGACACAGCCAGGATTCGATCGCGTGACCTGCGGGTCAGAAGTCGAGTACCTTGGACACTATACCACCACGGTGGGGTAGTACTGTTCAATTAAATAGGTCCACTGACGAAATACTGTAAGCAACATAAGCTGAACCATGGAGCCCTGGTCAGGAACGTGTTCCGGCTAAGAAAGAGCTTAGCCGTAGCTGTGCGAATCAACGCTTTCTGCTTTTTTTTAATATCTAACCACCATCCATGTTCCTGTTGACTTGCGCTGAGCCTCAACCTGGCAGACGATGAAAAAAAAATTTCCATGTGGGGCCCCACGTGCGTCGAATCATTGTGCCTTCACCATACGTCAATGTAATATCGATGTCACACGAGCACATTTATCCGCAAACAGGGTGATCTAGAATTTTTCAGGCAAATTTCGAACACGCAGCTTATGAAGCTTGACGTTTCGCAGATAATTTTTGACTGATGACATATATTGATGGAATTGAATTCTTCTGTTTCATGAGGTGGTGGACAGTGTTCAACACAGTCCGTAAAGGTGCGAAAAAATTGTTAGTTTCTTTTTACACTTTTCGGTTCCACCAGGCTTGTTCACATTATTTGAAGTATGTACAAATGTTAGTAACTTGAGCTCTGATCAACCAGTGAGCTTCTACAGTAGAAACAATGTAAGAAATATATGATTTTGCTGCTCAGTATACATAAAAAGCAAAAAAAAAGTTGGAACGGCCTATTCAAAGGGCATGTCCTAAAGTGTGGCGCTATCTGAAAATGTAAAAGGCATTACTCCGGCATTTTACATCTTGCTAGTGAACGCAAGATATGGTGACAATAAATGCATACTAGACAGCATTTCTTTTTTTTCTACACGCGCAGGAAAATGAAAATAAACTGCCCAGAGGAAACGGCTGAAGCCCTGCGTAACAATATCAAAGAAGCAGCCTGCAAAAGCGCAATATGTTTGAGGGTAGTTTTCAGGAGACAGCTAATATATTTCTATATGAAGAGAACGAATGAACATATGAACATGATGGTGCTTCCAACGAAACGAATCTTTGTTTCGTATTAGTTTTTGAATGCAACTGGGCCTTAAAATGCAGCACGCCACCTGGAGCCTAAACCATTTCCCGGCCTCGGTATGCAACAGCGCATAGTAGCATCGCTTATGCCCTTTTTCCACAGCCTTATACAACGCAGTAAGATTCAAGATGGGTAGTTGCCTCTTCAGAATTACCAGTTCTTGTGCATTCTTTCCTTGCCTAGAAAACAGCTTCGCTTACAGAATTCATCTTATGCTAAAAACAAGCGAGTAGCAAGTTTTTATTGTTGCTGTTGATAGAGCGTAGGAGGTATACCGCGTCTCGTTATGCTTTGTAAGAGGCCATTTATAGAGTGTGTGTTTCCGCGAAAGCTTGATTGATTGATATGTGATGTTTAACGTCTCAAAACCACCACATGATTATGAAAGACACCGTAGTGCAGGTCTCAAGAAATTTTGACCACCTGGGGTTCTTTAACGTGCACTGAAATCTGAGCACACGGGCTTACAGCATTTTCGCCTCCATCGAAAATGCAACCGGCACAGCCGGGATTTGATCCCGCGACCTTCGGGTCAGCAGCCGAGTACCTAAGCTCCCAGACCACAGCGGCGGGGCTTCCGCGAAAGTTACACAATTCCCTCCCGTGCCTTGTGCCATTGTTCTTGCTTTCTACCAAGCCTGAATTAAATATTTCATGGCGATAGAAATTATACGAACAGCCACTATGGATTGTCACCGTAGTCTTCACCGTCATGTTTCGTATAAAGTTCACATTAATAAGCTATCTCAGCACATCGTACGTTGTACCCACGCGTAATCTTGCACGACCGGAGACGAACGCGGCTTTAGCAGAAATCAAAACAGTCGGCCCTTCTCTATCACACTGATTATGCATGCTATAAGATCCTTCCACTTCTAAGAGCAGTCATCGAATACTCAAGCAGACAGGAAATGCCTCGCCCGAATTCAACAAACGTGAATAGACGCGAAGTGGAGGAGGATTTGCTCGAGCAAAAACTGCGAAATTTGATTTTACAACTGCAGTCGCCATCGATAGCACACACGTTATCTCACTCTGTCAGCATCCTTCAGCAAGCGGCTCATGTTTCATTCTATGTGCTATCCTCTATACGCAAGAGATTGTGGGCAAAGTGTTCCTTGAGTAGCCATAGTCGATTACATCACATATATGTAATGTACTCATATCTTGGCTAACCCCAAGATATGACTACATTACAAGCGTGTCCAGCCACTCAATTAGCTTATCCTACGCAGTCTCATGTGTTATGTGGAAAATATGAGCCATATATATGTATTTTATCTTTCAAATAGTTTTTATATGCAAATCAGCATGACTGAGGGGGATTTCCAGTTTGTCAACGCGAGAAAAAACACCCTACCTCGCTACCCTAAACAGCCATATTCAGAGCTAGAACTTCATGAACTGCAGCAACTATGCAACTATTATCCTAATGGAGGACATACCATGCATGAGTTGCCATTGTCCTTTATAGTAATATACAATGTTTTGTACAAATATATGCAAGGAATACTTTGTGGCATGTCTACTTTTTAAGCTGACGCTCACATAAAATTTTATATTGTTTCTTCTGGAATAATATTCTCCGTTGTGCGTTCATCTATTTATAATTTGTATCACTTCTTTCGTAAGCAAATGCAACCTGTTGACAATGCCTTTATAAACAGGTACTAGAAGTGCGGAAGAGAAATTGAATAGCTCACTTATCAACGTTCTTAGCTTTTTTTACTGAGTTCTTGATAAACAATGCCTACATTGCTTAAAAAACAAAATAAAATTTGCACAACCTTTTCCATCATACAAGACAAAAATCTCAAACGAAACAAAGACCTACATTTGTCAGTTAGATATGAAAATAATAAAAATAAAAGTAACTGTATCATCTTTAGAACTTTAACAAACTAGCAAGTGAAATACAAGAAAATAGTTTGACTTCGTAAAACTCAACTAAGAGAAAAAAAAGTAAACTTTTTCAGATGGTACCGTCTTTGACTGATCATCATGAGCTGATTGAAGGTATTTATACCACACCATACAGCGAGCTAACAGAATTTTACTGCAGTTGAAATCTTGCTTCTCTAGTAAAGCTTCACTACGGTTTAATAAAGCTTTTACTTAGTTTTGCTGTTCAATCTCTGGAATACTTATGGCGTTAACGTGGCATTGAAGTATTTTGGTAAGTCATTTGCTGTGGTGGGATTGTACTTTCTATATATTATTTGCATATCGCAAAAAGTTTGATTTACTTATTGTTCTGAGTGACTGGGAGGGTAGCCCCGGTCACCCAGAGCATTAACGTACCTTTTGTTTTATTTTTTGACCTGGTCTATGAAGTTGTGATGAAAGATGCAAACGTTTCTTGCTTAATTCTTCATCTTATGACATCAGCCGTCTCCTATTGATGTTTCATAAGCAAATGCTTACTCACCACTTAACCTTGTGCCAAACATTGTAACCCTGTCCTCACTAAACTTAGTATTGGTTTCAACGTAAATACACTCAAGACATTGGAGCAAGAACAAGGAGAAATTGCGTGCCACAACGCTTTCAGGTACTGTGAAAGCACACATTTATGGCCTAGTTCACTCGTTTCATTAGACGTGATAGAAGTCCGCTTTCTTCTGCACATATCGCTGCACCACAGCTTTTTCTAATGTTGCCGACAGGTTCTACCACTCCCACGGTAGACGAGCTAAGCTCGTTTAGAGTGAATAAATGAGCGTTAAAAGCTTGTTTCACAGTAATTCCTGTGTAGGCGTCAGTATGAGCGTCGGCATCGTTGGTTGTAAGCGAAAATTGTCATCTTATGCATGACTGAAAAATCGAGAAGGATGAAAATAAATAAGTAAATGTAGAAAAATCGTGGACCAGAGTGGGGACTAAATCAGGATTGTTTGGGTCTAAGTGGTGATCAAACCTGTGTCATTTGCGTGGATGTTCTACTACATGGCCTTGCCATTTGTTTTCTTACATGATATTTATTACAAATGTGGCTTACGTATATACATAGCGTACAACATACATAAGGTCAAGGCGGCAAATGTACAATGAATTTTACAGAGTGATTCTCATGCAACACAAGGTCCAAAGTGGTAATTGAGTAGCACACTTCGTGAACTCTGTATACCTGTCTGGATAAAATTGCAGTTGGTCATATAAGTCTAATAGCTGCGCAGTCTTTGCGCAAGTGGCATCGCGAAGACATCATATGTTCCGCACAACTGTCCAACATGAGAGTTTCGCCATAAAGTGGGCATGCCCATCAACAACAGCATGTCAACTGACATGTCATTGCATTTGGGTGGTACAAGATAACAGATGCTATGAGAATTTAAATCAATTGATTTCTAAAAGCCCTCTCCAGGATAACCCAGAAAAGGATGGCGTCCTTAAAACTAATAAAGCAGCACTCTGTTCTGTATGGAACTTCCCAGGGGTGGCAGTTAATGGAGAATGAAAAATGCTTTTGGTGTTTAACCAGGTTTTTGGGGCATTTTTTCTGTATACACTTTGCAAAAATTGTCTTCGTTCTGCACTTGTTTCTGCGCTCTGTATTTTTTTAGTGAAACCATCGGTTTTTCGAGGTGCCTCGGCTCTCCGTCTTGCGGTGTTGGCCATGGAGCATGCCAGAGGCCCACATGCTCAGAGGTCCTCACACCCGTCAACCACAAGGAAGCGAGCTGGCTTCCCCAGGGACACTGAAGACAATGATTTGTATTCTATGTCGAAAGACGACACATCCGATGACAGCTTTATACCCGTTCGGGGCGAGAGGGGGAAGAGAAGGACTGCAAATACAACACAATCAGCTCCTGCAAGTACACCGGCTGTACAGTCAAGGCCTGCGCGCTGACCGCACATAATAATCTTTATGCCGGAAGATCCTACAAGCAACCTATGACTTCCGAACAGGCAAGCCCTTTCCGTTGCTCTAGGATGTGCGGTGCCAGGTCAAATTAAGGACATAAGAGTAAACCCAAGGAAGAATATTGTCGCCATAGACGTGCACGATCTCAGTGCGCTAGGACAGCTGCAGCAAATGACTAAGATAGGTGGCATTGAAATGCACCCCTTTATCCCAATAGATAATAAATCAATTGCCGGTGTAGTTTATGACGTCGACATTGCCATTCCTAATGTTGACTTGCCTACCCTCATCAAGCTTGCAAATGAGGGAACTGTGATTACGCAAGGGCGGTGCCTTGGAAATACGCGCTGCATAAATTTGTTTTTCAAGGGAGATTGCATGCCGTCCCACGTTAGAATTGGACATTTTCAACATCCGGTTCGACCATTCATCCAAAAGCCACTTCACTGTCATTAGTGCTTCAGGCTAGGACGTGTCAAGGGCGTGTGCCCCAACTAACGACTGTGTCCCCGTTGCGCTACCTCATGCCGAAGACGCCTGTCGGGCGACTGCTCTGAAGTGCGCCAACCGCAGCGGTCCTCACGCTGCCTCGTCGAAAGACAGTCCTCAAATCCAAAAGGAGCGTGTGGTTATTAGACAAATGGCCCGAGAACTTGACACACAGGGAGGCAGCCGAAGTAGTCAGGCGTCGGCGTCGACGTCGGAATCATCGAAAGTCTTCAAAGAAGGCACATTCCCGAAACGCTAGTTCCAACTCTTTAGCGGTTCCACCCAGTAGCGCCGCAAAAAGACCCACCACTTCTACGAAAGAAGCAGAGAAGCCTCCTTCTCTGGTCGAATGGCCCCTGCTCCCAACCCGCTCTTCTGCCAAGGATCCACAGTAGGTTGCGGCCACACCAGAGCCGTCTCCAGCCATGGAAAAATTGCCTAAGACAGATTGTCAAGTGATCTCGGTGCTGCGTTCACTCATAGAAGCCATCTGAGCGATATTAGTCGACATGAAGACAGCACCTGCTCAAAGCGCACTTGGAGTATAGGACGCCCTAAGCGCTGTGCTTGAATCTCTCAACTAGGAAGATGGCTTCTCACACCTCATCATTTTGTAAAGAAGTCAAGGCTGCATCCGTCATCCAATGAAACGCCAGAGGACTAAAATCACGCCTTTCAGATTTTCGTCAGTTTGTGTATAATAACGTGTTTATACTCATTGTCATTTGTGAACCCAACTTGTCGAAATCAATAAGACTTTTGGGGTACGAAGCTGTCATGTCTTCAACAAACGGTGCTGCAGCAAAATCATTGTCTTTGTTCATCGTGAGATGACGTATGTTGTGCAACCAATTGCGCCTCACGATGACAATAAGTATGTTTGCAATACTGTGAAAAAAAACGAACTGATGTTTACTCTCATAGGCGTTTATATATCGCCGTCGAATAATTTAGATTCCAGGAGATTGTCGGATAATTTGAGAGTGTGTCCTGCACCAAGGGTCATCATAGGTGATTTCAATGCGCACCATCAGGCATGGGGAAGTACGCGGACAAATGCAAGAGGTTGCAAACATCGCCTACAACTATGGCCTTACTCTCCTGAACGACGGTAGCCCCACTTTTCTTCGAGGGGTGACATACGGCCGCTGTCTCGACATTGCTTTTGGCTCCAACTCCCTCACGAGATGCGTCAAGTGGTTTTCATATGTTGAGACACGAGGAAGTGATCACATTCCAATCTACTTTAACATCAAAGGCTTGTCTAGTTGTGATCCACGGACTACCTTTCGAACAGTTCATTGGACCAACTTCAGATCTGACATGAAAGATGCTTGCAGCGATGACCTATCTGAGTTAGAGCATACAATTAAGAGCACAATGCAAAACGCCACTCACACGGTGACAATATCTTCCACACGAAACGACTTTGACATAGAGTTAGAGTGACTCCGAAGAATTCGACGCCGGGCGGAGCATCGGTATCGGCGTACAAAATCAATTCACGATCTTGGGGCAGCCAGGAGGATGCAAAAGAAGATTCGGCATCGCATGGATAGATTAGCGTCAGAACGGTGGACCACGTTTTGCCAGTCACTAGACCCTCGCAAGCCACTCTCACGCAATTGGAGAACGGTAGAAGGACTGCGTCACCATACGGAACAGCGTTTTCCATTCAAAGCGTTTGGGCTATTTCAAGGGAGGCAAGATATTGACGTCGCAGAAGATTTCTGTGCTCAGATCGCCAACCAAGCCACTATAGTCCAGATTCTCCAGTGAGAGGTGACGTCCCCTGTTCCCATGACTACCACATGGACCTTCCTTTTACAATGGAGGAGCTCGAGGCGGCACTAGCTCTCTGCAGGAGTTCAACTTCTGCGGGCCCAGATGGTATTCCTTACCGAGTCTTGTGCAACCTTGGG
Source organism: Rhipicephalus microplus (assembly GCF_043290135.1). NCBI lineage: Eukaryota > Metazoa > Arthropoda > Arachnida > Ixodida > Ixodidae > Rhipicephalus > Rhipicephalus microplus. The sequence goes on from NC_134701.1 coordinate 180,942,334, forward strand.
GAAGGTGCAAAGAGAGAACTGTTGAGCCTTTACAACATGTCGTGGCAGGATGGCAATGTTCCTGACGACTGGAAAGTAGGCCACTTGTTACCCTTTTTGAAACAGGGCAAATCCCCACTTGAACTCGCCACATAGCGCCCAATATCACTGGCCAGCTGCGTAGGGAAGATGATGGAACGTATAATACTAGGCTGCCTGGAGTGGTATCTTGACTACTACAAGATCTATCCGAATTCCATAGCTGGTTTTCGACGTGACCGCTCTTCCATTGACAATTTCGTTGATCTAGTTTCGTACGTTCAGCATGAAAGATCCCGTAAGGGACTATCAACAGCTTTGTTTCTAGACGTGAAAGGCGCGTATGTGAATGTACTACATGGAGTCAATTTGGGTGATCTTGCGGTGGTTGGCCATGGTGGTCGAGTCTTTCGGTGAATTTCGAGTTACCTGGCTGCAAGATCATTCTTTGTGTTGACAGAAAATGGCCCAACTACGCGACGCTATAATTCCAGTGGTGGCGTTCAAGGCGAAGTTCTTAGCCCGACGCTATTTAATCTCGCACTAATCGGCCTTTCTGAATACTTCCCAAGTACCAATAAAATCTCAATATACGCAGACGACATCTGTGTCTAGACTTCGGCAGCCACACGTCCTTAGATACGTTCCCAGCTTCAAAGAGCAGCAACTATGATTGCCAACTACTTGCTAATACAAGGTCTCAGCATATCACCAGAAAAATGCGCGCTGGTGGCCTTCACTAGCAAACCAATGACCCCTTATGTCATCTCAATCTACGGGGTGACCGATGTCTTACGCCAGAACCCACCGGTTTCTGGGCATGATTATTGATAGGGACCTCTGTTGGAGTCCGCCTGTGGCCTATATGAAGAAGCACCTGACAGCTATTTCTTAATTGTTCAAGTTCTTGGCAGAAAAGACGTGGGGGATGTCAGTAGACACAATGATGGAACTCCACAGAGCCCTGTTTCTCGGTTTCCTGAGATAGAGCTTTCCCGTGCTTAGCAATACCTGCAAGACCAATGTTCGTGTTCTACAGGCAGTACAAGCCCAAGCACTGACAGTGTGCCTTGGTCGTCTGCCCAGATGTACGTCAACAGAGGCAACAATTACAACCGCTGGTGACTATCCGATACAAACTCACATTGTTGTAAAAGTCCTGAGAACGCACATCAGACACCTCGCACGTGCTCCCTGTCATCACCTTGCACTGTTGCCTTCAGAGAGGCGCCAAGCATCGTTCGCTAAAATGATTGTGAAGTACAACGAGAAACTTCCCCTGGGCTTCACTCCTGCATCTAAACCATCGATACCCCTTGGTGTCTTACTTGACCCCCAGTGCATTTTAGTGTAGCAAGGATTCGGAGAAAATCTGAGCTTTCATCACCCGTGCTGAAAAAACTGTCTCTTCTTCTTTTGCACGAGAAATATTCAGATTGTGTACATATATATATATATATATATATATATATATATATATATATATATATATATATACCGATGGCTCCACTAACCGCCAATGTGCGTCAGATGCAGTAGTTGTCAAAGCAAGAGCTGTTTCCATCAGCTTTAGAACTGACCACTGCGCGGCATCTATAGCAGCGGAACTAGCTGCTTTGCGCGCTGCACTTTGTGTGGTCAATCAGGAACCACCGCAACAATGGTCGATCTTCAGGGACTCAAGGGCTGCCCTACAATCTGTGCTCTCAGCACTGCGTCACGGGCCGTACAAATAGCTTGTTTTCGAAATTCGATGCCTTCTGCACACTTCAGACGAGAAAGGGCATCATGTGACGTTTCAGTGGCTGCCAAGTCACTGCGGAGTCATAGGGAACGAACAGGCTGATACTGCCATAAGGGCAGCTCCTGAAGGATCACGAGAAGAAGCCATACCACTTTCGTGGACTGATGCTGCCAGTAATCCTCAACAACTTGCGCATGAAATCACGTTTTCACTATGGTGCCAACTAAGCAATGAAACAAATCGTCAACACCACCTGCCCTCTTTGATGGATCTCCACATGCCCACTGGGCTCGACCGAAGAGAAGCCACCCGTCTTCATCGCTTATGGCTAGGAGTGGCATTCACAAAATCTTATTCCTTTGTCATAAGAATGGCCGACAACGCTCTCTGCAATGCCTGTCATTGCGAAGAGACGCTACACCACATCCTGTGGGACTGTTCATTGTATTACATCCAGAGACAGTCACTTGCGTCCGTTCTTGCACGCATCGACAACAGCTAAATGTTTGAGGAAACTATTGTGTCAAGTTCTCGAGAGAAGACATTGCAACAAAAGGCGACGAAAGCTCTGTTGAAATTCCTACGCGACACCGACTTGAACAAGCGACTGTAACAGCAATGTCACACACCGCGAAAGACAAGACTGGACTATGACTGAGTGTGCGTGCGTCTGCTGCCAATTGTGCTTTGTTTATCTCTCTTCCCTCTCTCCTCTCTATTTTTCATCTCCCTTATCGCCAACACCCATGCGCAGGGTAGCAAACCGGCTGCCTAAAGGCTGGTCAACCTCCCTGCCGTTCTTTTCATCCTATTTTCTTCCTTCCTTCCTTGCAAAAAATGTTTTCGTTTTTGGTTAAATGGGAAGTTTCGTTACACGTAGTAGCATGTAATGACCAGCAAATCCAATATATAGCGAGCGGTAAAGTGGGGCCGGAAATTGCACATCCTTTACAGAATTATATAGGTCCTTTCCTGAGCTAGAGAATAACCCCCGTATTCACAAACGTTCCTCGACTCGAATTTCACCCTGCACTTGACAGATTTGAGCACTGCGCTGCTGCTTGGTTGAAAATGACGCTGTGCTACGCAAGAATCGCAGCAGATTATCGCTGATATGCAGTGACTTGCCGTTCCTACAGATGGCGCTCCCATCGCTTTTCTCAAGTGAAGGTGCAGCGTTGAGTGAAGAGACGTTCTAGAATACAGGGTTAAGTATACATTGGAGAATCTGGCTGTCGGAAAACGCATAAATTCGTATACTCCACAATGACCCCCTTGCAGATAAGGAGGCGATCCAAAATTAGTATATTCCACTAAATTTGGCAAACCTTCTGCGAAATTCACTTTCAAGAATGTTCGAAACAGTGGATGAGCACAGTCACGAAAAAATAAAAAGTGTCACGCTAAATGATTAATAAAGAGGTGTACCAACCCAAGACTACCTGCACAAGCAGGCCTATAGACAATGTCCCGCTTCGTCGGTTAATAGGTTAGTGACTAAATAAAGGTAGCAAATATAGGGTGAAACGTTTGTATGTAAACCTTCGATTTGCAGGTTCGAAACCTTCGAACCTGCAAATTATTTGCAGTACGTACAAGATTTTTGTTGCCAGAAACAGGTTAAATGCTTCAGCTCTGGCAAACATGGAGAGGTTACGAGGAAAAAACGTCTGGGCACAGCGCTTTAGGGTGGGTTCACGTTCCTTCCATTATTTGCACTTGATGAATATGCATATAATGTAACGCCTGAGTATTCTGGCGGAACACAATACCATTATATACCCTATAAATAGGTTGGTTTATATGGCCATGAACCAAACCACAGTCGCAAACATTTAGGAAAGTTAAATCGTGCCCCTGAAATTTCTCCATGTTCTCTGAATATTGACACCATCATTTGTATACTAAAAAGATCTGTACAAAAGAACACTAAGACATCTGCATACGCCAATGCCTTTACCTCATTGCCATAAGCACTGAAACTGTGGACGTTACTAGATCGAATTACACTTAAGCACAGTGGCTCCAAGTAAAAAGCAAAAAGCATTAGCGACAACGGACAGCCCTGTTTGAGAGACGAGTTAAGAAACATGGGCTTTGAAAGATTGTAAATGGCATTTAAATGTGTTGAAAATTCGTTGTAGCATAATTTCACACCTTTAAATATATTGGAGTCAACGTTGGCATCTTCGAGAAAAGAAAACAAAAAAGAATGGCGAATACAATCGAAGGCTTTCGCTATGTCTACTTACAGTATTGCCAGTTTTTCATAATAGGGTGAACAATGTTCCATTACTTTGTGAGCAATATTTATGTTAGTCCATTTTGAGTGATCTTTTTTACCGCTGGTCTGACGGGTACCGATACGTATTGACATTGTAAATTGAAGTCTGTTTGGAATTACTTTTAGGAAAAGAAATTTTAGTCAACGTTGCACTATGTAAATGGTCTGTAGCCATCAACGTGACAAAGTTTTTTCTATTTGAGTATTTTGGAATTATAACAGCGTGGCTTTTAGTAAAAGAACGAGGAAGCGTCTAGGAATTTAAACTCAGCGTAAAAATGTCAGGCAGTACAGGGCACCGTAACTAATTAAAGGTTTTGTAAAACTCGCAGGACATCCCATCAGGTCTACTTGTAGAGTGAATGGCCCACTAGTGGATTCACATTTATTTTCAGTTAGAGGAGTCAAAAATGACGGAAACTGCATCACGAGGTGTTCGTTTTAGTTTTCAGAAGAGGTGCTCAACAAATTTTTTCTGCTTGCGAAAAAAGTGAAAAGAACTTCCTTTGCTTGGATATGCAATAAAAGCAGTATTCATGCTTCACAAACACACGCTTCCTGTATACATGCTTCACAATGCAACAAGAAATATGGCATTAATAATGCATGATACAAGCGTTCATTGCAAACGGGCTTAAGAACATGCTGCTATCATATTGGTTCGGTGGTTGAAAGCCGGCACCCCGCTAAAAAATACACGCAAGCTACTAGGCCCATTCGCTTAAGAACACGCAGAAGGTGCATGATAAATTTGAAAAGGTTTCATGCACTAAATGTTTGAAGTACGCACTAGGAAACGAATGTCGCTATCGCGTTCAGCTTCTAAACGCGAAGCTTTAGGTTCACCTATTTTTTATAGTGTCACATTTATTGTATCCTTATTCAATTTGTTAAGCTTTTTAAGCTTCAGCAAATGACGTAGAAAAAAACGTGCTTCGAACATACATTTTAGTCTAGGAGTAGATTATGGTACCAAGACCAAAATAGTGACCTCTTCTGCGCGCACGTAGCACGTTGGTACCGCCAACAGGAGTGCTATGCTTAAAAAATTTACCTTCGCTTATTTGCCAGCAATGTGTCACACCCTGAAAGTGAAAAAAAGTATTGCAATTATTCAGTGAGTATGGCAGCAACGATGCACAGTAGCATACCTTCTCTAACCTTCTTTTGACGTATTGGCGGTGGCTGCACATATATTCAAATAAACCACTGAAGCAAAATGCCATAGCGCGTACCACGCGCGCTATATTAATTTATTTATGAACATGAAATATGCGTTTATTATTTGAAATAGAAATATTCCCTCGGTATTATAGTATATTTCTGCAAAACGTTTGGGCTCAACTGTCTTGGCACTTGTCTGAATTACATTTAGCACGTTCCCAAAACTTAATGGACGAGTGTGGCATTTCCTACAGTGTCTTTTTCGACGAAGTGATGCATTCTAAAGCACTTCAGTGTTACTGACATCATATAAACACTTGCGTATGTCGAAAAGAAAGCAAATGCTTTTCTAGCTTGTGAAACACTTGGTATATTCAAATAATCATAGTGGTAAAAAATTTACGTAACAAATCCACGATATGATAATGAGGGATGCCCAAGATGAGGGCTCAGGAAATTCAGATCATCTGGTGTACATTATTCTCTACTGACATCGCACATTTTACGGGCCTTTAGCATAATGACTCCGTCGAAATACGACCGCCACGGCCGGGATCAAACCTGCGACTTTCAAATCAGCATTCAAGCACCGTAAGGGCTACAGCGCCGCTGCAGACCCCTCGGCATTTTCTTCGGACGTTCTTCACGTGTGAATTGGAACGGGGGTGCACCTGTGCATATTTTTGCAGGCAGTCAACGTACGGTGCTACACAAAAAATGCCAATTCGTGGTAGGTAAAAACAAATGCTATTGGCCCCAGCACAGAACTCGAAAAAATAAGAAAAAGGAAAAACCAACAAACTACTTTTGCTGAGTCGCGAGAACTGTCTTGAAAAAAAAAAATCAAGACTTTCAAGAAACGCAGGGCACTTCCCTTCATGCGTCACGTGCCGAAAGCGTTCGCAGCCACTGGTGCACTCCTAAACTATAGAATAGATGTTTTCCTCGTACACGACAGAAAAAAATTTATGAACTGAACTTGTTTATGAAGAAAAAGAAAGTGCGCGGAGAAACTCCTGAAAACTGTGAATCACCTAAAGTTCTGCGATGAAGATAGCGAGACGTGCCTGCACTCAGGATCTCCTAGTGTTTCCCACTTTCTTTTTTCACTGGTGGCTGCGAGTACTCTCAAGAAATGGGTCAAAGCAAACCGTCTTCGAGAAAGCAATACCGAAGTGGATCTCCGTAGGCGAATGGTCCTCGTCGGGCCACGCACTTCTGGAGCGTGACCAAGTTTTTAGGCTAAAATCTAAAAACGCTTAACATGGCATCGGTTAAATTATCCCCACGAACACGTTCCTGCATCTAATTTATTTTTCAGTCATTCTACGCTGAATTCCATTGCTTTAACGAGAGATTCAGCGTTATTGCAAAGTTTACGGGCTGTCAGCCAGCAGCACTTCTCCCTAAATTCATCACTGAAGAGCACATTTTAACGCTACTTATCTTTATTGGCTTGTGATTGTCTCACATATTCAGTGGTTCCAATAGTATTATAGCCACTGTTGATTAGCAAGCTCAACCTCTTGAGCAAAAAAAAAAACTACAGATATATCTGCCATTTTAGATGCACCAGCATCGGACTGCAACAATATACAATAACAACAAAATTAAGGTTCAGTAATTAAACAAAATATTATATTGGAATGCAGAAGAACACTTCACTACGGAATTGATGTTCCGAATGAAAAAAAGGTTTTCAAAGAGAAATCAAGACGCTTGAAGAAGACATTACATACCTACGTACCACAGTCAATATTTACCAATGCAAAAGAGGTGGCGCCAGGGCTCACTTTTACATAAAAGGTAAGTAGCTTTTCTCTCATTCTAAGATATGCAATGCGTGTTCTGCATCGATAGCGCTTCATAAATGATGAAATGGGCGTATACCTCGTGGCCATATATGCCAACGTCAAACAAATCACGCGTTTTACCGCCCCTGAACTCGTGACCTTCGCATACAACACAATCACGCGAAAAACGTTATAGATGACGTCTTACAACTTGGTTCACAGAAAGAGCCTGGCCACGCAGCTCGACGCCATGCTACCTATTTCCACCGATCTAGGAAACCGCTACATCATCCGTGATGTTCAGCGCGCCGGAGAAAACAGAAAAGTCACCCGTCTACGCATCGACATCCTGCAAAAGACTGACTGCTATAATTCGAACCCTCGATGACGCCACGTAGAATGTCTCATCAGCGACCGTGTTTGGGTCCAGATGCTGATATGCCAACGTAGAGTAACTGGAAAATTAGCTGCGTGTCCGCGTGCTGCACTGCAGAGGTCGTCGAAAGACGATAGTCTTCTGTCTAGAGGCGCTTCGTGTGTTACGAACGCCATCTATCAGTAATGTTAGAAAACGAAAGTTACGGCTGAACAAAGAACCACTGGTAGGTAGCAGCAGCGTGTCGTTGTAGCCATTTCAGCGAAGCTTAGAAAGCACCTGCTTTTTCGTTCTTAGGGTTGCATTACCCGCTCGGCGTAATGACCAATGAGGTCTTCAAAATTTTGTATCTATGCATTTTCTGAATAAAGAAACACACTACCTAATATTAGGGTAATAATGCTGCTCCTCAATTCTGCGAAATAAATACTTTTTTGAATTACATTGTTCACAAGAATGAACCTGTGCACGAGATCAAGATTGGGCGTTGAAGAAGAGCCTAAACATTCGCAGGGGGCTCAATCCTTTGGCAGACAAAAAAAATAAAAGACCAAACTTTTTGTGGAAAAATATCCCAATAAATATTTTCGTCTTTACCTATTACCTCTAACGCTTTATCTGCAATATCTCAGCTCATATAAGGTGCTTAAACAACAAGGTTGTCCCGGACGGCCTAACGAACTCAGTTCTACCACTGTTTTAAAGCTGCAGTACACTGATCAAATGGTTCATATATCGTGTGTCTGAATGCGTTATATGTGCGCTAAGATGGATGGATGGATGAATAGCTTTTATTGGGGTCCTGAAGGATTCCACCCCCGTTTTATAGGGGTAGGATCGCGGCCCGCTCCCACGTTGGGACGGGGAGGCCAAGCCTCACCGCCGCATTGTGGGCCTTCTGGACAGCTTTTTCCTCCCTGTCCTTCCTCATTTATTCCTCCTCCTCCTCCTTGAGTTGTTGAATGAAAACCTGACTCGCGAGCATTAAATGAAAGGAGTTCTCAGAAAATTCTTCATTCTTTCTTTGTAAAGAGGGGCACCTCCAGAGCATGTGGTTAAAATCACTTGCATTCTGGCAGTCCGGACAAAGTTTTGAAATATCGGAGTGATGGCTATAGGTTACGAGGCTAGGGTATGTTCCCGTCTGAAGCATGCGAAGAGAGATTGCCTGTGGCCTAGACAACTTTTCGTGTAGCAATGGAAAGGACCTACGGCCTAATTTATAATGCCTCGTGATCTCGTTGAAGGTAGTCAAAATGTTCCTAAAATGAGGGCTGGGTGCTGACTCCTCTGTCTGAGAAGCACAAGTCCCGGCGCGGTATGTGAAGCCTCGCGTCTTGGAATTAGCTAGCTCACTGACATTGGGAAGGCCTCCGACCCTCAAGCCAAGGTGAGCAGGGAATCAAATAATAGTGTGGTGGCTGAGTTCCTTGTGAGCGAGAGTTCTCAAAACTTCCTTGCACACGGAACCAGAAGCGAAGGCCCTAGCAGCGGATTTAGAGTGCGTATAAATATCAGTCCTTTGTGGATCAAGGAGTGCTAGTGCAATGGCCATATGTTCTGCTTTGTAAAAAGAAGCGGCTCGAACCGACGCTGAGGATAAAATCTAACCCCTAGTATCTACGGATACTACTGCAAAGCGAGCGGAAATGCCATACTGGGCGGCATCAACAAAGCATTAAAAAGAGTGTTTGTGAGCTTGAGCTAAAACAGAGGAGGCTCGAGCGACACACCTGCCCGCGTTGTACTGTGGATGCATATTTTGTGGAAGGGGGCACCCTTTGAGGCGAGAGCGCATATAATAATCGAGTGGCGTATATTGCACTTCGAGCGTCAGGGGGTTGACTCCAGTGTCAACTAGAATCTTTCTCCCCGCTGGTGCGATCGAAAGCCTGGCAACCTGTGCCAGTTGTTGAGCCTCGATAACTTCTTCAAGCGTGTTGTGGACTCCAAGTTTCATAAGGTTCTCAGTGCTTGTGCGCATAAAAATGCCAAGAACTTTCTTTATGCTTTTCCTTTTGAGGATGTTCAATTTGTTTCTTTCATGGAGCTGCCACCTGTGCATAGATGCGACATAGGTTATGTGGCTAATCAAGAATGCATGGAGCAGTCTGAGGAGGTTGTGCTGTCGAAGACCACCCCAACTGAAGGAAATGCGCGAGATTAGTCGGATGACCCCTTGCGTCTTAGAAGTCAGATGGTCGATCGTGCGGCCGTTCTGTTCATTAGCCTCGATAATAATGTCCAGAACGTGTATGAAGTCCACCCATGGAATGCGCTGCCCCGATGCCGTGTGCAGCCTAATGTCGATGTCCGCCAGTGGTTGCCAGTTTTTGGGTTTCGGTCCCCGTATCGTGGGTCGATATAAGAGAAGTTCGGACTTTGCTACCGAGAGCTTGAGGCCCATTTCATATATGTAGACCTCAACACAGTCTACGGCCTCTTGAAGAGAGCTCTCCACAGAGCCCTTCGAGCCACCGACACTCCCTATGGTGATGTCGTCCGCGGAGATGGCGAACTTGATGCCTTCTTGGTTTGAGAGCTTGGCAGCAAGACCGCACATTGCAATGTTAAACAACAGTGGGGAGACGACTGAGCCCTGCGGGGTGCCGAAGGAACCGAAACCGTAGGGCTCAGATTTGAGATCCCCAAGCTGTATAGTGGCTTTTCTATTCCTGAGGAACGAGCTGGTGAACTTGTGAAAGTTGGCTCTAAAGTTGAGAGAAGAGATGGAGGCAAGTATGTGGGAGTGCGAGACATTGTCGAAGGCCTTTTCAAGATCCAAACCGAGAATAGATCTAACGTCTTTTGTCTCCTAATCTGTGCGCTAAAAAAACTAGTTTAATTTGAAATGTTATTGTTGTTGTATATTACATGCATGATTACAATTGTATGTACTGCGTTAAGTATCGATATGATGGTTTTTTCAGAGAGGGCTATTGTCCTGGTATATGGATGTGTTTAGAATTCACCCGCAATGACTGTTTGCAGAGCTCGGTGCAGACCATGCCACAATTTTCCAGACGCTTCGCCATCATTTCGTTAGGACTACACACAGGACGCGGACAGTTTTTTTTTCATTTGAGTTTCACCAGTGATAATGCTGGAATCTTCAATAGCACACCTAAAATAGCCGATGCGCTTTCCTCTGAGTCAATATTAACGGCCAATGCTATGCTCACTCCTATAAGTGTGCTGTGTGAATGTATGAATCTGGTGATGTGGTAATATTTTTTTTTCGGGCACAGGTTTGTCGAAATAAAGAGTTTTCTATGACACACGCTGACTGCTAACATAGTCAACTTCTCGATCACGTCGTATTATAACTGCTATCTACCCACGATGCAAAAAACAATGTTGAAGTAGTGCAGTGGGCGCTTCATTGCGATAGGTGTACGCATTTCTGTACTTGGAAAGGTTAGTTTACTTATGCGCACTTTATTTCATCCCACTTTTAACGTGTTTGTATGTTCGATTATACTTTTCTCCCATCATTCATTGCTCGCTTCTTGAGAGGAAGGTGACTGGCGTTTGTAGCCTATGACGACAGATGCATGCTCACTTTTCAAAACTTTTAACGTAAACACCTACGGATACGCTTGAGTTCGTACTAAGTCAGCACTCGGTGCTCGGACAAAAACACGCTTCATGTTACTTTTATGTGTCTGCTAAAAGACGGCGTGAAGTCACACTTACTTGAATGCAGCCGGCGAATGCCCAAGACATGCCGTATTTCCTGCAGAGATACGACTGGCCATGGCAGCCGTAGCTGTCAGTTTTGCGTGGGAAGCGCTTTGTTTCTGATAAAAGCCCACGCTCAGAATTCGTAACGAAGGCGTTTTCAGAAAGCTTTCTGGTTGGGTATGTGTGCGTCTGGCAGCTTTATAAAGCGCGACCCGTACCCGCGTCTGCAAGTTTTCTCGTAACGTGACAGAAATAGAAACCATCGCTTGGGCACTAGGGTGACGTAAAAACGTTACCGCTACACATAATGCGCTGACTACGTGGCATTGATTGGGCTCACTTGCAACACTTCCTTTGTGGTTAGCATTAGCTTTTCAAGCACTCACTGCCTGGATACGCAAAAACTTCGTATTCACGTCAGCAGCTGGCATAATCTAAATGTGGATAATCACGATAGATGAATAAATATGGGGGATTCTACGTTCCGGAGCTACCATGTGACTATGAGTGACGCCGTAGTGGAGGGCTTCTGAAATTTCGGACACTTTGGGTACTTTACCGTGCACCCAAGTCTGAGCACACGAGCATACAGCATTTTCGCCTCCACTGAAAATAGAGTCACCGCAGCCGGGATTCAATCCCGCGACCTGCGGGTGAGCAGCTGAGTACCTTTGCCACTAAACCACCACGGCGGTGTCGACGCAAACCATTGTCTCTTTGAAACACATTAGATTATTTCCGACACGCCAAAACAAAACAATGATATATCCGTGTGCTGGGTAGTGTGGAGATACGATAACTACTGAGTAAAAATAGTTAACTACTGAAATACAAATAGATTTTACGGATGCACAAACGTATCTCTAACTGTTTATCACGATACATTCGCATCCCAATGTGGCCATCATTGCTCTAAATATATCCCGTTATTATACTTTTGTGGGTACTCATGTGCTGAAAATAAAGCTCTTTGCGGATGGTTTTGTTGTTTACAGGAAACTAACTTCCACAGATGACGTTTTAGTTCTGCAAGCAAATTTCACCACTTAAAGAAAATGATGCAGCAAGTGGCAGAGGGGAGGAATATGAACATCGAAAAAAAAATACAGGTACTTTCTGTTCACTGAAATCATTTCTGCATGCTTTATCGCTTATAAAACAAAGAATTTGGTAATAAACGTTACTTCGTTTGTGTATTTAGGCGTAATACTCGCTTCACGTTTAACCAGAACTGCAACTGTAGAGCATATTAGTAATAAGGCTCAAGAAACTCTGCCTTCTTAAACGACGCTTGCATTTCACTAACAGGGACACAAGACTGCGCGCTTTCAATTCATGGATTCGGTCATTTCTGGAATACGTTTAAGTCATATGGCATCCTCACCTAATCGTTCTTACTAACATGCTAGAAATGGTGCAGAATGAGGTACTTGGTATATCTCGCCGTATCATTCACATTACATCAGTATTTCGATACTAAAAGACGAACTTCCCCGCCGCGGTGTTCTAGTGGCTAAGGTACTCGGCTGCTGACCCGCAGGTTGCGGGATGGAATCCCGGCTGCGGTGGCTGCATTTTCGATGAAGTCGAAAATGCTATAGGTCCGTGCGCTCAGATTTGGGTTCACGTTAAAGAACCTCAAGTGGTCAAAACTTCTGGAGTCCCCACTACGGCGTCATTCATAATCATATGGTGGTTTTGGGACGTTAACGCCCACATATCAAAAAACAAAGTTCGCCTGACCACCCTTGCCTTGCGCAGGCGACATATCCGAATGTCGTTCTTTCGCTTACTTTTTCACAGCAGCTCTACTTTCGCCAACTCGCATAGCTTTTCAGCCCCTCTTACCTCAACCCGCCCAGATCATGTGCACAAGGTGAACCCCATTTTCACCCCGAAGAACAAGTTTCAAAATTCGCCATTATCAATGTGCACAATGGTTTAGAACTCCCTTCCACCAAAAATTGCTGAAAAAACAGATCCTTCTGTATTCCATTCGAACCTGCAAGGCTATTTGTATAGCAAGGAACATTGCTAATCTTTGTATGATTGCCCTTGCTTTATTTCTTTATTTTTTCGCTTTTAATATTCAATGCTCTTCAGTTTAGTTTTTATGTTGTCTTCATCACTTGTTGTGTTTGTTTTTGCACTCATGATTTCGTATTTGACTAATGTTGGTGAATATACTTGACTAGAATATGTAACTCGATATACTCACTGTTCCCATTTGTCATTTTCTTTACCTCTATATAGTTTCGTTGCTTATGTTTTTTGAAATGATAAGTATTCCTTTATATTGCCCAGTCAGATATTTGGAATATTGCAATGAATAAATAAAATATTGGGCGATAAACCTGATCACTTCACTCTCTCGACAATGAATAAAATGGCCAATAATGACAGATGTCGACAGATAAAAACGTGCACAAAAAAAGAAGAAACAGCCAAATTTTTTGAAAATATAGCATTCAATAAAACAAAAATATTGTAATTTTCTAAAGGCGAAAACTGAGGAACTCCTTGCTTTCGAGAGTATTTTTTCGGTTCCATAACTCACCCACAAGCAACCGTAGAGCAACCAGATGCATCACATCGCATGGTAGCGTGAAGCCGCGCTCTCCAGTTTACCGGGAAATTTTTACAGCACTTTGCAAAACGAATTCTGAGACCCAAGTCGTGGTTGGGAAATACTGCCAACTGCCGAGATAGACAAGGAAATATGCCCATGCAATTTACAATGGGTGCATGCGAACCCCACAGTCAAAGTGTTTTCTTATGTTATTCTTTCTTGGTAGGTGATCGACCCCCCTAAGTTTAAAGAGCCATAAATTCTTGTTTTATTCAATAGTGCATGAAACAGTACAAGAGTTACTGTCCATAATTTTCAGCTGTTCTGAATTCTACACTATAAAGTACGTGCACAATATCTGGCCTGAAAACTTACGAGACCATCTCTTGAGCAAGAGCGAGATTAAAGATATGCAAGGTGCCAGAGTGGAAACTGTACGCGCGTTAAGAAGAAAAATTAAATCTATTCGTGTACTTGGTCACTGAGTACACCAGAAACAAGGAGAACAAGGCAGGACTCTGTAGCTTATACTGCGGCCACTCGCTGTAATAGAGCAGTAACCTGGCCAAAAGCCGCCCTTTACCAAAAAGGTGGCAGGCTTCTTTATTTGCGTGAAAAATTAAAGTACCCAGACATTCCGAAATGACGTCTTAAAACCTTCTGTGGGCACCACTTCTCATAGCCTCTATCAAAATCTGGAAAGAATTCAGCAAGAGTGTGTTCCGAGCATTGAACTTTTCACTTTAAATTAAAAAAAGGTATTTCGATATCGAATTCACTCCGAGAAACATGTTTCACGCGGCCTGCAATATTTGGTATTTTTGAATGAATAGTCTTACATCCATTCGGACTGACACAGTAGCTACGTCTAACAGAAGCATTATTCACTTTATAAAACATCAGTGGTTTCAAAACGCAGCCTGCTGTATTTTACCTTTCAAAATATTTTTATCTTTCGTAAATGCTAAGTTCAGCCTAATAAAGTAAAGGTAAAATGCTTTTTACGGGTATTTTGATGTGTATCGAAGACGATGTTTTGGAGAAATCGTACAAATGTACAGAGTGTGTTACTCTGCAGTAACAAGAGTAAATAAACCTTCCTTAGATGTATAACCCATATCAGACTAAACACACACAAAAATAAGTTCAAATTGTCCTCGCCATGTTGTGCATTTGTCTATAACCCATTCGTTTCCATGCAAGAGGCGGAACCTGCTATGTGATGTGTGTATTTGCCCGTAAACATTTACAGTGCTTAGAAAGACATTGATTGCGCGAAAAGCTACAAAAAAACAAGAAAACTACAAGAGCGTGCAGCCATTGCAGGGATAAAAGTATTGATCTTTCTTTGTTTTGCGTTTTTTTTTCAATTACTGAGCAAGCAGATGATTGTTTTTCCGCGTTGCTCTTAGCTGTAGAACTCATTACGAAAATGAAGATATTCCCCACATGCGCATTCTAGCATTTCCTATGAACTCACGTGCACGCATGGACCATATGACTCAAGTGATGTAGTATGCTAGTATTAAAGCCTGCCTGTATTATCATATCGGTGCGCTAGGAAAAGTAAGTCACGCTATCAACGCTGCCAAATAATGTGTGCTGTTCATGCAAAAGCAAGTATGTATGAATAAAAAAGACAGGATGGACAGCGTTTTTAGTCCGCTATATGTTGAAACCGATGAATGTATAAAAAAAAATACGGCAGGGAGGCTGGGTGATTCATCAGTTGGAGAGAGAGTGGCCTAGGCTGTAGATGAGCTCTGAGAAAAATCCCTTATCACACCCTGCTGTTCCTTTCGTCGCATTCGTTAAGAACATGAGAATTTACACTATTCATCGATAGCGTTAAAAAGCTCAGTTCACTAAAATTTTGGTGTCAGTGTTGATGTCGCCGTCCGTGTCATTGCTGATTGATTGATATGTGGAGTTTAACGTCACCAAACCACCATATGAGAGACGCCGCAGTGGAGGGCTCCGGCAATTTCAACCACCTGGGGTTCTTAAACGTGTACCCTAATCTGAGCACACGGTCCTACAGCATTTTCGCCTCCATCGGAAATGCAGCCGCCGCAGCCGGGATGTCAGTGTCGTTGTTTGGGAGCAAAGAATGATCTTGTGCGGGACTGAAAAATTTAGAAATATGCAAATGCAATAAAATAACTTATAAAAACTTCTGGGTCGTAGTGGGGACTTAATCTGGATTGTTTGCGTGGAAAGCAGGTGTTTTAGCGCAGATTCACGCCTCTGCTTGTCAATACAGTGAAAATCACTTCCTCTGCTCGGAAATGCAGGGAAAGTCAAACTCATACTTTACAAACTCACGCGTCTTGTACAGATGCTTCCCAATACAAGATGTATTATCACAGTTTATGCATGGTACAAGAATACATAGGCGTAGGGCAGTAGAATATGTAACTATCATAAAGACTTCGTTGTTCAATGCACAGACGTTACTGCGCCAATTTACGTGAAGCCACGGAGTGGGCGCATAGCAAGGTCAAAATTATTTCGTGTCTGGAACTACGCATAAGGACATGACATCGCTATCGCGCTCAAGTTTCTAAAGGCGAAGCTTAAGGGTCCCCCAAATTTTTATGGCGTCATTCGATTGTTTCTCTAGAAGAAGTGAAAGCTGGGACAGTTGGTGACAGTACCTGAACATAATTTAACTCGGCGCACGACTACGCGGACACAAAGAGAATACGCGGTTCCTTCTTCTCTTGTGTCCGCGTTGACGTGCACTGTGTTTAAATATTTTTAACGATTGTTTTTCTAACCGTGGTCTCACCAACATGGGGCCTGCTTTCTATATTTGCAGGGCTGCAGAACAAGCAGGCTCCTGTGCTCGGTAAACATTGTTCAAATCCAACCGACGCCAACTTCAGCAACTCTGTGAGATTAGGTATGTACCTCTCCTCTTTGAATATTATTTCGAAAACCTTGTTAACTGGTATCATGGCTTTATAGATACCCCAAATAAAAACGTTTCTTGATGGCAACTTTTGGTCACTGGCAACATGCCATGGAATGCATGTTTTCTTCAATACTATAGATATTATTTGCATTATATGCATAGCGTGGTTGAACCAACACTATATAAAGCAGATGTATATTTAGACGCGAAATGCGCATGAATATGGAAATTGTGTCGTTAATGGCGCAGCTTGTTCACAGTGAGGCACAATGAAAAAGGCCGAGTATCAGCACGACTCCCGCAAGGATAGTTTCGGTGTTAGCAACGGGATGTGTTGTTAAACTATATACATCGACGTTAAACTCACTAGCCAAGATTCGCCGCGAGATCAATCCTGCTGAATGGTTTTTTATCTTGCCTCAATTACTTACTTATGGGTTGCTGCGTTTAACTGTGAAGTCGCACGGGAAGAAAAGCACCGTTAATGGCCTAATTCAGTAACCGGAACTGTCCTGAATGAAAAGCTAACCTGCACACCTCGGTGTAGGTTGAAATTCCTTTTGCGTCAGTCTATAAGGTATGAAAAAGTTCGCAAGAATTAAAACAGCTGTGCCAGAATGATGCACTTAGAAAATGCAGTGTATAACGCACTACAAATACGAGAGTACCTCTGCCGAGTCAAGACTCGAAAAGTGAGAACTTATATTCGAACAGCAGAATGCATATTTCATATATGACTCTGAAAAATCGCAAGTATTTTGCACTTTCGAAAAAAAATTGTGCGGCTAAAAACTTTTTTCTGTGGGTGGCTTGTCCATGCGTAATATTTAGTGTAGCAGGTTTTGAAACGCAATATTCGGTCAATTTTCACGCGGAGTTTGCTTGCCATTTTCGTGTTCGCGTTGTGTCACGTTTTCACGACGGTCACTTAGGGGTTTGCTTTGTGCGCCACGAACTTACAAGCTCCAACACAAACTAAATGTTTTCTTGGTAGCTTAATTTCTGATGAGGATTATGAGTTTTGGCGTAACGACAAGGGCAGCATATAGTCTTTTTTGCGGTAGAATAGAGATGCACATGAATGGAGACCCGAGATGCACATGAATATTGAGATTGTGTCGTTCACGGCGCAGCTTGTTCACAGTGAGGTACAGCGGAAAACGCTGAGTACTACGCTGGAAGGCTACTACGCTGCAAGGTAAGGTGAATCATAAATATTATGTGACATCGTGTTTTTTGCAGATCACAATTTCATTCCCAAAATTCTTTACTTGCTTAGACTGTTTAAAGAGAAAACAATGGGCCAATAATAATATGGTAATGATATTAGCAAAGGTGGCAGACAAATTCCAAAATTTAGTTATGAAGTTCTGAATTCTTGGCTGAAAATTTCAGTTACCAACGACTGCGAATGGGATGTTCATGCTACTTGAGTCTCAAATTAGAGTGTGAGACGCTGAGCAGTAACAAGTTGCGTGTAGAATTCACCGTATGGGTGTTGTGTTGCCATTCTCCCTTACGACAGATTGACAATAGCAACGAAGGACAAAAGAGAAGCAAGAACTCAGTCTAGTGTAAATTTTTAGCACACAATTTTCAGACTGTTGGATATGTGAATATTTCTGCTGGTGTCAAGGAGTGCAATTTGACTATCTATATTCCAAAGTAACTGCAGACGCTTGTGGGCAGCAGTAAGTACAGAGTATAAATAATTCAAAACTTTTCTTCTTCATGACTAAACCTGGTCCTCTTCTATCCCGTACCCGAATCCCGGTGTGTGTGTGTGTGTGTGTGTGTGTGTGTGTGTGTGTGTGTGTGTGTGTGTGTGTGTGTGTGTGTGTGCGAGTGAGTGAGTTTGAGCTATAGGCTTTACTAACCACTGCGTGAATGTGCGTTTTTCTGATGTCTGACTCACAGAGCAGAACACCTTACGTGCACAAATACGTGTAAAAAAAGAAACCAAAACAATTTTGACTTGCCCTCGCAAACCTGGGCTACTAGAGCTACCACAAGCAAACATCGTCAAAACGTTGTTTTTCACCGGAACCCCCAGAAGGATTGGAAGTTCTCCGAGAAGATTGCTAAGTTGGCTGTTGACATCGCGAAAGCATGTCTAAAGTTACGCTGACAAAAAAGTCTGAAGCGAAGTGTCATCTTCCATGCTAAAAAATTCTACTACAAAGAAAAAAATGTTCCAAGATTACTGCAGAAAAGAAACGCATAACGTCAAAACAAAATGAAAATTGCATATAGCACTTATGAAAAATAAAGCTTTCTGTGAAAACATTGCATGGTTAAAACCCCTTCGTTGTGAGCTTTTCTTTTTTTCGAAACTTTGAAGCATTACCTGTGACGGCGAGTTGTAAGAAAGGCTGCTGGCGAGCAGCAGCCTTTCTTTAGAATACCGCGTATTGAGCGCAATCGACCTGGCTGTTGCCTCTATAAGCGCTATGCTTATTTACATTATACCGTGCCGTGAGCAATAGTATTAGCAGATTATTTTATTATTAGTTTGAAGGAGTTGGTTGACAATTTGGAATACGTTTTCAAAAGGCCCGGGTTTATATGCTTCGAAGGATTCATGCACAGTGTTTTTCGTGGTCCCAGAATAACAATATAACAGTTTAAATAGATAAGGTTTTTAAAAACATTAAGAGTGTTTTGCACATCTTCACTGTTTCATTACCAATATATCAGAGCTCAGTCTATCGACCCTCACTTCCGAGAGGCCAGGCGATTGTTGTAGGTTGTTAGTTGAATAAAAACCTAATTGATTCATTTCAACTCCTCCAATGCATAATATGTATGTAGTACCGAGCAGATGGAACTCACAATGTGTCGTCTCAGAAGGCTGCCTTGATTTTACAACTCCACCTCACACTCTATTGTGGTTTCATTGCATGTCTCACTTTTCTAGCTTTATGGCTTTTCCCTAGAATTCTCAAACTCAATTGCAGTGGAAGCACAGTACACGATTAGATAACAGTCCAAGCTGGTGCAGCGTCCATCCACGTGGGAGATGGTGTTTGGTTAGCTGTTTGTCCAACAACCCACGCTTTCTGGCTCTTCTCTATTGAAAGTTCACGTCCGTTGGCCACGAGAAACAGCAAAGACAGAAAGCCATATTTTGCGGAATCTAAACTACTGTCTTTTAAAACAACATATTTTGTTTTTATGCATAAAATAACAAACGTTGTTGACTGCTGTCTATAACGAAACAGGGTTATAGTTGACCTGAGCTATCATACCGAAGAAACAATATTTTACAGTCAGAGCAGTTATGAGATTACAACTCAGGTCACGCGTGGCGCCGTAGTTGTTCGCCGGCGCCACCGGGGTCCATAAATACTATAGCATAAAATAGGAAGGAAAACCTTGTACCAAGAACACTGTGGGGCTCGTACCCGTGTCCGCTGCTTCCCAGCCCAGGATTCTACCACTGAGCTTCACCGGGGCTTGGGACTTGTTCACCAACTTGCCTTAGGCAAGCTTGATATCGGGAAATTAATCTCGTTGATATGAATAATAAAAACGTTTCAGAACAGGAAAAGTACAACCAGGCATCACACAATGCGAATAGCGTAACGAGTGGATCATTCAAAGCTCCAACTCATTACAAAAGGTTGTTTATGATAACCACTTAAGTGTACCACATGCGTAATGCAGGTAATTCCTCGTCGTCGTCGGCCATTGCATGAACAATTGGCACAAAATTCTTTGTAGGTGTTTAGCGGATACCATGCTTCTCAGAAGAATGACAAAAAAACAGCATAGCGAATACCGGCCTACTACCCAGAATTTATTATAACTATTGCCGTATTGAGTTCTCAGCAAGTGTACTTGCCGCAGTTACCCAATTTGTGTTTCAAAAAGTCACTGATAGGCTACTCTTTAAACTTTCGCTTTGACTGAGCATGGCCTTCCACGCAAGCCTGGCGTTTTTTGCCCTTGTCAAATAGCTTTCGCTTTCAATTTTTCGATTGACCATTAAGTTCAAAAAAGTTCAAATGAGAAACAAAAAAAAAACATTCAGTTT
The DNA here is from genome assembly GCF_043290135.1 of Rhipicephalus microplus. Classification (NCBI taxonomy): domain Eukaryota; kingdom Metazoa; phylum Arthropoda; class Arachnida; order Ixodida; family Ixodidae; genus Rhipicephalus; species Rhipicephalus microplus. The sequence goes on from NC_134701.1 coordinate 180,962,919, forward strand.
GGGCATGATCACTCTTGAAGCATTGCACATATTCCTATCTACAGCCTTTTCGCTACTGCTACAGAAATACTTCGAGAATACGCTCCTGTCAATTGAATGTTGTTGCAAGTTTTCTGTATACTTATAAACCCAAATATTTCTATTGAAATGAACCAAGTTATTTCAGTAGGCAAAATTTCTAATAGGCTCGCTAGCAACCTCGGGCAATGAGCGTTTTTTTTAGCTTAACACAAGAAAATTTACACCTTTCCATGAAGTGAATCACGATGAGTGGTCGAAGCTATGGGTATCGTGTTGGAGAGTAACCGTACAATAACCGTGCCCCGTATATTGTAAACTGAGAGACACAAAGTGTATATTATGAGGAAGAGCTTTATTCGAGGTGAGCTCAAGCTGGCACACACTGATGATGATATCTACAGATGACGAAATTATACAAATGATGATGACACGTCCAATCAATAAAGAAGAGTCGGTGACTGCGCTCACACTAATTACCCGTCACGCTGGAAGCGGCCTCCTGGCCGCGCGAGAGACAATATTAGGAATTGCGTCGGGTATACAGTTTCAGCCGAGAAACGTGCACAATTTCTGTCCCATGGCAACGGTGGTCGGAGGGAGCGTTAAGTGGTGAGATACGGTAATTAACGGGGGACGTTTTTTCAATCACCGTATAAGGCCCTATAAAATGACTCAGGAATTTTTCACATAAGCCAGCACACGCATGGGAGTCCATAGGAAAACTTCGTCTCCTGGGGAAAAGGTGACAGCGCGGTGAGTTGAGTCGTAGCGAGACTTGCAAGCTTCCTGAGAGATGCCGGTGTTGATTCGGGCCAGATGACGGCAGTGCTCGAGGCGAGACAAAAAATGTGCGGATAAAGGGCCTGCTGAGGTAGCAGGAGCCGAAAGGAAGGAGACGTCCAGAGTTACACTTGGAGAGCGGCCATGGACCAGAAAATAGGGAGAAAATTCGGTGGTGCGTTGCGTAGCTGTATTGTAGGTGAACGTTACGAATGGCAAAATGGCGTCCCAGTTCGTGTGGTCAGGGTTGACGTACATGGCAATCATGTCCGAGAAGGTACGATGAAAGCGTTCCGTCAAGCCATTTGTTTGAGGATGATAAGTAGAAGTTGTTTTGTGGATGGTGTTGGCGGCGCGCAGAACCTCAGCAACAGTAGAGGAAAGAAAGAGCTTGCCGCGGTCGCTGAGCAGAACACGTGGAGCTCCATGGCGTAAAAATATGTTACGCAGAAAAAAATCAGCTACTTCAGTGGCTGTACCAGCGTGCAGTGAGGCGGTTTCCGCGTAACGAGTGAGGTGGTCAACAGCCGTTACAATCCAGCTATTTCCATTGGAGGTCACGGGAAGGGGGCCGTACAAGTCTATCCCGAAGACTTTGATTGGCAAAGTGGGACAAGGAAGAAGTTGAAGAAAGCTAGAAGGAGCAGTAGTGGGTCGTTTCCGCCGTTGACATAAGGCACACGAAGAAACATATTTGGCAATCACGGATGAGAGGCCAGGCCAGGTGATCCGACTGCGTATTTTGTCGTAAGTTTTGTGATAGCCGAGATGCCCAGCAGCAGGATCATCGTAGAATGTGTCAAGAACCTGACGTTGTAGACAACGTGGTATAACGGGGACCCATTTGTTTCCTTCAACGTGGTAAATATATCGATGTAAAACACCATCGTGAAGCTTGAATGGTTTCAGTTGTCGGCCAACTCGGGCGTTCGGAGGAGTGGATGTACCTTCTAAGCGTGCTATCATGGAGCGGCAGTAAGGGTCAACGCGTTGATGCGACACAAGGGTAGAAGGGCGGCCGGATCTTAGCAAACTGAGACCTGTGATGGGTAATGCTGCGGTAGAAATCGGTGACGATGGGCTATTACGGTTGGGTAAAGGGTAGCGAGAGAGAGCATCAGCCTCTTGGTGCTTCTTACCAGACATGTAGACGACATCAAAGTGCGCTCTTGTAAACGAAGCACCCAGCGGCCAGGACGACCCGATAAGTTATTTAGCGACGAAAGCCAGCCCAATACGTTGTGGTCGGTGACGACTGTGAAATGGTGGCTGTGGAGGTACGGACGAAATTTTCGTACCGCCCATACAACAGCAAGGCACTCTTGTTCGGTTATTGTGTAATTTTTCTCGGCAGCAGTCAAAGCACGACTGGCGTAAGCGATGACACATTCGCGTGCGGTGTTGTCACGCTGAAGTAGAACGGCACCGAGACCATGACCACTGGCGTCAGTGTGAAGAATCGTGGGTGCACCTGGATCGAAGTGACATAGTACCGGGTAGGATGTCAGGGCTTGCTTCAACGCCAGGAAAGCATTTTCACAGTCTTCGGCCCAGACAAATGCCGTGTTATTTGCGAGCAGCTGATGAAGCGGAGAGGCAAGCTTTGCGAAATCGCGTATGAAGCGCCGAAAGTAGTATGCCAAGCCGAGAAAACAAAACTGCGCAGGTCTTTTTGACGCAATGGACGGAGAAACTCGAGGACGGCGGCAAGCTTTTCAAGATCCGATCGAATACCGTCTTTGCTGACTAAGTGCCCTAGACTGTTGATCGTCTTGCTTGCGAAGGTGCATTTTTTCGTATTCAGCTGTAAACCAGCTTTTGCAAGGCAGCCTAAGACTTCTTCGAGACGTTGTATATGTTGCGAAAAGGTAGACGAAAACACTATGATGTCGTCTAGGTAGCATAAGCAGGTTTTTCACTTCAGGCCACGCAGTACACTGTCGATCATACGTTCGAAGGTAGCAGGCGCGTTACAAACTCCGAAAGGCATGACGTTAAATTCATGTAGCCCATCTGGGGTGGTAAAAGCCGTCTTCTCTTTGTCAGATTCGGACACTGGTATTTGCCAGTAGCCCGATCGCCGGTAAAGGCTGGAAAAGTACTCAGCGCCATGCAACAAATCTAGTGCGTCATCAATTCGTGGGAAAGGGTAAACATCTTTGCACGTTATTTTGTTCAGTGCCCGATAATCAACGCAAAAACTTACTGTTCCGCCTTTCTTTCGCACCAACACAACTGGCGAAGACCATGGACTTAAGGAAGGACGTATGATATTCCGTCGAAGCAGGTCTGGGACGTTTTCCTCGATTATCATCCTTTCTGCGAGAGACACGCGGTATGGGCGCCGGTGAATTATTCGGGAGCCATTAGTCTGAATTCGTTGAGTCGCAGAAGTTGTCATAACAAGGACAGCAGAATGAACGTCAAACAAAGGGCGATATCTGTTCAATAAATTCAGCAATTTTTTACTCTGGGCTGCTGTCAGATCAGGGCTTATCGTCACCGATAGAGGAGTGCGAGAGTTGAGTGGCGGCGTGCTTGGCTCTGGTAGGTCGTCTTGACTTCGAAGGGCAACAATTGCAACGGGATGCGGGTCAATAGCGCATGTGACTGTTGATCCACAGGGCAACAATAAGGGTTCGGGGGTCTGATTTAACGCAGTAATAAAAGCAGACCCTTCAGAAAAACGAACAAAGCCTGGAATGATCAGAATGCCTCGATGTACGGTGTGCCTATAAGGTAGTAGAAGCACGTCGCCATCCACAATGTTCATGCAATCAACGCTAATTACTTCTTCTCGGGATGGACAAAGAACATAATCGGAAGTGGTGGCGAGACGAATGCGCTCTTCGGGTTCCGATACAGAAGAGTCGGTGGGATTGAGGTGGGTGAGGCGCTGGCGACAAGATATAGAAGCGCGTGCAGACGACAGAAAATCCCACCCCAAAATGAGTTCCTGGGTGCATTCACAGAGAACTGCAACAGCAATATGATGACCAATACCGTCTATGAAAACACGAACTGTACACTGGGCGAGTGTGCGACAAATGGCATTCGTCGCAGCACGGAGAGACGGGCCCGAGTAAGGTGTTGTTACTTTACGGAGACGAGAGCAAAGGTCAGAGCGAACAATGGAAATAGCAGCGCCAGTATCAACTAGAGCTTCGACGCGTATACCTTCTACTAACACTGTTAACAAGTTCGATGGTCTGTCTGGAGGAATTGCTGGCTGTCCGGTGGATGCAGTTTCCCCTCCTAAAACTGCATTGGGGAGTTTTACGAGAGGGTATTCAGAACATTGGAGGCTGGTCGCAGAGGCGACACGGAATGGCGATTGGGAGATGGTGAGCGGCGGCGAGACTAACGGGAGTTCACAGGCAGACTACTACTGTAAGGTGGTCAGGGTGAACGCTGAAATGAAGAACGGTAACGCGTGCGCTGGTAGTTCGTGAGTGGACTGAAGCGTCCGCGTTCCTCTGGAGCGTAGCCACGTTGCTCGTCCTGTTGACGCCTTCGGCAAAAGCGAGATATATGACCCGTATAGCCGCAATAATAACAGATTGGGCGTTGAGGACGTGGCATGGCGTAATGCGGCTGTGGGCGCATCAGTGGGGACACTGACGCCACAGGTACATGGCCACCTGGTGTAGCCGCTGGGATAGTGGCGGGTGCTGAGAGCGCCACGACTTCTGCGTACGTTGGTGCCTGATGAGGTCTGAATTCAGAGAATCTAGGTGAATGTGACGCAGATGCAATCTTTTGCCTAATGATGCCCCGCAAGTTGGTTGGAGCTGAGGCTAAAGTAGACGGTGGGGCGCAGGAAGAGCAGCGCCCATGAAGCTCCTCAGGAACGATGTCGCGGACCAGGGCACGGATGTCGAGGGCCGCAGGAAGACGAATGTCCGAGGCATCATGGCAAAGACGAAGAGACTGAAGTTCTTCTAGTCTCTGGCAAATGGTGATGACATCTTGAGTCATGGTAAGGTTTTGTGACGCAAGGGCGTTGAATGCGACGGTATTTATGCCTTTGATAATATGGCGTATTTGGTCACTTTGAGGCATAGCTGAATTTACACGCTTGCACAAGGCAAGAACATCCTCAATGTACGAAGTGTATGATTCACCCGCCAGCTGATTGCGTTCAGCAAGCTTCTTCGTTGCCACTTCAGCGCGAACACTCGGGGAACCGAAAATCTGACGGAGCTGCCATGCGAACGTGTCCCAGTCGGGAAGATCGTGGAGGTGGTTCCAAAACCAGGTTTTGGCAACATCAGTTAGGTAGAAAGGGACCGTACGCAACTTGTGCAGAGTATCCCACCTGTTCAACTCGCTGACGAGGTCGTAGGTGTGTAGCCATTCTTCAACGTCATCCCCTTTGAGACCCGAGAATACTGGCGGATCACGCTGGTGGCTGTGGATGGCCAGTGGTCGACGGCAGAGGCTGCACTGGGCTGGTGGTGTTGGATGGACAAGGATTGTCTTGCACTGTCATGGCAGGTGTTAGTAGACGACGACCAGAACGAAGCTCCAGTGGTAACGTGCGAGAGGACTTGGGGATTGAGAAGCACCGTCCACCACTTATGAGGAAGACCTTTATTCCAGGTAAGCTCGAGCTGGCACACACTGATGATGATATCTACAGATGAGGAAATTATAGAAATGATGATGACACGTGCAATCGATAAAGAAGAGTCGGTGACTGCGCTCACAATATAAACTTGTCAATTTGTTTTGCCTTCCAGTTTTCCAAACCAATTCAAAGATGTTTTATTAAATATCAAGAGGGAAAACATGTCTCGAAAATAAATCCAAGAACCCGCTATCTTACCGGTGGCAAGATGCCATTTATTATGGGTTCTTTATTTGGACATATAGTGTTAGTCGTGGGCCTTTGTATTATAGGCGTCCTCGAGAAGCCTGAACCTTTAGGCACATTTTAGCAGAGATGAACTCATGGACACTCTTTTCTTTTATGTTATTTTTGCCGGGGACAGCGATATTTTAAAAATTATTGAGCCTATGTCTACATTGAAGTCTACCGTTAAACCTTGTGTGTGTGTGTGTGTGTTTGTGTGTGTTTGTGTGTGTGTGTGTGTGTGTGTGTGTTTGTGTGTGTGTGCGCATCACATATGTTTCGACTGCAACAACGGTCTTATAACGTGATCACAACGGAAGACAAGGCTAGGTGCTAAGGAGCTTCATCTCTAAAACGCACAATTAGAATAGTGACCTTGAGATACCGCTGCCATCTGGATGGGCTCCTCAACTCTAAATACGGGTGGCAGTTTCTTACTCACGACGTACATTACGTACATCACGACGTGTGCAGTACAGGACGTGCACCTAGGCATTATTGTCACACTTAAGGCGATAATCAAGAGTGGCCTAAATAACTGACTTCGTTTTCATGCAGTGTGCCAAGTGATTCACTAATGCACTTCCTACCCCTAATCTTTATATGATTTGCCTCAGCCATTTTACTTGTTAGTTGGTTAGGGTGGTTCTAGATGACGGGGGTTCTTTCAAAAATGGGACAACAACCGCAACAACCGCATACAATGTTCCGGTAGAAGAAATCGTGCGACCCCTTTAAGATATAGCTCATGCTTCCTTAATCAAACATTCACACATCGTTACATTTGTCCCACGTATTCCCTATTGATTGATTTGATTTGTGGGCTTTAACGTCCCAAAACCACCATATGATTATGAGAGACGCCGTAGTGGAGGGCTCCGGAAATTTGGACCACCTGGGGTTCTTTAAAATGTACAACATTTTCGCCTCCATCGGAAATGCAGCCGCCACAGCCGGGATTTGATCCCGCGACGTGCAGATCAGCAGCCGAGTACCTTAGCCACTAGACCACCGTGGCGGGGCCCACGTACTCCCTACCACACGATAATGGAGTCAAATACACTGCTTTTTCTCACGCATTCAATGTACTTTTTCTTAGAATATACAGAGCATTTTCCTTTGGCTTGTTTGTTTTTCAGCGCATTAACAATCATCGGGCAAATGCGACCTACCTTATGTTTGGCAGAAAATAAAATGTCTACGCCACACCTTGAACCTACGTTTTTCAGTCCATGCCCCAATTTGTGTACATAAGGAAAAGCTGCTCTTTTTCTTTTTTCAAAACATTTTTCTTGAGCTCCTCTGTGTTTCACGAGCTTAACGCTCCGAATAATTGACTCACAAACCGAAAAAATCACCTTGTCAGAATACCCAACATATACTAAATGTTTGACTTGGTTATGAAAAGTAGAATTGACACGTGCCCACAAGATTTCCTGAGAAAAGCATATAAGACTATCTTTGCCATCCCTCTCATCAAAATCTTCGAATGGCCAGACTTGTAGTTTAAGATAGACTTCACTGATCTTGGGTCATGTTTCCAACCCACCATTTTTACCAAAGGTTAGCTTTAGGTCCAGAAACAGTAGCTAGTAATTTTTACAGACTTCGTGAGTAAAGGCGAGGCCTAGTCCATGTTGACTGAACAACTTGAGAACGTCATCAATGTCTTTATTGTAAACGTCATTGGAATGGAATGAAAAAACTTTATTTCGGTCCTGCAGGACGCGCTTAGCGCGTAGCGGGCGTCTCCCACGTAGGGACCGACAGGGAGTACCTGGCGGCCGCTTCGTGGGCCTGCTGGACGGCCCATCGCTGGTCGGCGAGAAGTGAGCTCCTGAGGGACCTCTCCCACTTGCTTGAGGTAGAGTCGGGAGGAGTTGTTCTACACTCCCAGAGCATGTGTTCGAGTGTCGCTGTGTGTCCACATGATGGGCATGTGTCGCTGGGGTATGCATCGGGATAATAAACGTGAAGCGTGGCAAGGTTTGGGTACGTGTGTGTCTGTAATAAGCGTAGGGTTAATGCCTGCGGTCGGTTAAGTTTCGGATGTGGGGGTGGAAAAATGCGGCGTTCCAAGTAAAAGTGCTTTGTAATTTCATTGTACGTAATTGGTGCATCCCGATTGGTATCCAACCCAGCAAGATGAGGTTGCCCTGTGGCAGTGCGGTCGGTAAGTGCGCGCGCTGCATCATGGGCGATCTCGTTGAGGTTGGATAGGGCACCCGGCACCTGGCCGAGATGGGCGGGGAACCAGATGACAGTGTGATGCTTCAGGGCACTCGGGTCCGCATTGCGCAGGATACGTAACGCCTGGTCGGAGATGACTCCGCGTTCGAAGGCTTTGATGGCCGGCCTGGAGTCGCTGTAGATGAATTCCCGTTTGCTGTCGAGCATAGCTATAGCTATAGCTACTTGCTCCGCTACTTCGGGGTTTCGGGTGAGGATTGTGGCTGAGTTAAGAGTCTGCTGCGCGGATGATACCGCGACCGCGGCGAAGGCTTGGTTGTTGCGATAGGCAGCGGCGTCCACGAACGAGACGTTGTCCGCTTCCCCGTCTATGCGCTTGAGAATGGCGGTCGCCCGCGCAAGGCGCCTGCCTCTGTTGCATTCGGGGTGTACATTTCGTGGTATGGGAGCGATCGTAATAAGGTCGCGGATTTCACGGGGAATTAGAGTCAACTCTGGGGGGTCCCTGGCCCTTGAGGAGAAGAAGCCGAGCTCGCGCAGAATATGGCGGCCCGCCTTGATTGTAGTGAGTCGGGTCAATTGCACACGTTCCTGAGCTTCGGCGATCTCTTCTAGCGTGTTATGTACACCAAGCTCGAGGAGTTTGTACGTTGGAGTGGTGATAGGGAGGCCAAGGGCTCGTTTGACCACCTTGCGAATAAGCGCATTGAGTTGATCGCGCTCAGCACGTAGCCACTTGTGTATAGCGGCAACGTACGTAAAATGGCACAAAACAAACGCGTGTACGAGACGCAGCAGGTTGTCTTCTTTGAGGCCATGGTGCCTGTTGGCTACTCTACGTACGAGTCGTATGGAATTCTCAGTCTTAGTCCTGAGCTTGTGTACTGTTTGGGTGTTGGTTCCGCGGGACTCGATGATCATGCCGAGGACCTTGATGGTGTCTACCCTGGGTATAGTACGACCATCTCTGGTGTGGAGGGTGATATTGCGTTCCGCCGGAGGTTTCCACCCTTTGGGCTTGGCACCCCGGCGTTTGGGCAAATATATCAACAGCTCCGACTTCGCAGGTGAGCACCTGAGACCGGTGTGGTCGAGGTAAGACTCGGTGGTGTCGATAGCCTCTTGCAGGGCGGACTCAATGAAGCCATCCGACCCTGTGGAGCACCATATGGTTACATCATCCGCATAGATAGTGTGGTTTAGCCCGTCTATTTTTGAAAGTCGTTCGGAAAGCCCGATCATCACGAGGTTGAAGAGCGTGGGTGAGAGGACGGATCCCTCAGGAGTGCCCCGCTGTCCGAGCTCCACTTCTTCCGACACTAGGTCTCCTACGCGGAGGACGGCTCTGCGCCGAGTGAGAAAAGAGCGGATGAAGCAGTAAAATCGACGACCTAGGCCGAGGGCTGCGATCGCTTTCAAGATTGACGAGTGCGTTATGGTATCGAAGGCCTTTTCTAAATCGAGACCGAGTATTGCACGAGTGTCCCGAGTGTTTCCGCCATCTAGAATTTGATGCTTTAGGAGTAACATGGCGTCTTGAGTGGATAACCCTGGTCGGAAGCCAATCATGTGGTGCGGGATGTAGTCGTTATCTTCGAGGTATCGACCAACCCTGTTGAGGACGACGTGCTCAGCCACTTTGCCCACGCACGACGTGAGAGATATGGGGCGTAGGTTATCTAGGCTCGGCGCCTTTCCCGGTTTGGGTATGAGAACCGCGTGAGCTAGTTTCCAAGCATCGGGTATCTCACCCTTTTTCCATATCTCGTTGATAGTGTCAGTGAGGTAAGTGACGGAAGAATCGTCCAGGTTGCGTAGGAGCTTGTTGGTGATGCCATCGGGGCCAGGGGCTGAGCGGCCATTGAGCTCATGGAGAGCTCGGCGCACATCTTCAATAGAGAACTCGGCGTCTAAGTTAGTGTTGTCGCTGCCAGAGTAATCAGGGTGAGGGGTCACAGGGCCCGTGGGGAGCGGGAGATATTTTTCCACGAGGTTCTTGACATCTTCCGGTGACACTGTTCGTTTAGCCTGATGAAGTATCTTCACGATCGAATGACGCTGATTTGTGCGGGTGTTGGTTTCATTACTCAATTTCAATTTCAATTTCAATTTTACTCAATTTCATTACTCATTACGAACTTACTCAAACACCTCCTCAATGTAAACGTCATTGTGAGAAAAAAATCACAGAATCGTCGACATAATAAAAAACGGCACAGCAGCACTTACTAAGGTGACCCTCCAGCTGCCTGTAAATGTAGCCTAAAACAATGCCACTAATGATAGGGGCCATGCACAATCCTATGCAGACGCCAGACTTTTGTTTATAAAGATCCGGCCGCCACGACAGAAAGGTTCTCTCCAGGTAAAACGAGAAAAGTTGAAGAAATGATTCTAAATAAATACCGCAACCATCGATAAAAGATTCTGCATTGTTGTCAAATACAATGCAGTCTCTTACGCATTTCATTACCTGGCAATGCGGAAGGGAATGATATAAATTTTCCACATCGACGCTGAAGGCACTACGTAAGCTCATCGAGTTATTTTTCAGGTACTCGCACACATGATCAGAATTCGGTATGCGGAAAGGGTAAAAAATATTGAGGCGTGCAAGGTTCCTTTTGTGAAAACGCAAAGCATCTAAGGTAGAAAAAAAGCTACCTTTTTCCGAGACTATAGCCCAGAAAGTCATGTCTTCTTTGTGCATTTTTACCGTAAAGAAAACCTGTAACTTCTGGTTTTTTACCCTCTTCACGCTGGTCGCCAAACGTTGTGGATTCATTCATTCTAGCATAGAAAGTGCTCGGTGTTTTACTTCTGTGGCCTTAACGCTGACACACTTGAAACTGTTCTTAATTTCTGCCTAGCTCTTCTGTGAATACAGCGAAATGCGCAGGCGAAATACGCAGGCAGAATAAGGATCTAACATACTTGGATGTGATGGCAGGTCAGCACCGAAAAACGGTGAAGTGCAAAGTGTCTCAGCCTTATTGAGCAGCTGTTGGTTTTCGCACAACTCATCACTTTTCAGTGAACTCACGCTTAGAAAAACGGGCAAGCCGCAACACAAGTTACATTCGTGAACGATGACAATTTTTTAACGTAGAGTCATGTCACCATTTAGAGAAGATGGCAACTGTAGCTTGGTAAGCGCAAAACATACCATGCTACAAAATGATTTCGATGTGTATTCCCACAGCTCATGCCATGAAATGGAGTAAGACGGTAAGTCCAGTTGGTCAAGATCCTTCGTGAACAGCACCACATAAGAAACACAGGGCAGGGAAAATTCGCCTGCGTATTTCGAGGTATACAAGTTTGACGCTGTGTAGGTTGCTTGTTTCAAGAAGGAACTGGCCGTAAATCTCTCAGTGATGGGTTTCAGAGCGTTGACGCAAGGTTTAATAAACAAGTGGCTCTAATGGCTTTGTGTATTTTAAACTGGGAGTTGGCTTGGGGCGTAAGCGTAAGCTCATTTCTCAGCTGCTTATGGACATTATGACACACCCGAAGTGCTCAAATTATTGGAGTTCACCACAAAAACGCTGAGAATACTACATGGCAAGGACATAACGCACCATCTTCTGAGTTGGTTTTCTGCTCACCTTGGACAAATCAACGACTCCCCTCACAATCTCAATGAAGCAGCACACGAGGCGGCGCGAGACCTCTCCAACTGCGCCTCCCCGGGCATGCGTTCTACCGGAGAAGGGGATAACCGGGAAATTTTTACAACATATAACGAGCTCACTCCCTCCACCTCACAAAAATCTAACTCGGCCCCAAACACTTACAGTAAGGCCTTTGCAAACGCGGATGTACCCTATACTCTGAAAATGTTACACATCATGTATCCTGACCTATACCCAAGTAACCTTTGCCTACAATGTGAGGAAATACCTTCCTTAGAACATATGCTTTGACAGTGTACCCAATTCGCTCATTCATCGAACATCACCTCTGCCAGATGGGAGATGGCAATCCGCAGCTTGTCCTTGGCAGATCAGCTCTGGGCTGTCCACCAATCTCGCGAGGCGGCTGAGGAGTTCGGCATCTCAGTTCCTACGTGGGAGCGGCTCGCAACACAGTGATCTGTGTTTTGGAGGACCCAATGAAATTTAGCCATTCTAAGCACACACGAGCACCTTTACCATTCAAAATTAGGCAATCGGGATTAGGTACTCGGGACTTAAATATTTTCTCAGGGCCTTTTAGCCCTGTGGAAATATCTACGACCTTTGCAGTGAAGCAAGACTTCCACGAAATTTTTTCGATTGCACACACTCCGATCAACTGTTCTAGAGGGTGTTCAGGATATATTTATTGTAATGTACAAGACAGAGAACAAGAAACAACACCCGATCCTGGGCCAGCTGTTCTTATCCTGTCTTCTTTTTCATCTACCTTACCTTAGCTGCCTACGCGCCCGAGCCCCAGCGTCTTTCTTCGTCTTGACACTCGGCCATGACTGCGCGTGCGCGGAGCTGGCGGGAAAGTTTCTGCTGGGTAGGCTTGGCTGAATCGTGGTGGTCGTCCCGAACCACAATGCAACATGGAGTGACGGTCGAGGCGAAGCGTCTCTGGTGGACGACCCTGGCTGCCTCGAGCCGATCGGTCAACGCCACGGTGCGCCTCAGCTTGAAGATCTGCCAGTATGTACTCAGGTGGGCGGGAATGGCTTTGTCGCTGCGGTTGAACTCGTCCATGGTACAACGTTTCCTGACAACTCGTGGAATACCGCTCAGGCGGACGGCCCTGACTGTTCTCGCAAGGTGGCAGAGTAACCTGGAAATGCTGGTGTTTGTCCTACCGCCGTGGGTGGACTGAACTGCAGTGGGACGCTCTGTGAGGCAGCCGTGTGGACGTTTGTGCTATTTCTCGAAATGAGTTGCGACGGAGCTCATGGTTGGGCATCAATATCACAGAAGAACTCTCTGAAGTTGTCCAGCTGGTGGCTTCAGGCGAACTTCTGGTGGCTTCTGCAGACTTGGTGTGCTGGAAGGGAACTGCACGACAGCTGGTCCTCGACAAGTTCTCAATGGCAGTGACCTCAGCCTGGCTAGGTGTCTGGATTTTCTCAAAGAAAACATCCCTTGGGAGCCAAGTGTCTGCGCGGCTGAGCGTATGTGCGTCTTCGCAAATGAATGTATGAGTCGTCTGCAAACATGGATCTGTCAGGTTACGGCTGATCTTGTTCGCATCCTCGAAAAGGCCTGCTTTGTGAAGCGGTAAGGAGTGCATTTTGTTTGCGACGATCATGATCTGGTGGGGTTCAGTTGTGTCTGGTACGATAGATGTGAGCGCCTCCATGTCCTCAAACGACAACGAGCGATAAGACAATGTCTCCTGAGGAAGGTCTGGTGGTGGTATTTCCGGGTGTAATACCGATGCAGAGTTCACGACCTGCAGAGGAGGACTGTGGTCACTTTGGTCAGGGTAAGCAGCAGGAAACTCCTCGATATACTTCATTTCTCGAGAGGCGTCTTTTTGCAAGGCGGAAATGCTATCATGTTCAGTTACTGAATCATGTAAAGCGTGCAGACCCGCTTTCGTCTGGTCAAGGATGGGCATGGTGAAATCCACAGGCACGTGCGTTTGATGACGTGGTAGAATGTCCAGTAAGATGGAGGCTGGTGCCTCAGCATCTACCGAATGGTCTGACGACTCCGCAGGGCGTTCGTTGGGGCCTGTCGCAGGGAGTTTCGTAAAACTTGCCGTGAGAGACTTACCGCAGACCGGTGCACCATCGGGCCGCTGCTCCATGACAGCAGAAATACCTGTGCAAGCAGAGTTACACGATCATGATTGTTGCCTACATCTTGGTCCCCGAGAGGTGACAGGATGGTAGGGGCTCGAATTGCATCCTCTAGGTCGGGCTTTTCCCGAGTTCCGTCTTGAGAGAAGGTCGAGTTGCATGGACAGGTGGCACAGGGAATCGGACCGAAGGCAGCTATGAGCCTGAAGCTCCACTTCGCCCATGACTGCTGCTTCCAACCTTCATATTGGTGCCACGCCGCTGCACCTTCCCGAAGACGGTCTACAGCCACGGTCCATTTCTGATTTTCTGTCCAGGCCTCGCGCATTGCTATCGCGTTGACGGTTGCCACCCAGCTGTCGGCATCGTTCCGGACCCCGTGGAATTCCGGTAGTTCGCAGACGGCTGGTGATTGTGAAGTGGCAGGTGGCAACGCAGAGATCACCGACGTGAAGCAGTCGAGCTGGTGTGAGAGCTTGATCAGAGAAGATCGGGGCTCCCTGCGTTGCTCCGGTGTGCTTGCCTCAAGGTCGTATGAAGCAGCTACATCTAACACTGCGTAAATGTCACACAATGCTGGCAACATTGTAGGAGCTCGCTCGGATATTGACGCTGTCAGTTCGTTAGTCTTGACGTGGAGTAGCGCGATGGTACGCCACAGGTTCGCGGCGCTGTTGTGTGTGAAGTCCGAAGCGTTGGTGATCGCAATCTTCGAATGAGTAGCGGTTTCAGCACTCACGCTGGTGAGGTTGACGAGCAGAGAAGCCTGGACGGCGTTGCCTGGCAGCTGGTATGTTGAAAGAGTGCGGCAACGGGAATGTAGGCCATGGGAAGCGTGAGCGGCATTCCCAAAGGACAGGAGCCGGTGCGGATCCCGGCCACGAAACGGTGGCAGGGTGTCAAAAAGGTCATGCCCTACAACCCCAGGGGAGGCCTGGACGCCGTCCACTGGTGGTTTGAAGGGTAGCTGAAGCGGCGGGTGGGACCCCATTGCCAAGGAATCGTGAACGGCGTTCCTTTACGGAGAAGGCCGCACTGCCGTCAAACCACGAAGACACGTACCGGTGGCTTCCCGCAAAGGGTTCATTTTTCGGTTTGCGCTGACGGCAGAATCTATAGCCAAGGACGCGTGGATGGCGTCCTTGTGAAATGGTACCGGTAACGTGTACTGCAGCCGCCGTGTAGGCCTTGACGCCGTCCTCAAGCGGCGCTTATTGCGGCTGTCCTGGATGACGAAGCCGGAACGTAAGACTTCTTCGTCGACTGCGCCATTGTAACGGAGAGAAAAAAGACAACACCCGATCCTGGGCCAGCTGTTCTTATCCTGTCTTCTTCTTCCTCTACCTTCCCTTAGCTGCCCACGCGCCCGAGCCCCAGCGTCCATCTTCTTCTTGACAATGTATGTATGTATGTATGTATGTATGTATGTATGTATGTATGTATGTATGTATGTATGTATATATGTATGTATGTATGTATGTATGTATGTATGTATGTATGAATGTATGTATGTATGTGTGTGTGTGTGTGTGCGTGTGTGCGTGTGCGCGTGCGCGCGCGTGTGTGTGTGTGTGCGTGTGTGTGTTTGTGTGTGTGTGTGTGTGCCTGTGTGTGTGTGTGTGTGATGCTATAATGAATGGGAGACGTGGCCTGGCTCATACACCATGTTTATTCTATTATCACCTCTCCTTCCTCGGCTTTACTACCAGGGGTTTATACGTCACATGATTCCCCCTTCCCCCGAAGATGGCGCCAGTTATAACCTACAACAAACTGATGAAAACAGTGAACAGAATAATGTCCACATTCGCAGTTTCACGTCCCGATGGAGTTCCACTGTACTCTTTAAATTTTCAAGATCGAGGGAGCAGTCCGGTGAATTCTATAACATCTTTGGTGGACGAGGCTGACTGTTGCGTTTTGGACAGAGCGGGCTACACGAGGATACTGACAATACTGCTAGAGCTCTTTGTTTGGGCTGAGCAAGGTTGGAACGCCTTGTTGCATCGCAGCTCGGATGTTCGGATGTCATCGGTGTTGTCGTTTTCGTCCTGAATGGTGCAATTCCGATCCTTCTTGCTTGTTGTGACGGAGTGCTTTGGTGCTTGCGGCTTGCAAGCAGTGCTTCCGCGGCTTTTCGGCGTTTTCTTGGGTGTTGCAGTTGGTGTGATCGCAGGCGCAGGGAGTGTCTCTGGCGATTTTTCTTTGTGCGAAAGTGTCTGACGTCTTGAAGTGGTGTTTAGTTTAAAGATCTAATTTTTACATGTTCTTCGATTGGTGAAAGCGCTTCCGTTGAATTTCGCGTTCGTCGATGCCTTTGTTGCAGTCTATCTCGTGGTCACATGTGCTTGTGGACTTGGCTTTGTCTGCTTTGCTGATGTTGCTCAGGAGATGGCTGTAGTGGAACCGCTTTCGGAATCGGGCATTCATTTCCATTGCAAGTTGACGTGTCCTGTAAACAGCTAATGCATAGTGAGCTAGTGTCTTGCTTGTCGGGCATAGTTGGTAATGCGCCATCATTGCTTGAATGCTCTTCAGAGGCTCCGGTAAGGTGGTCCAGTATGGACGCTTTTTACAGACAGCTGCGTGTGAGGTTTGATGAATGTATTACTTTTTCATTCTTTCGGTACTTGGATTGGTGACCTCTGGATGAGGATACCACGGGTGACGTGGTATGACTTGGTTCAATCTACACAGTCTTCTGAACCATAGAAATTAAGTCTTGTGATGAAAAACACCTTTTCGAGTCGTCATGGGAGGGTTGGGAAGTTTGCCGATGCGTCAACAGTTCGCCTATCGTGGACACGGTGTCCTTACAAGGCAAACGGTGAGCGTTTGACTGATATGCACTTGAGGAGCCACGTGATGGAGAACCGGGTGGTGTACCATGTATGCGAGACGAAGAATGAAGAGTATCAGGTGGGTGAACAATGTCTCGTGTCATACGCTTGAGCGACGAGTTGAAAACTGGCGCCATTCGAGCAGAAGAAAAACTTGATGGAAAGCTAAGTCTCTTGATAAAAGCGCGAGGACTGTGCCGGCTGCGAGCTATTGTTTCCAGATGGTCGATAATAAAGAAGTCCTTGTCGTAGTCATTGAAACGAATAATCATTTCTTCTTTTATCTTTTGCCACGATTCGTCGTTCTCGAAGATGTGGGTGAGGTAAACTTAAATGGCTCACCGGAGATGTATTCAGTGAAGTTGGCGATCATCTCCTGTTCCGACCATGATGCAGTGGTAGCGTGGAGCTCAAACCGGCCTATTCCAGTCCTTTACAGGTCCATAGTCCACTGCTCCGGTGTACTTGGGGAAGGAAAGGTCAGTCGATAGTTCTGTCATAATGCCGGTAACTGCACGTGCATGACATCACCTCTTTTGTGGTCGATATTCAGTTGAGGCGTATTACCGGTGGCTTCGTGAATGATGTGAGGCTGATGAGCGGCGACCAGGTCTTCATCCTGTCGACTCGTGTGACGTTATAATGAATGGGAGACGTGGCCTGGCTGATGCGCCATGTTTATGCGATTCTCACCTCTTCTTCCTCGGCTTCTACTACCATGGGTTCATACGTCACACACACCCACATACACACACACACACATTATATATATATACATATATATATATATATAAATATATATATATATATATATATATATATATATATATATATATATATATATATATATATATATATATATATATATATATATATACATTCTTTGAGCTACGGGATCCCAACTTCCGTCCTCTACTGGCTAGCTGAGTAGCCTACTTTTCCTACCCAGAGCAATGCCGGTGCTTGCCACTGCTTCGAAAAATGGATCTATAAAAGCTTAACTTTGAGAAGGTACCAAGTTAACATGTGTACATGTCTAATATAGCGTGGTTGAAGAGAGAAATAATAACCAAGTGTCATACAACCTGAATCGTCTACCCAGTCGATCGTTCAATGCTTCCAGTCCATTAGAAAAGGCTCAGTGATAATGCAGTGTTAAGAGCCACAGCATGACCAAAGTGCACGTAATACATTATAGGTATGTCGCAGGTGAGAAGCTTGTTCACAGAATGACGTGTAATGGCACATCGAATGCTTCTACACAGCACAATAGTGAAAATGACTTAAAGTGTACTGGGTACCTTGAAAACCTACTTGTGTAACTTGCCAAGGGAGCTCGTAAGCACCAATGATCTGTTAATTCAAAGCCCAGTAAAAGTATCTTTATGTTTATCTCTCCATTCTACGAAAGGTAATCATATAAAGCGGGGTACTATAGTAGAATAGCGACTAGTTGTCACAGAATGCGGTATAACCATTCAGCAATTTAAAGCATCCAACCGTTTAAAAAGTGCTCGGCAATAATTATTCATTGTCAACAGCTCCTAGATCAAGAAAGTGAACATAATTCATTATAAAGCTGTACCTGGTACCTGGCTTCTACGCATCATGACGAGTTGTGGCACAGTGGTTGTATTCCAACCTCAAAAATATTCTGAAGGAAAAAGGAGAGGGGAATGAGTCGATACTGATCCATAACAGCGTGAATGTAGTGCAAAAAAACGGCAGCATATCCACGGAGTGAATGATGGAGAGTGGGGCGAAGAATTCGTCCGTCCATTCGTTCTTGCTTCCGTCCGTCCATGCGTCCGTGAGTGTGACCGTCCATGCGTTCATCAGCCCGTCTGTGTGTGCGTCTGTTCGTGCGTCCGTCTCTGCGTTCGTCCATGCAGCCGCCAGTGCGTCCGTTCATGCGTCCATCCATGCATCAGTCTATGTGTCTTTTCATCCATCTATTCAACACTCCAAGTACCACCATCTCGCATCTTTTCATCATATGTTCCCCATATAGAAGCACCGCCATCCAGTGGACATTCCAAGGACTAAACGAGAGGTGGCACACGCACACTTTCTTACGGCTTGCGCTTCGGGTCCACTTCCCACCTTTAACCACCTCGAGTTCATTCGTGGTATATACAAGTTCATTGTATTCATGGCACTGCGGCTCAACGCTCGCTAAACCTTTCTAAAGCTAAGGAGGTTACACGCAGCGAGTATAACGTAGCAACCCTTTCTTGTAAGATAGTGCTCAATGTACATGCCAATGGCTGCTAATGGTGATCGCAGCCTGCGCGTTAACTAAAAGCCGAATGCTCCTGTCTCTCATTCCCCATTAGCAGCCATTGACATGTACATTGAGCACTATTTTTTATTGTTCAACAACGCACAGAAGAAGTCTCTCACCAACACCACCTTGGAGGTCAAAATGTTATGCTTGTTACATAACACGGGGGACGAACGGGTGCCGCTATAAGGAGCTTCACCCCTAAAAAACAAGAAAAGCAACACCACAAGCACCTAATGTAGTGCGAAAAAACACGGGCAAAAACGGGTACACCACAAGCGCTCCAAGTGCTACACAAGCGGTACACCACAAGCATTACAACTCAATATCAAGATTTATAACGTAACACCTGCTTTGCATGGGTACTTGTATGAGTAGCCCCAAAAGATTTTACGATGAGCTTATGCGATGCCTTTTTTTTCCTTTTTCGTGCGCATGTGCTGCGCTTTTTGTGCAGTAGTATGTAGAAAATTGAACTAGGTAAATGATACTCATGATGGTCAGCGTGGAGATGATACGAAACAATTAAGTACATCATATAACCACATTGTATCAACTGAGAGTAATGACAAAAGCATGGTTCAACAAAATGCACACTCATCAACTGAAAAATCACTACATATCCATAGAGTGAATTATGATGAGTAGGCGAAGCTGTGAAGAGTTTTATCGGCAAACTGTGAATCATCCGCTGGCGGCGTCTATCAGTCCGTCCATCTGTCCGTCCATCCATTTTCTGTCCATCTGTTGGCTTTCGTCTGCCTCTCTGGCTGTCCATCTGTCCTCCCGTCTTTCTGCAGGTCCATCTGTCCATCTATCTGTCCACATGTCTATCCGTCCGTCCATCTAGTGAATACTCCAAATATACTGCCATCTCACATATTTTTCATCATATATTCGATGGATGGATGGATGGATGGATGGATATGGCTGTACCCTTTAGATTGGGCGGTGGCTAGCGCCACCAAGCCGTAATACTTAATGAACCAAAAACTACATTTATTTTTTTTTCGTTAAAAAGTGAGTTTGAGGATTTGTACTTTGCAGTGAAGGGTCTAATTTTCACTCGTGCCTTGACTTTAGCCACCAATCAGATAACCTTCTTCTAGTTAAGTCTACCCGCTTAAAGTCTGTTTTGCCCTCCCGGTCCCTAAACCCCAGCGCTTTGAAAAACTCAGCGCCATCATTCTGAACTATAGGGTGAAGCCCTTCACAGAACATTATTAAGTGTTCGGCAGTTTCTTTTTCCTCTCCACACGCACTGCATGCTCTGTCTACCCCTTCGTATTTGGCCCGATATGTCTTGGTTCGCAGTACTCCCGTCCTGGCCTCAAACAGTAGAGAACTACCCCGAGTATTATCATAGATCCTTTCGTTGGCAATTTCCTGCTTAAAGGTTCGATAGGTCTCTAGTGCGGACTTCTTAATCATGCCCATTCTCCACATGTCAGTCTCCGTTTCCTTCACTTTCTTCTTAACCGATAGTTCTTTTTGGTTTGGCCACCTGCTGTTTTCTAAGTATTTACCAGTCAATTTCCTGGTTCGCTTCCTCCATTTTGTATCGACATTCTTTATGTACACGTAGCTGAAAACCTTCCTAGCCCAACGCTCCTCCCCCATTTCTCTCAATCGCTTCTCAAATTTTATCTTGCTGCTAGCTTCCCATCCCTCAAATGATGTTCATCCCATATCACCTTGTACTCCCCGATTTGGTGTATTCCCGTGAGCTCCTAAAGCAAGCCTACCTATTCCACGTTGCTTAATTTCTAATCTTGCTTGAACTTCTGATCTCATGACCAAGACCGCATTGCCGAACGTCAGTCCAGGAACCATGACCCCTTTCCATATTCCTCTCACAAAATCACACCTATTGTAATTCCACAGTGCCCTAATTTTCATCACTGCTGCATTCCTGTTATTTTTAGTCGTCACGTACACTTCGTGTTCCCTCAAGTACTCGGTCCCATTGCTTATCCATACGCCCAGATATTTGTATTTATCTGTTATCTCTAGCGTGACCTCCTGTATTCTAAGTTCAATACCTTCGTTATCATTGAAAATTATGACTGCTGATTTTTCCTTACTGAATCTGAAATCTAACCTATCTCCCTCATTACCGCAGATGTCCATCAATCTCTGCAAATCTTCCTTGTTGTTGGCCATTAGCATTATATCATCTGCGTACATTAATGCTGGTAGTGCCTAATAATACGTTTTCCTTGTTTGACTAAAGAGATGTTGAAGCCCAGTTCACTTCCCTCTAATTTGGCCTCTAATCCTTGTAGGTACATCATGAATAATAAGGATGACATTGGACACCCCTGCCTAAGCCCCCGTTTTACCTTTGCAGGCTTGGATACCTGTTTTTCCCACTTGATAATTACCTTGTTATCTTTAGAGATATCCTTTAAAAGATTAGTGACTACATGTTCCACGTCTAGTGCGTCCAGTATTCTCCACAATTCCTCTTGAACCACGCTATCGTACGCTGCCTTGATATCCAAAAATGCTAGCCATAGGGGCCTGTGTTCCTTTTCTGCTATTTCTATGCACTGCGTCAGTGAGAACAGATTGTCTTCCAGCCTCCTGTGTTTCCGAAACCCATTCTGCAGTTCTCTCAGCACCCCCTCATCCTCTATCCATGCCTGCAGTCTTTCTTTTATAATCTGCATCGCCAGCCTGTAGACCACTGGTGTAACTGTTATGGGACGGTTGTTGTTTATGTCAGCTTTGTCCTCCTTTTCTTTAAAGATCAAGCTCATCCTGCTAAGTTTCCATCCATCGGGAACTTCCCCATCGATTAATAGTTTGCTCACTGCCTCTCTCAAAGCCTGCTTAGACTTTGGACCTAATGTCTTTATCACCATAATTGGAATGCCATCTGGACCTGTTGATGTACTACTCGGAACCCTTTTCTCAGCCCTTTCCCACTCACGTTGTGAAAATGGAGCCATTGCACCACTTGGTTCGTCCTTGTCTATTGTGGTGCATAAAGCACTTCTTTGTTGAAATTTTTCTGTCACCCTTGTTCTTATATATTCAATAGCTTCGTCCCCTTCTAGCCTAGCACCTTGGGCTGTAGTTTTAAACCTCTCCTCTCGGCTCGTCTCATTTCTTAAGGAGTTTAGATGGTTCCAAAATTTCGCAGCTGCCTTTCTATCTTTTTTAAGTACTTCTGCCAGCCACTGAGCTCCTTTTCTTCTAATCCTTTCATTGATCAGAAGAGATGCATCCCTTCTACAGATTAGAAAGGTTTCCCATTTTCTTTCAACATCATCTGTCGGTTCACCCCGCTGCTTAGCATGTCTGTGTTCCCTAAAGGCTTCCTGACGTTTTGCTATGGCTCTCTTAACTTCCTCATTCCACCAACTTTTGGGTTTGTGTCTTCTTTTCCGGGGTGGCTTGTCATGCGTCTTAGCAAGCTCTAGCTCAAACAGTCTAATTGGATTCGTGTATGTCCACACTGTCTTATTATCCTCCGTGATTACTTTCTCAATTTGTTTAGTGGCTATTTCAATTTGCCTTTCTGAATAAAAATTTTGCTGTAGTTGCTCATCTTGTCTCCTACCCACTTTCACTGCTCTTCCAAAACTTAGCTCGATACGTTTGTGATCACTACCCAGACTTCTGGAGCCACCTTCATCTATGTGCATTCCCCTGAGCTTATCATACATCCTATGTGACATCAGTGCAAAATCTATCGTCGACTGCAGCCTTCCTACCTCCCATGTTATTTGCCCTTCACACTTCTTGGTACTGCTGCAAATGATCAAATAAAGCCTTTCACACATATCCATGATCATTTTGCCTGTCGGGTCAGTATACCCATCTATATCTTCTATGTGCGCATTCATGTCTCCTAGTATAATTATCTCGCACTCTCTTCCTAACTCCTGAATGTCCTTTGATATTCACTCTACCATTGCCTGGTTTTCCTCTCTGGCCTTTGCTCCCGTCCACAAATACACGAAACCAAGGAGTGTCATTTGACCTGCCACTATCCCTTTTAGCGATAAATGTTCCTTGCACTCCTGCTTGACCCTTTGCCAGTCTGTACTTTTATGAATGAATGCCCCAATACCAACCTTTTCTGCTGCCTTCTGTTCTATTACAATATTTCCACGCGTAGTCCAGATTGTTCGGAGGTTGTTCCATGTCCCTGAGATGTGTTTCTACAAAGCCGTATACCATCGGCCTCTCTTCCCTTAGCTGTTCTATCTCTTCCCACTTCAGCCTGTTCCTACTACCCTGCATGTTAATATACCCTATGTCTGAATTGGCTCGGCTCTTGTGGCTACGTCTATTTATGCCCCGGACTCTACCTATCTTAGATACTGGTGCCACTTTGGAATCGTATCTGTCCATACCACCTGTCAAAGAGTCTCCCTGGCTGTTTTCCTCGTTACTAGCTATCCTGCACCCCGAAGGGCTCGCTTGCCCCCCAAAAAAGCTACTGCGCGTCCTGCAAGCCGCCAGCCCACCTCATGACCTAGCCGTCCATCGAAGTGAATTCTGTCTCGTTGAAAACCACCCCACCTATGCACCTCTCTGTTCATTTCCACCACCTCAAAGCCTTTCTGTCGACTCATCCGCCATATCTCTTGGTTTGCGTTGACAACCGCTCTTTGCAGGTGGCTATCACGCACCGGTACCTCCGGTATCGTGTATATCACTACCTGTACCTTAGGAGAAGTGGCGCACATGTCATCGACGCCTTTCGCCAGTGTGGTTGCTAGTCCTGCTGTATCTTCATTCAAGACATCGTTTAAACCGCCTGAAATTATCACGAGGTTTCGTCTATCAACTGTAGTTTTGAGTTTTGCGCTTGCTTGCCTCATGACTGCTTCAAGCTTTCGTCCTGGGAACACCCCTACTGCAACCCTCTTGTCACCTCTTACCCTCTCTTTGATGGCTTTTGTGCATTGATTTAAATTCGAGTCCCCGGCGATAATCACATGCTGTGACTTTTCAGCTGGAGCGTTCTGCACCTGGGGCCTACTTGCACCTGTGACGCCGGCTGCTTTGTCACTTCCCAGCCCCACCACTACCTCGCTGAAGCTGGGGCTTGCGACAATTGAACCGGCTGAACCTGTTTTTTCCAAGCTTGCTTGCTCTTCCTTTTCCACCGTTCTGGTTGCTGGTTTCCTGCTGTTCTTTCCGTAGGCCGCTTTTTTGTTCAGCTTCGCTAGTGCTTCCACGGCGGACTTCAGTCTTTCTCCCATTGCCCTCGTTTTCTCGTGCTCCGTCGCCAACGCAGTCTCGAGCTCGGCGATTCTCGTCAGCAGTTCGCTCTGGGCAACCATCATTTTCCCCACATTTTCCTCGACCTCACATTGCCTACACTTCGCGTCAGCCTCTTCTCCATCCGCTTCTACACTTGGGTCCACTTTCAAAACCACTCCACATCCTAAACACTTTACAGTCTTTTTAACCATGTTTTTCTGACACCAATTGTCCCTATACTCGATAATTACTAAACTCAAGCCCTGCGCTACGAAAAAAAGAAAGTCTAAGCTCTACTAAAAAAAATTGCGTGTTCAATGTACGCGCACCTCCCCCACTGGGTGACAAAAGGAAAAAAACAACAAAAAATTTCAAACACACACAACCGCACTAACTAATAAATACTTGGTGACTGGCCCCCGAAAAAGCCGTACCATAAAATAGGTGCTACGAAGGTTTCAACTGCTGCCTTATAATTATAAAGACAAGCTCAAAACATGCAAAAACACTTATCTTCGCAGTTGATCCGGAACGCTCAAAAAACACGTCCATCCACCGTGACAGCCTGAACCGAACTCCATACAAGTACATCACATACACGTACCGCCACCCAGCGGACATTACAAGGACTACATACAGGAGAAGCACGACCCACGCCGTAAGGAGCTTCGCCCCTGAAACACATTGTTGATTCCTCCGTATTAGGAATCAGTAAATACGGAAGTAACACGCCTCCTTCTTAGAGAAGTAGTTCAGTGCTAACTGTACATTGTCGCAAGAGAGCCTATACAATGCATGTTCGTGTTGAACAAACAAACTTAAGCACCGTTTTATATAAATCCATCTAGGTTGATGTTTACTGATTCATCTATATCCCAACGATTGAATAATGATCAAGCATGCCCTTGTGGTCATGGATCCTTGTGGTAGCTCTAGTAGCTATGGACGAGAGCGGAACCAAAGGAAGGGGTGCGACAGCCACAAAAGCGTTACTGATTGTACACCAAACTTGAGTAAAATTTCTATTCTTCCGCTTATTTATATTCTCCTCCTCGTCCTCCCATGTCTTGGAGACATGGAAGGATGAGGAGGAGAATAGAAATAAGTGGAAGAAAAGCAAGGGGTAGCCAGTTCTTGAGCCAGCCGGCTACCTTGTGTGGAGAAAAGGGGTGACGGAAATAAAAGATGACAGAAAAGAGATGTTACAAAGAGAGAGAGAGAGAGAGCAAACGATTGCGAACGAGGAAAAACTTTATTATCCCCACGAAATCCATCACAATTGAATTTATGACTTCAATTAGTGTATAAGTGTATATCATTCAAGACCTCACAATGGAACATTGCAACTCGATGGAATGAACAAACGCTCGCCTGCATAACTTTGATAACAAATTCTAGATGTCATGCTTAGAGATATCGAGTTGCTAGTTTCGTTTGCCTGCTTTTGTTTACGCTGACCATATCCAGCCTTTATTAAGTTCTAAGAATTTTTTTGGCTCTGCCTGCTACCTGTCTTTAATGGTTTCTAAAGCTTTAACCGGCTGTGACTCGCATATAAACAGCCATGGTAATTCCATGGTTATGTATGGATGTAGTGTGTATGTATGTATGTATGTATGTATGTATGTATGTATGTATGTATGTATGTATGTATGTATGTATGTATGTATGTATGTATGTATGTATGTATGTATGTATGTATGTATGTATGTATGTATGTATGTATGTATGTATGTATGTATGTATGTATGTGAAGCAGTATTAGACCCTTCGCTGATTCGCAAAAGAAAGAATTATGACGTCGTAAGTGGTTAGCAAATGTAATTGATGCATTCTAGAATAATTTGGTATTGCCAATGTCACGTGCCCAGTCATTTGTTTTCTTACGGCATGGTTGAGGCATGCACCAAGAAATAGAGCTAGGCAAACAATTGAGAAGTCATTGCACACGGTGCCCGATTACGGTATGACGTTCTACTTTTGAAAATGAGGCTCAAGCGTCTTATACTTTGTTTTCCTATTGAACACTCACTTCTGCTGACTATCTCAAGAGTTGAAGACTAGAAAACAACGCCAAAGAGTATGCGTTCCCCTCTTATGTGACTATGACTAGGCTCCTAGAGCTGCAGCTTTACTTATGCGTCTTGGTAAGCATAACACTGCAGTAGAACCTCAGTCATACGAACTGAGTTCGATTGAAGTTAGGGTTGATACAAATTTTTGTGCGGGCCCGACCGAACGTCACTAGCCTGCAACGAACCCTTCTCCCCTCCCCTACCGTGATGTTTGACATGAACCTCGCTCAATAGAAAAGGGGCTGCCCACGCTCGCTAAAGATGTGTCAATAAGGCAAGCTGCGGCTGCCCCGACGCGGACATTTGCACCACGCGGTCTGCTTCTTAGGATTGGCCATCAGCGCAGCGTGAAATGCTCCGTGAATGTGCACACAAATCTTGTAAGGTCTAGTGCATCTCCGAATGCCTTCGTGTTTAGATTGCAGGTAGCATCGGGGGTCACTTTTTTTTCTCCTGACACCTTGAAGTCGTTGTACTTTGTTTGCACTTGCCTGGAATGCCCTCTAAGTTAAACGCTTAATGAAATCTGAACGGACGACGACCTAAAAAAGGAAGCGGATGGTTTTGGAGAAAAAGCTACGCCTCGCCACGTGCACAGGCATGATTGTTGGCGACGCTCACAGCCCAGCGCTGTGGTTAACACGGGAAACTCAAATTTTTAGCAAACCTCCAGTTTGTGTGGACATAGCAGCCGAGCTGCCGAGAAGCATCCCCGCGCCAAAATAATAAGAAAATAACAACAAAATTCAGCGGCCTATTGTAAGGAAAATTTTGCTTATGTCACTTTTGCAGAAGTGACTCGGTGTCATGCGAAAACGTGGGCTAAAATGAGCAAGGGGCTATGAGCTGTCAAGGGCGTCACGACATTCTGATAAGCGTACGCGCCATTTATGGTTTTTACAGGTACGACCATTGACGTCCGAAAATTATACTTGTAATCACTTAGAGCTGCGCACGATGTTGCTGTAGCCCCGAGAAACAACAAAATAAAGCGTACACCGTTTTTTCTTGTTGCGTAGCAACTTTTCTAGTTCTCTTGTGATAGAAAATTCCAACCATATGAATATTTTTGTTACTTTGCGAGATTTGTATCATGGTAGTTTTTCTGTATTTATACAATTTTGCAATGTTTAAGGAGTAAGTTCAAGCTGGGATACATTTACTGTACGGCGACACGGACAATCAGCTATAATTGGTTCAGGGGAACTCCGATTACTTTTCTGGGACGTCTACAGAGGGAATGACAAAAGAGCACTGCCTTCTCTCGGTGTATTTGTCACACCATAGTACATTGCACTCTGTTCTGCGCATGCTATGGGGTGCCTTAACGTTCTGATGAACATCATTGTCAAATCGACATAGCATTCATGTACAAGCCACAAAAATACGGCTGTCGGTTCATGTTATTGCGTGAACGTGAACAGACTAGAACAGCAGAGAGTACTTCTGGACATAAACTTCTTTGGTTTTTGAGGCAATTGCTAAGAAGATATCGCTATTCCTTGTTCGAAGTCTATGCGCCTTCGAAAACATCATCTTTCAAGGAATGAAAGAAAAGTGAACAGAATGACAGAGATGCTCCCGCAAAGGGAATAGTGCAGGGGGCAGTCATAGCAAGTGACGCCAACAAACAGAGAAACTGTTTGTTATTCCTGGCGCGAATGTTCTCTTACAAAGCATTCGTGCGTAAGTGAAAGAAAGATAAATAAAATGAGACAGTTTCGTTTCGAGGCTGACCATTAACTGTGCAGGCTAGCCTATATTTCACTCTAAGGGTGAAGGAAAAAAATAGGAGTGCCAAAAGATGGCGGAATCAGCTCCCTTCGGAATGTCGATCGGTTTGCCACAGGCCTTGTTTGGTTGCCGCGGAATGCAGGTGAGAACCAAAGCAGATATACGTGTGCTGGGAAGCATGAGCTATGCGACACTGAGACTGTGTAGGAGCGATGAGTACACTTAACAAGCCCCAAGTTGTCAGCACTGAGAGTAATACACACGAGAAAAAAGGGAATAAAAGCAAGGCTAAAAGGTTGAGTGAACTTTCTTAAATTTTGTTGTTAATTGTTAAACTCATGAATGCCAGCCATACAAACAGAAGTTGGTGGAATAAAAGAACGCGATAGGTCAGAGTGCTTGTGACATACTGGAATCACTAAGAACTGCCAACGCAATAAGTTATAGGCTTATACCATCAACCATGCGCAAGGTTTTCCGTTGTTGCGTGATAGATTTGTGGTAAAGTTATCTTGCCAGATTTATTGAGAAAACGCCATATAGCCTCGCTGTCATTCTGGCAGAAGCCGGACAACGAATGCAGGCAATATGACTTAAAAAGTGGCGGTGTCAAAAGAGTGATCGATATATGGGATTTAACGTCCCAAAACCACCCAATGATTAGGGAGACCCCGCAGTTGTTGAGTGCTCCGGAATTCCTACCACCAGAGGTTCTTTAACGTGCGCCCATATCTGAGTACACGCGTTTTCAGCCTTTTCGCCAGAATTGGAATTGCAGCCGCCGCAGCTGGGATTATATCCCGTGAACTGTGGGTTAGCAGCCGAGTACCTTATCACTGAACCGCCATGGCGGGGTGTGTTGAAAGAGTGAGGCATGATAATGTGTTAGAATGTTGTAGTATTCAGACTGTGTGGTAGGCTGACGAAGAAAAAAATTCTCAGCTTTACCAGTAATGCCGAGCAGCGGATTGATTGCGTTGACACATATTTCAAGGGAAACTTTTTTTACATGCCTTGGATGATTCTTGGAGTGCGAAAATGTTCCTTTTGTAGTGAGCAGCCAACACACCGCACGCCCGTACTCGCCACCAGTACTGGTGCAGTACACCCGTACTGCACCCGTACTGGCGAGTACGGGTGCAGTAACACTCAGTAGCCTCCGTCGACCAAGATGGTTGGGTCATTAACGCTGCATCGATTTAAAGTTGCTCCTCGACCGCTGCCGAGCAGGGGGCCATCACCATCGCTCTCCTCAACGAAAACCCTGCGAATATTTTTAGCAACTCGAGAGCAGCCATCCGTGCCTCTTTTGTACGCAAAGGCATGAATAGCTGCCCTGTGTGCCAATCTCTGAGGACACATGCCGTTTCTTTGGTTGAAAAAACGTTTCTAGTCATACTTTTACTGGACTTCGGGATCACATGCGCCATTTTGAAGGTGGCTCCATCAACCCCAATTAATTAGCTGGCCCACTACATGGGGCTTAGGTCTGACGTTTCGCACCCACGGAGCTTCTCCCTATCCCACGATGTAGGACCATAAGGAATAGCCCACCGCATAAAATGAGGTTTTATAGTGCTTCTGCCATATAAGGTGGGTCAAGCCCTCTTCTCATAGAAAACTATACAGAGAGCCCAAGTTATTATGCCTGGACTTCTATTGATGAATTTGTACAAAACATTGGTTTCATAAACTTTATCTAGATGTTTACACCTGATGCTTAGGCTCCTATTTCGGGAAGATAGCCCCTCGTCAATGGGCAGCGATCAAACCAACTCGGCTAAGGAGTGCTTTGCCTATAGGAGCCCTAGCAAAGGCGACCAGCACTGAGCCGTTCACAGAGCACGTGATGCGGTGGACAGGCTTAGCCTGTTTGTACCAACATTGGAGAATCCCACTGCGCGCTAAAAGCGTCTGTCAGGACTCCTAATGAAGTTTCGCCATCCACATAATTAATGCAGTTGGTGACCGAAGCTTATAGTCTCAGTATTTTCCCCACAACCACTTCGATGTCCGTGTGCTTGCGCGTGACTGACTTATACAATCTTTCTCGACACTCAAGACTATTATCTAGCAAATCCGAACAAGCCTGGCTCTCAGTCTAGTCGG
The DNA here is from genome assembly GCF_043290135.1 of Rhipicephalus microplus. NCBI lineage: Eukaryota > Metazoa > Arthropoda > Arachnida > Ixodida > Ixodidae > Rhipicephalus > Rhipicephalus microplus. The sequence goes on from NC_134701.1 coordinate 180,992,788, forward strand.
TCACACATTTTTGTTGTATTCTTTCGAAAAAAAAAGGCTGATTTCACGTAAAATGGGAATCGATGATATATGAAGCACGAATGAGGAAAGTCGATAAGTCACTTTAAAATCAGCTATACGTTACGCGGTGAAGGTAAATTATGCTGTACATGAGACGCACACCATAATCATCACGTTTGGACGTGTCATTTACCTTTGTCGTCTATTCACGTCACGTAATACCAAATTTGGTATATTTTGTGCAAGCAAAACGGCCGTGAGTGCGCTATGAGCGTAGCATGTAGTCATGTTTTACATGACACGCATATAACGATTATTATGTTGGCAGCTTCCAGTTACATTCATCGCCCATTCACGTCACGTAATACCAGATTTGATATATGTGGAGCTAGCGAAATGGCCGCGAGTGCATCATGAGCGTGGTATGTTGTCAGGTTTTTACAATAAACGCGTGTCACGACTAGCATGTTTGAATTTGTCAGATACCATCGCCGTCAATTCACGTCCCTTAATACCAAATTTGGTATAGGTGAAGCTAGCGGAACGGCGGCGAGCAAATCATAAACGTGGCTTGTAGTCATGTTTTTACCTGACACGCATCTTAGGATTATCATGTTTGCACCAATCACATACCTTGGTCATCCATTCACGTCCCGTAATACCAAATTTGGTATATGCGAAACTAGCGAAACAATCGCCAGCATATCTTGAGTGCGGCATGCAGTCATGTTGCTACAAGACACGCATGTAATGTTTTTCATGTTAGGGCCTGCCGCTTGTGTTCGCCATGCAGTCATGCCATACCATACCAAGTTTTATTCATGCATTGTGAACGAAATCACCGCAAGAGCCGCAAGTTTATGAAATGTGAATCATAACATTCATGACATACATGTCATGATTTTCATGTTATGACGAGTCACTTATGCTCGTCATAGAGTCACGCTGTACCATACCAATTTCGGTATGGATACCATTATTGAAATGGACAGGAGAGCTAGTAGTAAAACGGATAGGTAGATAGATAGATAGATAGATAGATAGATAGATAGATAGATAGATAGATAGATAGATAGATAGATAGATAGATAGATAGATAGACAGACAGACAGACAGACAAGCAGGCAGGCAGGCAGGTAGGCAGACAGACAGACAGACAGACAGACAGACAGACAGATAGATAGAAAGATAGATAGATAGATAGATAGATAGATAGATAGATAGATAGATAGATAGATAGATAGATAGATAGATAGATAGATAGATATATAGATAGATAGATAGTAGGAGACCACGTCCGGTGCGGCAGTAACCAGGTCATCTCTTTAATCCAGGTGCACGAGCCAAAGAGACCCAGCCCGCGTGACATACGATGATGATCACTACAATGGTATTGTCATACAGATGAAGATGAAGTACACAGTCAGCGCTCACACTATTTTCCCCCTTTCGTGAAAAAGGGCAGCAAGTTAGAAAGGGTTGGAACGCCGAATATATGGTTCAAGTTGAGAGACGTGGACGATCTGAGTCTGGCGGTGACGTTGATCAGGAGCCGCCTTGACAGGAGCAACGCGATAGTCGACTTCGGATGTTCGTTCCAGAACGGTGTATGGACCAAGATATCGGTGAAGGAATTTTTCGCAGAACCCACGTGCACGAAAAGGTGTCCACAAAAGCACTTCGTCGCCTGGGCGGAACAGAACAACTCGACGCTTTGCAACAATGTCGATTTTTCTCTTCTCCTGAATGGTAGCAGTGTTGGCGCGGGCGATTTCACGGCAGCGGGCGACGCGAGCGGTGAACTCTTCTCGAAGAAATGAACATGGAACGGAAGGTGTGGACAAAAAGGTGGTGTTCAGAACAAAAGTCGGTACACGGCCATAAACGGGAAAAAGGGGGCTGTAATTCGTCGTACGCTGTATGGCAGTATTGTATGCGAACGTGACAAAAGGAAGTATAGTGTCCCAGTTTTTGTGATCCGGTTGAACGTACATGAAGATCATGTCGGACAAAGTTCGGCGAAAACGCTCAGTCAGACCATTAGTTTGTGGGTGATGCGCTGATGTGGTCTTGTGGATGGTGTTAGAGGCCTGGAGGACTTCAGCAAGAATGTGTGAAACAAATGTCTTGCCACGGTCACTAAGAAGCACACGCGGTGCGCCATGTCGTAAAATAATGGCGCTAAGAAAAAAATCGGCGACTTCAGAGGTAGCACCAGATGGAAGAGCTGCCGTCTCCGCGTAGCTAGTAAGGTGGTTCACGGCAGTAACAATCCAACGGTGACCGGCTGGCGTGAGCGGGAGAGGTCCGTATAAGTCTATGCCGACAAATTCAAAGGGAGTGGACGGGCATGACAGCGGTTGCAATGTTCCCGCGTGAAGACACGTGGTACGCTTGCGGTGCTGGCATGACGCAGAGGAAGCGACGTACTTGGCGACAGAAGTGGAGAGGCCAGGCCAAAAGCAGCGAGTCTTGAGGCGGTCGTAAGTCTTATGGAACCCTAAGTGGCCAGCTGTCGCGTCGTCATTTAACGCCTGTAAGACTTCCAGAAGAAGTGAGCGAGGAATGACGGGAATCCATTGGTTACCGAGAGAATGGTAAATTTGCCGACATAATGTTCTATCTTGAAGCTTGAAACGGGCAAGTTGTCGTCTTATGCGGCTGTTTGGAGCACGCGATAAGCCAGTAGGCCGATCGATAATTGTGCGGCAGTAGGTATCGGCATGTTGGAGCGAAGCGAGATCTGTGGACGAAAGAAGGTACGCCGAGGCAATGAACTCTTTAGGACTAGCAGCTGTCTGCTTGGTCACTTTGGTGAGCGGTGACGAACAGATGGAAGGTGACACTTCGGCGCTTCGCGAGAGCGGGCAACGTGACAAAGCGTCAGCATCTTGGTGCTGTCGACCTGACCTATATGTGACGCTGGAGTCATACTCTTGCAATCGTAGCACCCAACGGCCAAGGCGTGCCGACAAATTTTTGAGAGACGATAACCAACACAGAGCATGATGGTCAGTCACTATTGTGAAATGCCGGCCGTATAATTAAGGGCGAAACTTTTGTACGGACTACACGATGGCGAGACATTCTTGCTCAGTAATGCTGTAATTTCGCTTAGCACGTGAAAGAGTACAGCTCACGTAGGCCACGAATTGGTCTTCGAAAGCGTGGTTCCGCTGAAGAAGGACAGCACTGGTGCCAAGTCCACTTGCGTCAGTGTGTAGCAGAGTAGGTGCAGCAGGACCGAAATGGTGAAGCACTGGCCGTGATGTGAGGCATTGCTTGAGGGTGTGAAAAGCTGCTTCGCAGTCATCCGACCAAACAAAGGGTGCACTAGTGGTCAGAAGTTTGTTCAGAGGAGCCGCAATAGTAGCAAAATCACGCACAAAGCGGCGGAAATACGACGCCAAGCCAAGAAAGGTGCGAAGGTCTTTGAGTGTGGTTGGTGTAGGAAAGTGCAGTACCGCGGCAACTTTGTCGGGATCGGGCTCAACGCCATGTCTACTGACGACGTGACCTAACACCTTGATTCTGTGACTGGCAAACCGACACTTCTTAGTGTTGAGCTGGAGACCGGCCTTAGCTAAACACGTGAGGACTTCGTCTAGCCATTCCAGGTGCTGTGAGAAGCTGGACAAAAAGATGACAATGTCATCCAGGTAGCAAAGGCACGTCTTCCATTTTAATCCCTGCAGTACCATGTCTATCAATCTTTCAAATGTGGCTGGGGCGTTGCATAGGCCAAAAGGCATCGCATTGAATTCAAAGAGCCCATCTGGCGTAGCAAACGCAGTCTTCTCTTTATCAGACTCGTGCATCGGAATTTGCCAATAACCAGAGCGCAAGTCGAGACATGAAAAGTACTCGGCACCTTGTAAAGTATCAAGAGCATCGTCAATGCGAGGCATTGGGTAGACGTCCTCACGAGTAATTTTGTTGAGCGATCTATAATCAATGCAAAACTGTACCAAGCCATTCTTTTTTTGACTACTACGACAGGAGAAGACCATGCGCTTGTCGAAGGCCTGATGACGTTGCGCGCGAGCATGTCGTTGACTTGTTCTTCTATAAGCTTGCGTTCAGAAGCCGACACACGGTAAGGGCGGCGGCGAATGACACGGGATCCGTCGGTGCCGATACGATGAGCAGCCACTGTTGTTTGACGCAGACCATCGGAACAAACTTCAAAGCAAGTTTTGTGCTTCAATAATAACACTAGTAAGGCATCAGTTTGGGTTGGGTTGAGATGTTCACACAAAGTGGCCTTGAGAGCGGGAGATGGATCTTCAGCTGGCATTCACTTTGAGAATGACGAAGCAGATGAACCAATGACGACACAAACGGGGGCTTCTTCGGCAATGGTAGCAACAGTGGTCCCCTCTGGCAGAAGTAGTGGTTCTGGCGTTGCGTTGCAGGTGGTGATGCTTGCATGACAATGTGAGAACAGCACTGCACAAGGTGCGATGTTGATCGCTCGAAAAATACAGCGCTGGCCAGGAACAACCACAGCTTCACCATCTAGAATGTCTTGTGACTTGATCGTAAGGACACGTTCTTGTCCGGGATGCAGGAGGCAATCCTCAGCTGTGACAAGGTTGGGAGACGAAAGGTCGGCAGCAGAAGAAAGCTCGGTGTCCGTAATACGAATGAGGGGCCGACCACACAAAATTACAGCCGACGCAGCTGACAAAAAGTCCCAGCCTAAGATTATCTGATGAACGCACGAAGACGGCACAGCCAATTGTACGTGATGGCGGATTCCATCGCTGAGAACACGAGCAGTACACAATCTGGTGGGGCGAATCGGACTGTCATTAGTGCCGCATAACATGGGACCGGAATAAGGAGTTTGCACTTTACGCAGGCGAAAACACAATTCACGATCAATTACCTAAATGGCGTCTCCAGTGTCTATAAGAGTATCAACAAAAACACTTTCCACACAAACAGGCAGTAAATTAGCTGGGCGAGACGGAGGAGTTGTAACGTTAACACCACAAGCAGTTTCCCCTCCAGAAACTGCACCTTCAAGGTTTCCGAGTCCAGAGAGAACGGCGCGGGACGCTGGGGTGTTGACGCATGCCGAAACGGTGATGGAGAACGGCGGCGAGATGAACGAGAAGGTTGAGGTCCAGCTTGCGACCGTGGAGGGGTCGGCGACCGACGGGATGTGGATGGATACGGTGCGGGATCGTATTCATCGGGTCTCGGGGCAAAGTCTGTTTCGTAAGCTGGATAACCACGACGTTCATCCTGCTGACAGCGGCGGCAGGAACGGGATATATGGCCCCTTATGCCACAGTAGAAGCAGACGGATCACGGAGGACGCCATGTAGAATAGTGGGGTGGCCTTGGCACTTGCGTTACCATCGCAGCCAAATGGTCACATCCGATGTCCGCAGGCATGGTTGGAACTGGTGCCGGGGCCCGTGATGCAACTTCTGCGTACGAAGGCGCCGGAAAGCGCACAGGAGACGGGGATTGTGCAGCGCTTGTCGTTGATGCCAGTTCGTCCTTGATTATCTCACGCAAGTTGGGAGGAGATGGGCGGACAGAAGCAATGGTTGGGTTGCCTGACATAAGGCAGTGGAGTTCCTCTCTGACAATCGTGCGCATAAGGGCTCGCGATTCATGCTGTGCGGTAAAGCGAGCGTCGCAGAAGGCGTGTGGAAGGCGCATGGAACAAAGCGTGTCCAGGCGTTGGCATATGGTGGTGACGTCGCGGACGGTAGTTGGGTTCTGCATAACGAGGGCATTGAAGGCCACAGAGTTGATACCTTTCAGTAGGTGTCGGATGCGCTCCACCTCCGTCATGTTATTTTGTGCTCGGCGACAGAGAGTCAGAACGTCTTCAATGTAGGACGTATATGATTCGTCGTCCCCCTGGATGCGCGTTGCGAGCTTCTGTTTCGCTACCGCAGAGCATCCTGCAGATGTGCCAAATACCTGAGGGAGATGCCCCGTGAAGGCCGACCAATCAGAGAAATCGCTCTCGTGGTTGTAATACCAGGTTTTAGCGACGCCATAGGTAAAAAGGAAGGTAGCGCAGTTTGTGTGCCTCGTCCCAATAATTACACACGCTGGTTTGATAATAACTGTCCAGCCATTCTTCGACGTCTTCGCCGCGAAGGCCGGAAAATACCATAGGGTCTCGGGGAGAGCTACTCACGGTGTAGTGAAGCCTAAGTGGCTGAGAATTAGCGGTTGCAGCAGCGGACACGTTGGATTCTGCCATCGCCTTTGCTTGAGGGCACAACCGTCGACCAGACCGGAGCTCCAGGGCGGACGGGTAGAGCAGGAGGACGTGGGAACCAAGGAAGGCTCCCCGACTTATGAGACCACGTCCGGTACGGCAGTAACCCCGTTATCTCTTTAATCCAGGTGCACGAGCCAAAGTGACCCAGCCCGCTTGACATACGATGATGATCATTACAATGGTATTGTCATACAGATGAAGATGAAGTACATAGTCAGCGCTCACAATAGATAGATAGATAGATAGATACATAGATAGATATAGATAGATAGATAGATAGATAGATAGATAGATAGATAGATAGATAGATAGATAGATAGATAGACAGACAGACACGCTGAAGGTCGCGGAAGTTCGCTAAAAAAGGCTTCGTGTTTAAAAGCTCTAGCGCATGCACTCCGTAGGCTGCATACACAGTCACGTTATCAACTAATGAGAGTGACGTCGAACGACCCTTGCGATGATATTCAAAAAGGAAATAAAGAAGACTGTGTGGCGTTACATTTATATAAGGGTGCTAGATATGGCTCGAGGTTTGAGTCAAGCAATCTATATTTTGTTGTGTCCTGGTAGCATGTCATTTGCAATCATCTGTACCGAAAAATGAACGAGTGCTTATGTTGCACATCGTTATATATTACATGCCAGTAAACTTTAAAAAAAAACGTTGCGCCTGCTTGAATGTATAGGGCTTATTTGTCTTCGTTGTACATTTTAATTTTCGAAAGTCTGTCAGCACTATGTTTAGGCTGTTACGCAACTCTCAACAGATAATTCATTTTTTCTGACTGCCTGTATTTATAAAAGTAACGCTCAGACAGGCCATATTGAATTGAAGGCTCATGTAAAGCATCATTGTCTTCAGCGTGTGACATACAGAGATCGACCACATGCTTTAGGTATCTTTGATTTTAATGGAGTGGCGTCTTTGTGCTTCTCAGTGGCCATGAAATATGCTAGTCAGTTAGTAACACGAGAGATCATCCCGTCTGTGTTAGCACAGAAACACATCGTAAGAAAAACGGCCAAGACGCTTTCCTCGTCTACAGGTAATACACGTAAATTGCTACGCTTAATAACATGACGTGAAAAAAAATCTACACCTTCGTATACAACGCGAGAAGTGGCATCCTGTGCGACGAGACTCACAAGCTTCTTCAGGACGGACAACAGTCCCTCCATTAGTCTTATTTTCTACGGCGAACTTTACTTCCAGTGATAGCACGTCGTGGACTAAACATACAAGATTCAACTGCGAAGCTACGTGAACAATTTTCCACCCCTGAGCAAAGTATGGGTCGTAAAGCCTTTGTGAAGCAGTTTGTATCTGCCTTTAGCCCCCCCCCCCTAACGTGGGCAATATCTGAAGAAAGTTCAAATTAAAATTCAGAAAGGGCTCCTCTTTAACAGTTTGTTTTCCTGTGGAAGGCTCCTGAGGTGCTTCACATGTCACAGCCATTCGGTTCTCTGGTCGAAAAAACACGACGACGTTCACATGCTGCCCTTCGAACCCAAAAAAATGGCCACTGGAATTTGGAACCTTTTGAGCCAACGGGATCATGATGTGGACTTGCTGGTATAAAGCAAGCTTGTAGCGTTTCACCTTGCAAATCGTAGACGAATTTCCCAAGCAAAGATTGAAGCCTTCCACAAAGGTCAATTATTTTTTGCGAATTAGTCTTTTGTTGCGGAAATAATCTGGGATGCGCTAAGAATGTACGGAAGTATGCTTTACACACAGTTTTTGCAATTAACAAAAGAGGTGCATCATAAATCAGACGCAAGAAAGTGACTGAAAAAACAGATTATAGGACCATAAAAGAACGAAATTATGAGAAGAAAAATATGAAACAAATTGAGAGAGAGAAAAATTTGAACGGATATATCATACCAGAAATAACCAGAAAAAGTAAATGAAGAAAAAGCTAGTGGCTGGGTCGAGAGAGAGACGAAACTAAATTGATATGCAGACAAGGAGATATAGAGCAAAAACATAGAACAAGACGATGGACGCAAACTAAAATTAAAGAGGAGGAAGCCACTCATCCCCACTCTTCGCATCTGTGTCGCGCCACACGAACATGCCGTACCACAGTTTTCTTTTCTCGGTAGCATTGAGAACTCACAGGACTTTTATTGTCAAGCTTTTTGCTGTTTCTTGTACCATCATCATCATCATCAGCCTGACTACGTCCACTGCAGGACAAAGGCCTCTCCCATGTTCCGCCAGGTAATCCGGCCCTGTGCTTGCTGCTGCCAATTTATACCCGAAAACTTCTTAATCTCATCTGCCCACCTAACCTTCTGTCTCCCCCTAACTCGCTTGCCTTCTCTGGGAATCCAGTTAGTTACCCTTAATGACCAGCGGTTATCCTGTCTACGCGCTACTTGCCCGGCCCATGTCCATTTTCTCTTCTTGATTTCAACTATGATATCCTTTCAACTAAAATTACTAATTCACAGAAACATAGCTGGCAACATAGAGGAATACTGTAGCATTAATGAAAGGGTGGTAGGTGTCGTAATTAAATTGAATAAGAGATACAAGTTGAAGGTGGTACACGTTTGCGCGCCTACATCCAGCTATGATGACGCTTCAGTTGAAAGCTTCTATGAAGACGTCGAATCCGCAATGAGTAAAGTAAAGACGCAGTATACCATACTGATGGGAGACTTTAATTCAAAGGTAGGAAAGAAGCAGGCTGGAGACCAGGCAGAAGGAGATTATGGTATCAGGACTAGGAACGGCATAGGAGAGCTACTAGTAAATTCGCAGAACGCAATAACTTCCAGATTTTGAATGCCTTCTACTGAAAACGAGGACACCGCAAGTGGACATGGAGGAGCCCTAATTGCGAAAATAAGAACGAAATAGACTTTTTTTAATGACTGCACACCCAGGCATCGTGCAGGATGTGGAAGTGGTTGGCAAGGTACGATGCAGTTACCATAGAATGGTACGGTCTCGAATTCACCTGGACTTGAAGAAGGAACGACAGAAACTGGTACGCAAGAAGCCATTCAGTGAGCTAGCACTGAGAGGGAAAGTACAGGAATTCAGAGTCTCGCTTCAGAACAGGTACTCGGCCCTTAGTGAGAAAACCATCCTTAGCGTAGATACAGAAATGATAATCTGACGCGTATCATTGCGGAGTGTGCAATTGAAGTTGGAGGCAGGGTAGTTAGACAAGACACTGGCAAGCTTTCCCAGAAAACGAAAAATTTCATTAAGAAGCGTCAAATCACGAAAGTCTCAAGTACAACAGACAAAAAAGAACTGGCAGAGCTTTCGAAGTTGATTAATGGCCGTAAGGTATGACATGTAACAAGGTATAACATGGAGAGAATTGAACACGCTCTGAAAAACGAAGGAAGCGTCAAAATATTCAGTTCGGGCACAAGAAGCATTCACCAATGAAAAAAAAACAGTCGAAAGTGCTTAATCTAAGCCAATGTGCACGGGCCTCGATCATTTTTGCCTCCATGAAAAGTACGGCCGCCACGGCCGGGAAACGATCCTGTGACCTGCAGATCAACAGTCGACCGCCATAACTACTCGACCACCCTCGAGAGTTAGTATTAGAATACCACAACGTCTTAATATGGGAGTGAAGCTATAGTGAGTGTGCGAGACACTTTAGTTTCTTTAGGCAACTACGGTTGAGCAAAACTTCCTTTACATTCACTGTACAGGTTTAGGGTCAAGATTTGCAACGACGAATAGTAAACGTGGTGAATAAGTAATTGTACCTTCGGTTTTCGCTCCCAAAGTAGGCTATCGCCATCCCACTGCTCTTGTTCTCTCACCTTTCACATTCACCTGAATGTACTATATTGTCCTGGTTGCATACCACCTCGGTACATTGAATTTGACTGATGATCACATAGCGATAGGTTTACAAGCGTTTCGGGAGCAACTTCATGATAACACGCATCCTCCTGTAAAATTAGACACTATATACGAATGACTTTGCTGTAGAAAGGACGTAGAAAAATAACTGGTGACAAAGTAGTGTTTTAACACTCTACGCTTTAACTGGGCGGTATGAATTCTCAGCCATTATGGCATTTTGTATCATACCAAGCCTGTCTTCAAATATACTCAGCCTTATTTTTTAGTCCGGCCGAATAGCTGTAATAAGTGGCATATCTTGTTTTCTGCCCTCGTATTGTAAACATTGGCCCACCAAGTTGTGCGGCCTCCCCCAAAACATAAGAATAACATCCAGACATTGGCATCTCAAATATTGTTACTGAACCTCCTCCGCTACTGGCGTAATCGGGAAGATTAACTATACATCTTATTCATGGTGTACAGGAACGTATATTGACTTCGGTGTGTGCTCGAGTTTATAGGCTCGCAGTGAACAACCTAGAAAATTCAATTAAAGCAAGCACTTGTTGCGACGTGATGCGTTGGCGGATCAGCACGAGACTTTGTTAACTGCCCAAATAAAGGCGCCAGAAACAACGCTCGTCGCAATGGTTAGTGTAACGGATGGTGCAGAATTCATTCATTATTACTCGGCAAACTTAATAACGCTGTCGCGCCCACGCTCTAAGTGTCATAGAGTCTTTCATCGAGCTGGCCTTAAGAGAAAATCCTTCCAGCATCGGTGTCTCCATTTTAGTCTTCTTTTTCGTTATCGATCACCAAAAAACTTCACACTCAATAATTCGAAAATATTTAAGGGCTATAAAAAGTACTGGGGCGTACCAGTTGTTGGGGAATGATATGAAAAATCATTAAGAGTTTAAATCAAAGTTTTGCCATCATTTATCAGTTAAAAGTTGTGCATAGCGAAACAGGAGATCTTGGTTTGATTCTTTTCCAGTTTAATGATGGGATAATTACATCAATAGGAACTTCTCCTTGTCATCAAGCTTCTTGGAGAGATCAAGTAACAGTTTTGTTTTTAGATGCAAAGCAACTCTTTGACTAGCCTGTGTAGTGCTGTCCCTCTGTGCGCACCGCACTCCCCTGGCCACAGGTGTTGGGGCGCTGCCAGGAGGTCACGCCTTCCACCGCAGTGCATGCGCGTTGACTTTACTTTCTCCGTAGCCTGTCGTTGCTCGCTGTGTGTTATCTTTCTCGCTTCACTCTCTCCACCACTAGCGACCCTCGAGCCCACTCCTCACGTAAGCATCATCTCACCCGCGCCATCTCTGCATATTTCGGCGACAACAAGCCGGGAGCCGGAGGGTGCGCACGCTTCACATGCCTCGAGAATCTCGCGGCGCCGACAACGCGGACTTCGTGCCGCTGCTTGCCGAGCGATCACGCCGAAGGACGGGATGCCATTGCGACATGCTTGCCACTATTGAGCGCGTACATTTCCTGGCTGTTACCAGCGTTGCGAGGGTTAGAGAAGCCAATCAAGTTCGCGAATGGCGAGGCGCGAGCCAGATAATTCGAACGCAAGCGTCGGCAGTGGATGACCAGTGACACCGTAGAGGTGCTTGTCAAGAAAACCGATCACGTTCGAGAATACAGACGCGCGCAGGTAACACCGATGAGACGCGAACCAACAAAGTTGAATGCAAGGATTTTCAACGCGTCCCGCCTCCTGTCACTCTCCGTTTGAAACAAACCTTTACTTGAGTAAACGCTGTACCGAGCTTCGCTTCAAACCGCTCTATAGCACCCGCGCCAATGCCCGGTTCACCCATGTCAACGCTGGGCGCCCTTCTATTATTTCACATCCCATCAGGTATCCCTTTGGGGAGATGGTCCATAGTTTTAGGGGCGGAGTTCATTATGCCGTGGTCATGCGTCCGCGATGTATGTAGTAGTAGTAGTCCATCGTAGTAGTAGGTAGCCACCTCCACGGCCGGACTAAGGAGCGGTGCACGCGCACTCACTTGAATTGAAGAGAAAGCCCGCGCACGTTACTCATAAATAAAAAGGTAGTTATTTCTGATGAAATAACCTACAGAGACGAGTATCAGTGACTTAATCTCCAATTAAGTTTGCCTTGAATTTGATGCTTACGAAAAAAAAACTAGTATCAGAAGAACGCACTTTGAGCACTACTGACCAGAAAGGGTTGCCTCGGTAAACTCGATGAAGTAACCTCCTAGCATTTAGCAAGGTTTTGCGAGGGTTGGGCCGCAGAACCTTGAACTAGAGGGCGTGAAAGGGGGCAACTACACAGGAAGCGCATGCCGCAAAGAAGTGCGCTCCTCTAGTCCGGCCGTGCCACCTCTCGTTTAGTCCTTGGAATGTTCGTTGGATGGTGGTACTTTTATATGATGAATATATGATGAAAAGATTCGAGATGACGGTACTTGGAATGTACACTAGATGGACGGGCGGATGGACACACGCACGGGCGAAGAAACAGACAGATGCACAGAAGGATGGACGCACGAATAGACAGTTGCACGGACGGAAAGATGGACGAACAGAAGGACGGACGCACGGACGCAAGCACGGTCACACCGACGGATGCATGGACGGACGGAAGCGAGAACAAATGAATGGACAGAAGCGTGGACGGACTGATGGAGGCTTCACCTCACTCATCATCATGCACTTCATAGATATGCTGTGATTTTTTTTTATTTCTGTGGGAAAATATTTAGTGGGTTGACTTACGCATTATTTTAAGGAAAGAATACAAAGTGCTTGCAATTTTTTCGTTCTCATTGAATCTATAAATAAAAAATAGGGTCATATATTAAGAGTAGCTGACAAAAGGAGTTCTTGTGTTTTATTTACACCACACACTTATCTATAGGTGTCAACGAGAGCTAAAGACAAATTCAGAACGAAACTACATGATACAAGTATTCCAACCCTAGACATGGTGCGAAGCATACCTAGAAGCAGTCGATTCTTACAGCTCCGTTGTGCTACCATGCATCACATTCTCCAAGAAAGCGCTTATTCAAAAGCTGCATGCAATAGTATTTCAGCCAACCAGTCGTTACACAATGCGAACACCATAACAAGTTGTCCAATGCTCTAACCCATCACGAAAGCTTGTTCTTTATCCGCTAATAACTCTTGCGCATACATATTTAGGACGTAGTTCTTCATTGTCAGCCACTGCATGAAACACCAAATTCGCACAAAATTGTTGCAAGTCTTAAGCGGATACCAAGCGTCTATGAATGGCGAAAGATGGCATAGTGAATGCTGGTCTACTACATAGAAATTATGAGTATTTATGGCGTAGTGGGTACACAGAAAGTGCTCTTCTAGCATTTACCCAAACAGTCTTTAGAAAAGGCTCTGAAAGGCCACTATTGCAGCTATCACTGTGACTGTGCTTTGCATGCCACGCAAGCCTGGCAATATTTTAAAATAGATCATGTTGCTTTACATGGGCTGTTACGTGTGATTTACAAGACGTCAAATTGCAAAGGTAAATATGTATGCTTGGTGTGATTCCGTGTGCATAAGGGGTTCTTGAACTCAAACAGTCATTGAACTTTTTTTCTTAGGGCGCTATGCAGGATCGGCCGAGTTTCTCGACACTCGAGATATTCTCGATATGTGACGACACCCCCTTACTAACGAGTCAACTGTACGAAAAAGTCGAATCCATCCCTCAGCGCACTGCATTTCATGGGTTACGAGGAAACATGTTCTTTCGCTATTTTAAAACGCTCTATAAGTCTTATAACCGAGCTTGCTTTTCCGACGTGAAGTCTGCCTAAAGAAAGCTTGTCAATAAGTCCTAAGCATCGGGCAGCTCAGTGGTAGAGTACTGGGCTGGCACCCAGCAGACCCGGGTAGGAGCCCCACTGTGTTATTGGCGCTAGGTTGTTTTTTATTTCTTGCGATGTGGTTACGGACACCGGCGGCCGTGGCGGCGGACAACTACGGCGCCGCGCGTGGCTGGAGTTTTAATCTCATAACAGCTTTCGCTGTATAAGTTCTCAAAATGCCTGCCTTTCGCAGCAACACAAAGCATGAACCGCTTCATTGTTGGCTCAATGACTGCGCACTACATCTGCAGGAATACACGCAGAGGCAGATGTTATTCTGTCATTCATGTCATTAACATCGCTGGGCCCTGTTACATAAACTCGAACTTTGACGTAGCCCCAAAGGAAAAAATGTCGAGCGGAGAAAGGTCAGAAGGTCTTGGTGGCCAAAACATCGCTTCTGCGCGCCCACTCCACTGTTGCGGAACCCGCGTATCCAACCAGTTTGCCGCCTTGGTAGAAAAATGTGATGCATGCCTGCTCCGTCGTGCTGAAACCATACATGGCGCAGGACATTGAAGGAAAGACCGCCGACAGGGTCATCGATGGCAACACCTAATATTTTTTCTGTGTACATCTTTTCGTTCAAGTTGTCCTCGAAAAAGCAAGGTCTCATGATCCTATCCCCGATATAGTGAATATTAACTACAATGACGCTGAATTTCATTAGTCAATACCTGCAGCATTGAGCAGTACTTTTACATGGAAATCAAAATTGTCACTATTCACGATCAAACAAAGTGTGGGCATCACTTACGACATCACGTTAAACGAAAGCACATCTCGACTGGAAAATCTGCACTGTATTGACGTAACAAAAGTATGGCACAACGAAAGTACCCCGAGTTGAGGGGATATTGCTGATGAATAAAAGTGATTGAATAGCAGTTGATTCGCGCAACGTCGTTCTGGCCCTGCTTCTTGCGTTCTATGCAATTATTATTTCCCTTTCTAAGTTGTCTTGATCCTTCGCTATAAGTTGTGAGGCCAAATAAAATTTTCAAAATAGTTATAGCTTTGGGGTAGTGAGCTTTCTTTTTCCTCCCTGTAAAAAACCCACTTTATTATTGTCATTTGAAATCAATGAAATATTATGATGATTAAACCATTAAACCGAACCTCCTTACTTTAAACAGTGCTATTGTGGCACTTTTTTAAATAATTTGCGTAACTCAGCAGGCAAGTGTACGCTTTTACGGACGATCTACTACTGTGCGCACATGTCAGAAGGCTTGTTCCCTTAAATAAAAAAATGAAAAAAAGCTCTCTTGAGCACTGCGTTGCTAACGGAAGCATACCTAAAAATCTGTTTTTTAATTGCACGTAATTTTTTTAAAGAAGGCGACGCTGAACTGATAGGAAACATGACTCAAGCTATTTGAAATGCTATTAAAAACAGAGATTCCGAAAAACACCCACTCATTTTATATTTTGGGTTCGTTTCCTATAGCAATAGTCTAAAGGAAAAGAAAACTGCGCATTTCAAAAAACGCTCAAAGCCCAGCATGCACCAACAATATAGCTCAGCCGCTGTTAATCTCGAGGAGCACGGAGTGTCTCTCGAGATCGTATCTCGCCGATGACAGACGATCTCACGTCAAGCTCACGCCTCGAACCACAAAGCTCACCTACGCCTTGTTTTGTACACAGGAGCCCGTGAATCATCCTTCCGGATTCTGCTGTTCCGCCTCCAGCAATACTTCTGGCTGAGAGACGCGGCACAACAAAGCCCGCATATTCTGCACAATGCATTCTCACGGAGGCAGACATATTGAAGCACGTGCATCTAAGAATGAAAACGCGGCTGGGAATATAAAGGACGGATTGCCGCAGGCATCCCCACTTCGCCGTCCTATATACAGTCGTTTTATACAGGTCCAGTATGAAAACGCCCGCTGTCATTCGCGCCGATTCTTCTAAGAATTCCTGCATTGAACAGTAGGATTCAGTTGATACACGCGTTTTTTTAGAAATCCATGCTCCTTTCACGTTGATTTTGAAGTATTCACTTTTGTTTGGTGACGTAGCAATGGTTTGTTTACGTGCACCTAATACTTACAGTACTGCCTGTTTTGCATCGGTTGTTTGGTTGCTTTGTGAAAAAGCTGTGTATCAGAAGGGAATTTCGTTTTTTGTGAACAGAGAAAAATTACGCTTCCGCTGCAAGAAAGGAGCAATGAATGCGATGCAAAGAAAGAGATCAGCTAACACTGCTGGATGCGATTTCGTGTATTCCTACGAGACGTTGGTGTCAGAGAATACGGCAGCTCCAAGGAAAGGTGCGCTTTTCCCGCAATATCTTCGCGTTTAGGGCACAGCACGGAAAAGAGTACACGAGCTATGCGCTGATGCCTGAGATAGTGTCTGCATGAGAAGGTGCGCGTGCTTGCAATTGCGGACGCACTCGTACACTAAAAGTGTCCAGTTGCTGAGCTAGCGACCACCTCCGAAGTTCACATTCATGATCGGTCAAGACGAGCGGGGTGTTTCCTCTGTGATTGTGCACCATTCGATTGCAGGTGTAAGACTACGGGAATGTCATGGCATGCGCCGTCTGAGGGATGAAGGTGGGCTGACTCGTGGGACATCTGCTTTAGCAGCACACTTCAACCCCGCTCACGTGCTTTTATTCACGTGTGAAACATACATAAAGCGGGATGATGTTATCACTCTGGAAGGCATGTGGCGAGAAAGGTGAGACCAACAGCAACATACTTTCAATATTTTTGACATAATTTCTATAAAAATAAAATATGGCGCAAAAATCTAACAAGCCAAGTTACTCACCGCTGGTCCACCAAAATAGTGCGGCCTGCTCCGCTTCGCAAAAAGATTCAAAATTTTAAACCAAATGCCACACGCTCACTCATACTTGTGTGTGTCTCATTAATTCACTCATTTAGGAAAGCCTCACCCGCATCTCATTGCGACACAGCTGTGCCTTCTACCGAGTTCTACTCTTGCCACGCCATCGGACCATGTTACAAGCTCGGACAATAGCACCTATGTTCCTGGCCTGATCACAGCCCACCGCCTCCTTTATTTTACAGTACCATCCAGATGCGCGTGATGCAATGGTTCACCACCCTCTCCTTTTCCCCTTTCATGATCAAGACCATTACCTAGCGTTCCTGTGCGCTTTGTGTTCATGGGGTAAAGAGCTCACCTTAGTGCCTCACGATGGAAATTATATGAAGTAATGTTTTGTTCGGCTTTGTACATATACGCGAGGCACGTATTGCATTCCTCGCGTTCACAGTGTTGGCAGCCACGCTGGCTCTGTAACAACAATGTGCTGTTTTGAAATAGCGTGTCACCACTCCTTACGCTATGCGTGAAACCAAAGGAGAAGCATCACTGCGACGTTATTGCATGCGCTGACAATAATTAAGGGAGCTGACAGCGGCACGAGGGGGGCGGCATTGCTTCGAACCACAAAGGAACAAAACATGAAGGAACAAACCCTACTTATCCAAAATATTGGAGAGGAATACACACCTATTACATCTTTGTGGGAAAGAGCTCGGATGCACGCCTGATGCAAGCAGCCTTACCCAACATGCAGCGTCGCATCGCGACATATAAATAAATTGGGATGGGCCATGGCTTCCGCTCAAACGTGCACATTTGCATTCGCATTGAAAGAAATCCAAAAGGCGTTGTCATTCCCGCCATGACGTCACTAGCCTAGACCGAACAACCACGCACGAGAGGCTGTAAAACCACTGCCACCATCCCCTTCCATCAGAAGGTAAAACGTCCGCGGCGAGTTTTACAGGTTCAAGAAGTTCAATTAAAATTATACTGAACAAAATTTTTTCGCCAAAAATTTCAACCGAAGCTAAACATGGGGTCCTGAAATCAATAGACAACCTCCCTCCCTGGCGGCCACTACAAAAAATAGTGAATTCATTGTGTTTTCTACAAACAGGCACGTCTTGCAGCCGCACCGTGAGCTAGAGGAGGTGGCGTTTGGTGACGTCACAAGCGTCGAAGGGGGCAAGCCAACTATGCTACCCGTCGCCAACGTCTCTCGACTCATAAATCTCTCCCTACGAAGAAAGAAGGAATAAGCAGAACAACAGAAAAAGTAAAAAAATAGACACATGCCCGCTTTGAAACTCTATGCTTGGGTAAGGGGAAAGGTGAGTGTAAATATCAAAGATAGAAAGGAAAGAGACAAAAAAAAGAAAATATTTGTCAGTAAATGGGCTGCAACGTGTGCAGCAGTGGCACTGCAAAAAAGTTAAAGTTGTTCATATAGGGCCGCCGTGCTCAAAAAGAACAAGAAGGCTTTGACTGCATTTTGAGTCAATGCAAGACGAGGACACTGCTCCCGCAAAATGTGCATAGATAGTATAGAACGTTCGATTTTCACAACGAATCAGAGAGTTTTTGTCTCTCCGAGGCAAATAGAGGGCAATGTCATAGCAGATGGTCGATGTCTTCTTCGGTGCCGGAGACGTCGCAGCCCGCAATGTCGGTCACTCGAATGAGAGTTGTACAGTCTTTTGTGAAGGTACCCTCCAACCGAAGCCGATAAAGAAGCGAAGGTTCAAGTCGACGAACACCGGATGGAGGTCGAAGTTACAGGTTAGGGTTTATTTGATGAGGTCTTGCATGTCTTATGCTTGGGGTGTTCTACTCCAGCAGACACAGACTATATGCCAGGTGAGAACGTTTTGCCCCGCCGCGGTGGTCTAGTGGCTAAGGTACTCGGCTGCTGACTCGCAGGACGCGGGTTCAAATCCCGGCTGCGGCGGCTGCATTTCCGATGGAGGCGGAAATGTCGTAGGCCCGTGTGCTCAGATTTGGGTGCACGTTAAAGAACCCCAGGTGGTCGAAATTTCCGGAGCCCTCCACTACGGCGTCTCTCATAATCATATGGTGGTTTTGGGACGTTAAACCCCACAAATCAATCAATCAATCAGGTGAGAAAGTTGCCTTGAAGCGTCTGCTCTTAACAGAATAATTGGAAGGATGAGCTTTTCTTAATGGAATGTGAGCCGCGTTTTCTGCGGATTCATTGCCACTGATCTCACAATGACCAGACAGTCTCTGCGAACTGACCTAGTGGCTTGTTTCTGTGATCTTATCAAGAAGCTTAACAATCTCGTACGTTAGGTGTTCGTAGCAACCTCGTCGAAGATTTGGCAGCATGCTCTGTAAGGCTGGTATCTAGTCGGAAAACGCAGCCCATTTACTCGGTCTCTGGGATGTAATGTACTCTAGGGCACCACGCAGAGCCGCAAGTTCTGCCGGCGTAAACGTGCTGACATGTGACAGCTTGATTCGCAGGGTTATTTTTCGAGCTGGTATCACCACCGCACCGCCTGAACTAGAGACTGGGGATGAACCATCGGTGCTTATGTGTATGTGCATGTAGTTACTGACAATTCGTGAAATAGGAAAAGGCTCACTTGCTTTAGGGCTGACAGAGACAAATTTGATTTGTTCCGCAGATCTCCCCCTATGGTTCCCACAACCGTTATGAATAGACCAGCAACAAACACTGCTCCCGGCTGGGGTAAAGGATTAGCCTTTTTGTGGAAGTTGGACAGTGGCATCAAAAGAAAGGCGGAGAAAAAGCAAGAGGCGGACAGGAACATGTGCATCCTGCATGTGCCTCAGTGATCGTGACGTCAAAGTTTACGTTCGGATGCTGGCGCCGCACACTGACAATCTATCGGAAACACAGTCAACTGCTTTGAATTACGGGAAAAGAACTTCGCTTATCGGAAATGGCCCATCTTTCCAAGAGAATTTTGATGTTTTGTTAGTTTTTTTTTCTCAAGTTTTATTCAGTATCTTTTGAATCTGTTGTGTTTTGATTGGAGCTTGTTTAAAGGGACACTAAAGAGGAATAATGACTTGGTTCGGAGAGAACTCTCAAAACTCTAATTCTATATGTTTCACTTTCGTAAGTTTATCATTTGCGGAAAAACCAAGGTTGAAGTCTCTTTTCTTTTAACTTTGAGCAAAAACTTCGCACGTGACGCAAAAAATTCAAAATGCATGTTCTATATTTTCGTGGTTCAAGCTCAATAAAGTTTTATGAGACTCCGTATGCTATGACACCCACATATAACAATGTAGTTCACTTTTATTCAGTTGAGGCTACGTAGGACCCAGTAGACGTCTTCTAAAGTTTCTAAGTTGTGGAGTTTGGTGCGGGATTCGTAAGGTGGCGTCACTACACGCATTTTCTTTTTGCGCGTTGCCTCGCTTAGTAAGTGTCGTGTCGTGGCAAGAGTGGTGTTTGCGTAATTTTGAAATTGTAATTTCATAATAAACGAAAAATTGTTTTGCTCTTAAGTGTCTTTTTAAGTAATGTGTCGTGCTTTAATGTCCTTGAAGACTTATGTGGAAGCCTTTAGTATTCTACTCGAAGGTAACAAAATATTATGTGCTATAGAACATACCAATAAAGTTGTTACCAACCAAATCAAATATCGACCGATTTATAGGAGCAAGGCTTAATGGCTCAGCAAAGGCACGAAGTAATAGGGTAAAAATCTTTGATTTTCTAACAAACACACACTGCAGAAGATGTACAGGCTTTGTTTCTATTGATTTGCTAAAGTTTTACAGTCGTTTCTGCTTAGTGAGCACGTTGGTACCGTTCTGCCTGTCCTAAGATCTGTTTATTTTGTAGTTATCGTTAAGTTTTTCGGCTTGAAATGTAGCTTACACCTGAAAAAAGTTTGTGAAATAGATATATGCCAGGCTTTCTGCACCACATATACCTTACTAAGAAGCTACAAAACAGGAAATTCTTTGAGGTGTGTACAGGCATGCAAGTTCAATTGAAGAGCACTGGTATGTACTTTAAGGGAATAGGTCTGTCGAGACTGCCAAAAGTTATATATACCAAAAATTACCACAGCAGCAGTAGGGAATAGTACATCGTACAGCGCTGAGCACTGTTACGAAGAACACACGATCGCGTAGCCGATGGCTATTGGCACCACGTAACACCCATTGTCGAAAACATTGCACATGCCGAGCATGTGGCCTGCGGTACACTTTTTACACCATGCGCACCACGTCATGTATGCACTTGTTCCTCATGCGACACCCACATTTTTGTCTGCTAACTTGATGCATCCTGCCATTCTAGTTATTTCTTTCTTTGCGATTTCATTTCCTAAAAAGTTTAGAAGTAAACTGCTTTATACCCAATTTCGTATTCACGTACCAATGTTTAATCGACGTGGATCTTGAAATGCAGGACATGCCGGCCTAGCGGACAAAAATGCGGATAGCAGACGACGAACAAGTGTATCGATGAGGCGTTGCCTGCGGTGGAAAGAGCATCGCAAACCACATGTGAAATGTTTCTAACAATGGATGTTACGTAGCGCTGGTTGTTCCGTCAGCTACGCACTTGCGTGTTCACTCTAACAGTGCTCACTGCTGTAGATAACCCATGCACGACATTATGCGCACCAGCCCTCGTTTCCTTCTTCAAACTGAGTGATCGATGTGTTACAGTAATGTTACGCGCAAATAGCGAAATATTTACAGAACCCCAAATAAACATGCCTGTTCTGATAATATATCACCCTGCGCGTTTATCGCATCATTTTTACTTGTTTGTAGTGAAGAAACATAACGTAAAACGCACCTCTTGTTCCACTGGTGAAGTTGGTTGAGCGGAGCACGAAGGTGCTTCTACTTCGTAATGATAACAATTGTTGGAGTTTAACGTCCCACAACCACCATCTGAATATAAGACTCCGTAGTGGAGGGCTCCTGAAATTTTGAACAACTGGTGTTCTTTAACTTGTACCTAAGTATAAGCACACAGGCCCCAAGCATTTTAAAGTCAATCTAAAATGCGGCCACCGTGACCGGGATTTGATATCGAGCCCTGGGGTCAGCAAGCGAGTGCCTTAGCCACCACACCACCGTGGCGAGTACGCAGCCATTTCGTTCCGCTGTCGTTTTTTAGCCATGACCACGTATCGGCAAACGTGCGAATGAAAAAGGCAACATCTACGCATTTTCTAGCACTGTCTTGGGGTGTGGCACTATTGCCGTGGTGAGTGCTAGTGAAGCTCAGCTTAAGTGTCTAATAAGAACGCCTCCAAAAACAAGTTTGAAGCGCACAAGGCATCATTTTATAGAAAGTGCCGAGTGGGCCAAAAATGGTGCTTTTAAGGCAACTCAAAAGCAACTATTACAAGAACGCACATACCTTCGAGTCGTGGAGAGAACGCACATTAATGTCATTCCAGTGAACAGCACGCTTTTGTTTCACATTTTCGTCGTCATCTGGCTGTGAAAACACTGGAACATTCGGCACATTATCAATACCGGTGACAGATGAGCCCGCAGCGTTGCCCCATTCAGAAAGCTTGCTGGTGTACTCTACGTGAATATTAGGCGTGAGAAGCACACCACATAACCACGCAGCACCCCAGAGACGCAGAAATACACTATCTTCTTTGTGCAGCCGAAAAAAAAAACACTAGCATCCTACGACTGGCTTCGTAGGCCAGCCGTTCCGCTATCTCGAGCAATGGGAACCAGCATGCTGACGTCTGCTCGGCAGGAAACGAGGATCAAAACTAAATGACGTCCGAGGCAGTGCCTGTAGTAGTGAGCAGGTCTGAAATTATTTTTTTAGGTGGCTTTGACAAAGATAAGCATCGAACAGTAACAGATGTGCCAAGCTCTATTCAAATAGGTCGCGAAAGGTCGGGCAAAAGGTGGTTCCGAAGCTTTCGCCAGTGACATTGATAGATATGTGGGGTTTGACGTTCCAAAACCACCATATAATTATGAGAAATACCGTAGCGGATGGCTCCGCAAGTTTGGACCACCCGACGTTCTTTAATGTGCACCAAAATCTGAGCATACGGGCCTACAACATTTTCGCCTCTATCGAAAATGCAGTCGCCACAGCCAGGATTCAATCCCGCGACCTGTGGGTCAGCGGCCGAGTACCTTAGCCACTAAACCACTGTGGTGAGGCTTGCCAGCGACATTAGCTTGAGGCCTTCCACGTGTGATGTCTTTGACCATCGGCTTTCTTCCAACAATATTATGTACGCGTAGAGTGAAAAGAATGTGCGAGTTTTTTATTATTACGAAAAATCTTTTGTCGAGTGCCCTCTCTCTACGCCATTGCTACTGAATATAGCCCTTGCACTGCGGTTAAGCAGTGCAAGGGCTGTAAAATGCGGTTAAGCAGTGCACTTACTCTCTTATGCCCCGCCGCGGTGGTCTAGTGGCTAAGGTACTCGGCTGCTGACCCGCAGGGCGCGGGTTCGAATCCCGGCTGCGGCGGCTGCATTTCCGATGGAGGCGGAAATGTTGTAGGCCCGTGTACTCAGATTTGGGTGCACGTTAAAGAACCCCAGGTGGTCTAAATTTCCGGAGCCCTCCACTACGGCGTCTCTCATAATCATAGAGTGGTTTTGGGACGTTAAACCCTACATATCAATCAAGTGCACTTACTCTCTAATCAACGCTCTTATACACTCTATAACACCCGGTGCTATGGTTTCTAAGGGCGAGGATAAGTTCGCGCGCATGCTCATAAATTACGTACGCGATAACATACCCCCTCAAGTTTTTTTAGTGTTCCACCAACGCTTCCTCTATTTTATCAATGCTAGCCAGATGAGCCCGATGTAGCTGTCCACCATTCTCATGTGTAGCCCTTTCCTACTCTCTCCCATCACCTAGCCTTCGCGTGTGCTTTGTGGTCATGGGGGAATGTAGCCCCTCATGCATTGCCTCCTGACGGAAATCATACGAAGTAATTTTTTTGTTGTGTACTGATCCAAGTGGCGGCGTCTTGCATTCCTCGTGTTCACAATTATACTGGCGTTCACGCTGCCTGTGTGAAAGATACCGTGTTTTAAGATAACGTGTCGTCGTTCGTGGCGCTGTGCGGGAAACCGAGGGGAAAGCGTCAGTGCAACGCTTCTTCGTGTGCTGCTCTGTGGCACGGTGGTGGCGGGCGTTGCTTGCAGCCACAAAGAAGCTTGAAGGAACAAATCTGACATAGGTATGATAATGGAGTGGGAAGTGCGTCAATCGCATCTACGGGGGAAAGCGCTCGAAAGGATGTGTGACGCAATCAACGCCACCCCTGATCTTGCGTCACAACATGACCACTCTCTGAAATAAAGTGGACCGATGGCGCCCGTTGAGAAGCGGGCGTTTGCATTGGCATTAAAAGAATTAAAGGAGGCATTGTTTGTACACTAGCTTGCGTTCTGTGTCGTGCGCGAAATCATAACGTGCGTTTTATCATCGGTGATCGTCTTGATTGCAGGTTCTAACGAGCAATGCGGATTACATTTAACGCAGAGTGTTTTCGTTGGTTTAGCTGTAGATAGCTATAAATATACCAAGTTTGGTATCAGGTGACAGAAATTGATGACGAAGGTAATGGACACCCCCAAATATTATAATAATGACATGAAAGTCAAGTACGGCATAATTTACCTTCGCCTCGTAACATTGTGCTGATTTTAAAGTGACATATTCTGCTTCCTCATTCGTGCTTCGCATGTCATCCATTCTCACTGTACGTGGGATGTGGTAAGTTTTTTTTTCTTGTGGGAAGCAGAACGAACAACCTGGTTGAATTCAAGGACCTCGCCTGATGGAGCATTCTGGTTTCGAACGTGTTTGCGGCCTCCTGGTGGTGACATATTGACCGATCGCTATTTTGAGCATATACGTGCACTTTATTGATCGTGAAATCCCTTTTACCGTTTATCGTGTTCGCTGCGTTGACAAAACCTTTTTTTTTTGCTGTTGCGCGACAACTTCAGCTACTATGTTACTTGCGAAAGGCAGTGCGTGCCTGCTACAGCCTTTGTGTGGGCAGCTATTTTGTGAACTGAATTACTTTGTGAAACAAGTTCATTGTCGATTTGACATGAAGGGGGAAGAGGCTGGATAATTAAAGTCATATAGAACTAAAATTTAAAGCGCAAACACAGAACACGCCCCACAGAGAAAAGAAATGTCAAATACGAGCGCTAACCATGAATTTTGTTTCAAATGTATGTAAACCAACTAGGTTCACGTGAAGTTTTATTGTAGTTATTTCGTGCTGTGGATATTGAGCAGCAAAGTGTTGGAATCAGCGCCTATGGAGTAATGACAACTATTTATATCATGCTTAAGCTTTCACCTAACGTTGATTTAAGCAGTGAACGCCTTACCTGAGATCGAACAGAAAAACCAAGCGATACACTACGCTCCTCTCGCAATGTCAAGCTTATAGTCGACGTTCCATTCCTATGCTTTCAAACCCAGGTTATATTTTTTTAGCGATGACCAAAATGCTGTGGTAAATATTTCAAGATGCATATAATAAAAAAGCTGCTTGAACTAATTACATCTTGAGAAAAGCATACAAACCTCACATTTAAATACCTACTGAAACTGATCGCTCGGCCGTGCAAATGAAAAGAAATGTCATTGTTTTGTATGCTCAACCTGCAGAAGTTTAGTAAGTTGAGCCTAAAAAAGTTAGCCGTTCTAATTATTAGATTTGTTGAAAAACAGGTGCTATTTTGATGATAAATATGTTAACATGGAGCCTCTATATTTCGTTTTGTAGACTACTAGTTCTACAATGCCCACTCAAAATTAGGTTTCCGAGTGCTGGTTACCGTTGTCTCTAAATATTTCTGTAACTGTCCTTGACATTGATCTACGTTGCGGCCACACAAGTACGAGAATTCGTCCTATTTTTCACACCATAGTAAGCCTCTATTTAGGCTGTTTTAACGCCGCGTTTTTTAAAATTTCATGATATTAGTTTTTTTTTGTCCAAGAGTACTTCTGGATAAGTAATAAGTATGCTTGTGTGCACTGTTTAGTACTGACGCTTGCATACTTTTTGTTAGTATAGTGTACTAAAGGAATGGTATGGTATAAAAAAACTGATTGATTGATATGTGGGGTTTAACGTCCCAAAAACCACCATATGATTGTCAGAGACGCCGTAGTGGAGGGCTCCGGAAAATTTCGACCACCTGGGGTTCTTTAACGTGCACCCAAATCTCAGCACACGTGCCTAACATTTCCGCCTCCATCGAAAATGCAGTCCCTGCAGCCGAGATTCAATCCCGCGACCTGCGGTCAGCAGCCGAGTACCTTAGCCACTAGACCACCACGGCGGGGCTGCTAAGAAAAAAAACTTCATTTAACTATAAATGTTCATTTTGAGATATACGAATCAAAAAAAAAGGCGACCAATGAACTGGTTGCAGTTTGTAAAATACATCTTATACCCATTAGAAGTTGTGACCTGTGGGTCACCATTTTTTGACAGTGTTTCAAGTTTGGAATCGCACCTTTTTCTCCAGCATTTTGTACTATTTTTTGTGGTCATTAGGTCATTTGACCTTTCCCCCTGACCAATGCATCCGAGGAACTCATTATTGAAAAGCCCATGCTGCACAACGCCTTCCGCATTGCTTGATTTTGTTCTAGTGTCGGGCAGTGATCCAAAGTAGTGTGTTAGAGTGTTTGAATTTTAGATGCGAGGAGATGGGGTGAAGGAAGTGGCTGAGCGCTGCCTCCATTTTATTTCTCTTTTCCTGTTTATCTCAGCGCTTTGGCTGTGCGCATGCAATGCTGCACGCTCTCGCTCCATTGCATTGCGCTAGCAGCACTGGTTGTTCTCTTTGTGGCGCACGCGGTAATACTCACAAGTGGGAAGAAATAACATAAGTGATACGCAACATATACACAACTGCACACACTAGTCACACATACACGACAAAATGCAAATGCAAACAACAAATGAAAACACAGTCAACACCAGCGCTGCTTCGCATCCTCAAATAGTTAGCTTTAATGGGAGGCGGCCTATTTTGAATGATTTCTTAGCAAACTTCGGCGAATTTGAGCGTATCTATCTATCTATCTATCTATCTATCTATCTATCTATCTATCTATCTATCTATCTATCTATCTATCTATCTATCTATCTATCTATCTATCTATTTAGCCACCTACGACTTATAGCTCTCCTGGCCGTTTCACTAATGATATCCATACAAAACTTGGTATGGCATAACATGACTGTATGAAGAATATATTACACTAGCCATGAGATGAAAATCATGATAAGTATGTCATGAATACCATGATTTACATTTCATGGTCCTGCAGCTCTTGCGGTGATTTCGTTCACATGGCATGTGGCGAAACTGGTATGGTATGATATGATTGCATGGCGAACACAAGCGACAGACCCTAACATGAAAATTATGACATGCCTGTCATGTACCAACTGCCACACTCATCATGCACTCGCTGCCTGTTCTCTAGCCTCACATATGCCAAATTTGGTATTACGTGACGTCAATGCATAACGAAGGTATGTGACTGGTGCAAACAGGAGAGTCATGATGTACGCTTCATGTGAGAACATAACTACATGCAACAGTCAAGGCGCTTATACATTTCGACGTGACGCGGTGCACGTGCTCGCCGGCGTTCGTTTTGTTGCGTCATGCCGGCGTGACCCCGCCAGGCACCGGTCCCGCCATATGCTCGCAGGCGCGCACCACGCTGCGTTGCTTTGACGCATGCACGTTTCAGCGCATCCGGCGACCCTTCGTGACGAAAAGAGGGAGACGCAGTGTTGTCTGGGTAACGCATACGGCGAGAAAGTAATTGTAGTAGCCTTGCAGCGTCCGTTCTCAAGAGTGGTATGAGCGTGCGCTGGTCTTGGTCATGAGCCAATCGAGCAGCTTCATCCGCGCGGTCATTGCCGACGATTCCGCAATGACTCGGCAACCACTGAAATACAATATCGTGACCTTACTTGAGCGCTTCGTGGTAGTCGTGCCTTATCTGATATACTGATTGTTTGTGTACCCGTGCTGCATAACAAACCGTAGTGACTGTAAGGCTGACCTGGAGTCGCAAAAGACGGCCCATTGGTTAGGTTGCAGCCGAATAATGTACTTTACTGCACCTTGAAGTGCTGCGAGCTCTGCTGCTGCCGACGTTGTGGTGTGAGAAAACTTGTACTGAAGCAACACAATTTCAGATGGAACAACCACTGCTCCTGTAGAGCTGTCGGAATAAGTGGAGCCATCGGTGTAAACATGTATGCGGTCGATGTACCTTTCGTCCAACAGACGCAAAGTCAATTGCTTCAGGGCTAGCGTTGACATGCGTGCCTTCTTAACGATTCCAGGAACTGATAAGCGGACGTCAGGTTGACGAAGACTCCATGGCGCAGCTGCTGGATGCATCGCAAGTTTGAAGCCATGCGGTAGCATGTCCTGATGTTTTGTCACAATACCGCAGTACGAAGAATGGGGCCTCCGAGCTGTCAAACACGCTAAATGATGTGACGGCAGCCGCGATAAATGCCGAATGTGTGCTCTCAGCGTCTCGGCAATGATATGTGTTGTGACCGGTTGTTCTTGTGCAATAACAATAGTTGACACTGTCGATGAGCATCTTGGAAGCCCAAGGCAAGAATCTATGAGTGCTCTTATATAGGATTGATCTGCCATCGATGCACAATGAGTAGAAAGACATCGGTTTGCGTGTAAACGCCACCGCTGCTCATTTTTCTGTGGCGATAGTCAAACCTTGCTGGCGAAGGTATGTCGATGTCATTGTTGCCGCTTTCTGTATTCTTGCGAGTACTTGAGGCCGTGTCATGCCGGACGCCCAAATGCAGATATCGTCAGCGTAGACAGATATATAAGCCGTCTGGGGCAGCATTTCGGTGAGCCCCACGAGAACCAGGTTGAAGAGAGTTGGACTCAAAACACCGCCTTTTGGCACCCCATGACTTGTGAAATACTCATTCGTAGACCCATCTTCAGTTAGAACGAACATGGATCTCTTTGTGAGGTAGCTTTTTACTCATCGAAAGACACGACCTCCAAGTTCAGCTGCTTCAAGAGCATTGAGAACAGCCTCGTAGGTCACGTTGTCATAAGCACCCTTCACGTCTAAGAACAGAGCTACCGACCGCCGCTTCTGAGCTTTCTGACGCTGAACAGAGGTCACTAAGTCAATAACGCTATCAACTGAGAACCGACCTCATCGAAAACCAGCCATAGCATCAGGATAGATGTTATATTGCTCCAGGTATCATTCCATGCGGGTAAGCAGCATCCTCTCCATGACCTTGCCAACGGAGCTTGTTAGTGCTATAGGCCGGTATGATGCCAAATCGAAAGGAGACTTTCCGGGCTTCAGCACAGGCACCAGGCGACTACACTTCCACTCATCAGGCACCATTACATCATGCCGAGACTTATTTAAAATGTTCAGGAGACAGCGTTGTGCCTTCGAGCCTAGGTTACGTAAGGCAGTATAGGTCACTCCATCCGGACCCTGGGACGATGAGCGTCCGCATGTGTTCAATGCTGCATGAAGTTCTTCCATGGTGAATGCAAACTCCATTTGCTGATCTCGTACGACTGGAACATCCTGTGGCAATAGATCGATCGTTATAGAGATGTCGCCGGCGATCTTTGCACAAAATTCACCGGAAACTTCAAGCTGTGAGTGACGTTGATGTAGCGCCAGAGCGGCGAAGGGATGACGCTGTTGCGGATGCGAGTGAATACCTCGAAGAGTCCTCCATACGAGAGACAAAGGTTTTTGAGGGTCTAGCGAGTCACAAAATTTTTTTCACCTTTGTTCATGAAGTTTGTGCATTCGACGCTGGATTTTTTTTCTGAATGCGTCTGAATTCTCCGAGGTCAGAGATAGATTTCGTGCGTGTGTTTGGTCTTTCGGCACGTCGGCGGACCGCTCAAGGTTGTTCCAACTCTTGGTCGAGTGCCGTGTGTCTCGATTCTTTCGAACAAATCTTGGTCGAAGTCTCCATTGCACAACTGATCATTTCTTCAATGGATTCCCGCAGTTCGTGCATGCACTTGCTCTCCACTGATATCTGAAACTCTTCCCAGTCAATAAGTCTTGAATGTCCAGTGGAAGGAGAATCGTCCAGACCTCTGACTGTCACGTACATGGGGATATGGTCGCTCCCATGTGTTTCAATATCTGTGAACCATTGGACTTTCGTGACAATGCTATGCGACACTAATTTGAAGTCCAGGCAACTGCTGTGTGTTACTCCTCGGAGATAAGTAGGGCTGCCGTCGTTCAGCACCTGAAGCCCGTGCTCTGATGCGAGATCAACTAGGTTCGTGCCTTTTCGATTTGTCCTGATGCTTCCCCACAATTGATGATGCGCTATATAAGCGCCTCTCAGCATAAACCACAACTCCTTCTTTTTAACATATAGACACACGTAGTGATTTCCATTGTGAGACTCTACTATTGGAGAACCTAAGTGAGTTCTTTACGGGTGCACACAGCAACTTGACTTCGCTCAATGCACGATGAAGAAACAAACGATTCATAGCCCGACAGTAGAGGTATTTTTGAAAAATGCGGTTCACAAATGATGATGATGGGAAACTAATTTTCGGAAATTAATTTTCTGAACTCAGACATTCTTGACTGTAGACCTCTTGCGTTCCACTGAATTATGGAAGCACGCTTGACTTTTTCTCGGAAAGGCTGACGAGGTCTATGGTGCGCCTTCTTGTTACTGAAGTCGGCAAGAACTGGTTCTAGTGTGTCCAAGATTTGCAGCGCGCATTTAACGACAGGGATGTGTAGACTATCCTATACATTGCGAATAACACTCATGAACGACCTCAATACACAAAAAACTTGTACGTCTTGGGCGGACAGACTGCCTGCTGGGGGCATATCCGTTGTTGACTGTCGATATTGTGGTTCCGTAGACAAGTGTATCCGCGGTAAAGCGGGCCAGTCAGAGCCGGATGTTCTCTTTTGCGCCACAGTGTCTTCCGGCACCTCTGGACGTACCCCACCTGGTGGCAGGGGCGGGGAGGTCTCTGTGGTCGTGGCGGCGGTGGTGGTGTCGGTGGCGGCGTAAGTGAAGGCACCTTCGGCACAGGACCGTTTTTTCTTTTCTTCGAGCACCACCGTCGACGGGAACGCCGTGGTTGAACAACCGTTACCGCTTCCTTTCGTGAGGATCCGTCTTTAACCATTCGTCTCAGAATGCTCCTCTCTTTCTTCTGTACATGGGCAGTCTTTGGACGAGGTCTCATGGTTCCCGTTGCAGTTGCTGCATTTTAGAAGAGTTGCTTGGCAAGCCTCAGCTTTGTGGGGTCCAGCACAACGTGGGCATGTCATGCTTGTTCTAGCACACAGCACTAATGCCTAGTTCACACTGAAACATCCGCTTTCTACAGCAACCGAAATTCCCCTGCCGCCGAAACGCAGCGTCGTTCGCACTGGACGCGCCCCGCGCCGCCGAATATGCCATCTACTACGGGGCGAACGCAGGATGGATCAACACCACCTAGACTATTGACAAGGCCCCTCCATGGAGAGCGTGACGTCACGCTAGTTGCCCACCTGCACCCCGGCCGTCGTCGCCACTCGTTCTCGTTATATCTGCTGTGGGCACTTATTGAAAGACGGTGTTTCTTTTTTAGATGCGGAAGCATCTTATACTCGCGCCTTGTAGTGCGCCGTCCGCGCCGTCCGCGCCGTCCGCACCGCTTCTCGAACATTCGACAGCTGACGCGCGCGCATGCGCCGTCGCGCCGTCACCCACTCTTCCACCATCTGTGCATCCCTTCCTCCTCTACACACCGCGCGTGCTTCACTCCTCCACCATCTGTGCACCCTTCCTCCTCTACACACCGCGTTCGACATCTACAATTCTCCTGATTCTCCAGTGGACGCGCATGTGGCGTCGCGCTTCGAGAACATTCAACAGCTGACAGTGCATGCGCCGTCGAGCTGTATATATACTCCAGGTCGGCGCTCGCTCGCTCAGTTGCCGCTCGTCGGTTGGTTTGTACGGCGCGTCGACGTCCAAGGTCGCGGTGAAATGAATTCCAACGAATCCACAAACACAATGATCGACGTCCCTTCGACCAGCGCCGCCCTTTCGCATACGTGTGTACGTGTTCACTCATTTAACACCCCCTCCTACAACCACGTTAACCAATTTAGCCATCGACCCAAGTAAGTCGCAATTTAACACCCCATTTCACAACCACGTTAACCAATTTAGCCATCGACCCAAGTAAGTCGCACTTTAACACCCCGTTAACCAATTATATGCTCCGCATCCTCCTCAGTGTTCCCCCGAGGGAAGCTGCGGGCAATTTTTTTGTTCCTGCGCGGTCTGCATTTGTTTACGCCTGCCTTTACACTTTAGTGATCAAACTGTAATAGTCAGAAATGCATTTGTAGAAGTGGTTTTATTAGGACGAAAGGCTAAAACCATCCTACCTCATTTCTTGTTCAAGGTTTTGATTTTTCTGTCAGCTGCCTTTTTTGTGCGGTGCTTTGGATGGTGTCATTTCGAAGTCTACAAAAGTTGTTCAGAGTGACATTTGTTGCAACACGCACTACATGCCGCACGATAGTCTCAGAGGTATGGCCATTTTCACAAGTCTCTAGCTCAACATCTCCAGCAGTGATGGGGTAATGGAGCTTATAATGCCACGTTGGTTGTTCGACGCGAGGAACGCCTTTGCATTCTCTCCCTTGGTGAGCTTTTCGACAACAAGCGTTGTCACCAGCACCATGTGCACAGTACATGGCTGCGGCAACTTTAAGCTTCCTCTTGACAAGTTGTCAATCATTGTGTTACCTTCCACATCTAAGTTCCTGCTCTCCAGGACAAGCACGCTGCTGCAAAATGCGCATGACATCTTCTTTAGAGCTGAATGAGCACAATATCCAGCGATATAAGCAACGACCTCCATGTCTTGCTTTGGGTGGGAAATTTCATCATTTGAGATGTGAACAGAGAAGTTATGTTGCGATACTTCTGTGTCACTTTCGCTGCTGATGTCTGGCTGCGGAAGCATCAGCGGCTTTTGCAGACGAATTTTCTTTTCAGACTCCAGAAGCTGTCTCACGGAAACATAATATTGTGCACCAGCAACTGACGGTAGCGACCGAAGCGATCTTAAAGAGTGTCAGTTTGAAATTTTCCGAGCAAGACATACTTGAACTTCAGTTCTTCTAAACAGTACCGCGACAGCTCAACAAGGGAGTAGCAAGTGAGTCTCAACGCAGAATGTGTTTTCCTTGTCAAGCAGCCACGGCTCATGTTGACGCTGCTCCAAGCATCCAGCCAGTCTACCATGCCACTAAGGAAAACTAGCTGTTGATCCACCGTAGAATTAACTGGATATTGAAGGGTGTCGTTCAGTCGGCGACCTTTCCAAGGGGTCTTCACGTTGACAATTTTCCACCACGTCGATATGATGTTTATGAAGAGAGCTTTTGAACTGGCACATGTGGTTTCAAGAGCATCGCCACGCGTCTCAAGTGCGTTTGATACAAACGGATTAATGACATTTAACACCAACTTTACATTTTGTCTCTTCATAGGTGTTGGATTGATTGCCTTGGAATTTAACTTGTAGCCAAGCTTGAGAAGCGATGTCTGCTCCAGTGCATACAGCTGCCGTACGGCTTCAAATGATGCTGCTTTCATTCTGGGCGGCCCGTCGGGCAATAGTCCTGAAAGGCTCACTTCAGGAAAGTAAAAGCATATCCCTTCGTTTTTTTGATTCGTCCAGTTGTTCCTGATGCATTTCAGTATGTGCACAGGGTCTACGACATAAAACAGAGGCCGATTGTTGTCGGCTGGATGAGGATATACAATGCTTACTTCCTGTTTCTCTGAGAAAAACGACATCATTTTCCGGTTGAGGGAATTGTTGTCGGTAATTACAGCAATGACCCTGAGGCCCATAGATTCCACTTCTAAAATTACTTTCTTGCAGAACTCATGTAGAATTTCGGCGGCCATTTCAGCAACATGAAGAATGTGAAGCACATCTTTGTTTGATGACAAGAGCGACTGAAGCATGAAAACATGAGCGGTTGTGGCTGCCTCTTGAGAATTGGCTGCAGATACAGCTATGCTGCCCCCTTTATAATCGAAGCATGGCTTGATATGAATTTCATCAACCATTAGCGTCACCGTTTTTTCGTGCGGCTGCATGCACTTCACTCTTTTTTGAATGTAGGAGAGGAAGTTCGCTTCGTTTTGCTCCTTCAGTGGATCGCCTCCATACTTGGAACAAACGCAACGCAGGGTTGAAGAAAGGGGTAAAGTCAACGTCGGCGCTGATCTGGCAAAGTTATAGGCGTGCGGAGATATGGAGTGCAGGATGCTAGAAAACACTAATGTTTCAGCACTGTAGCGACAAATGGGGGCAGCGAGTGCGAGAGCTATTTGCTCATTTAGCAAACGAAACAAAGCACTGTGTTCTTCGGTCGTGTCACTGTCTTGGGACAGTTCATTCAATAAGGAGCCGATATGCTGCAACACTAACGCTGTTTTCGACGGACTTGCAACTTCAGGCGTCTCAGTCATGTGGTTTTCCAGCTGCTGGAGCAGTGAGGACAACGTCCGGATGTCGCGCACTGCGTCTGGAACTGTGCCTCCGCGAGGTAATGAAACCCGCTTGATCATACCTGCTGAGACTGTAAGTGAGAGATCAGCAAGCACAGTGACGGAAAACCTCACGTGCGGTGAAGGATTATCTTCGATGCGGAGAAACATCACACCAAGATCGTTGGCCTTGATAGTCCAGAAATCATTACTGCATACAGCAGAAAGCTTGCCTCTTAAGTGTTCGAAAGAGGACACAGCATTTCTCTCCTCTTCGCTTTTTTTGTGCATATAGACTCCTTAATCGCTTTGCTCAAGGCCTCGTCTTCCATTCGAGCTCGTTTCGAGACAGGAGATCCTCGACGATTGCGATTCGTGCTCAGGTAGGACGGACAGTTCGGAAACACCGATGGTATAGCATATGACACTAGTCGCACCCTCTCGCTGTCGACTGTCAATGTCCGCCCCGACGCTGCGTCGAAATATGACAGCTTTGTGATGAAGTCAGCCTCGAGGAAGTGGAGTTCACAGACCTGCGCCAAGCATAACAGTGACTTCATTACTTTCATACGAAACGGGCTAATGGGAACTTTGACACGGACATGAGTATTTCTGTTCTATTTTACCGCACTGCCCTACCTGAAGCGCGACAAAACTACCATCACCACTCACGATACTCGCTCCGTTCAACAGTAACAGAGCCAGAACGCCAGTAATGCGATAGAGCCGGTAAGACAACAAACTTCAGCAGTTTCTCACCTTGGAGTGTGTGCTTGGTGTGAAATCTTTTCGCGGAATGGCTTTTATCCAAGACTTCTTCCGAGCTTCATCCTTGGGGAATGCGAAAACACGCACTTTAGGACCACTGTCATAATTGCCGCGGCACCCGAGAACACAACAACGTCCCATGTCACACTGATTGATGTGTAATCACATACTCACAAATACAACACCAATAAAATAGGACACGTGGGAACGGATGAAGACTCGGAGCAGTGCGATGCAGCACCAAGCCCAACGCAGTCTAACCAGCGAAGCAGGTAGCGATGAAAGGTAAACCTGTTGTGGCTTGTCCGACGTATGGGGTAAAAAAGTGTGCGGGGTGACCAACACCACCACCTGAGCGACGCGTCCTCGGCCACTGGACAGTCGGTGATATGTCCGTGGAGGGGTTGAGG
Organism: Rhipicephalus microplus; assembly: GCF_043290135.1. Classification (NCBI taxonomy): domain Eukaryota; kingdom Metazoa; phylum Arthropoda; class Arachnida; order Ixodida; family Ixodidae; genus Rhipicephalus; species Rhipicephalus microplus. The sequence goes on from NC_134701.1 coordinate 181,028,372, forward strand.
CTGCCACCCAGGATCCGGCGAAGGACGACTCTTGCGACGCGTCTCGCGAACAAGTAGAAGATGCGTTTAATTTACATATTTGCAAGAGAAGTACATTGCAACGAGAACGTACAGACGCGCCTTTCCATCACAAGCGCCCAGAGTGCACTCGAGACAAGCGGGCCAGCGAAGTCCAGAGAGAGAGCACAGCACACTCCCGACACGCTCCTCTTATAGCCGTCCGTGCACGCGCTAGACGCCGACTGTGTGTCCCAGCGACGCTGATGTGCATTTCCTGCGGCGCACACAGACGTCCGCCGCGTTCCTGCAGGACGCGGACAGCGTTTGACCGTTACGCCGATGAGCGTCCCTTGCAAGCCACCTCCTTGCTGTGCCGGTCATAACATCAGACAACTAGCGTGACGTATGCCGTCTGGAGAGAGGGGTGTCAACGGGCCTTGTGAATAGTCTAGGTGGTGTTGGATGGTTGCGCTGTCACCCGGTTGTTGTCGCGGCTCGCAAGCGCCACTACGCTATCTGGTGGTGTTAACTTCGACGATACTCGTACGCAAGAAGCAAGAAAAGACAGTACTGCTTACTTTGCTGGCAAGTGGCTGTCTTGTAATGCACGAAGAGCAGAAAAACCACCGACGCCAGTGGTGTTGGTGGGTTCGTTTTGCTCTGCAAGACCGCAACAAGCTCGGTCACGCCAACAGCAAGCTCGGTCACCTCTTTCACGAAATACGGAGGCGAAGTAGGCACAGAGTAGGTTAAACTCCCGTTGGTTTCAACATTCAGTTACGCGCACTGCGGCATAACAAGTGAGTAGGGCTTGGCCGCCATTTTTCAAAATTCCTTGACTAGCGCTCCTATTGGTCCGCGGTGACCGATTCGGCGGCAGACGCCGCGAAAATCGGCCCGAGAGCGATCGGCGCGGAGAGGGCCCTTTCGGCGGATCTCGCCGCCACCGAACCGGATTCGGAGCACTTTCGGCGGCCGGAATGCTCAGTCTGAACGCGGCCTAACATGACCCAGTTTTAGACAGTTGTGGCACTGTAGTGGTATTGGGATGTATGGTCGGACAACGCGACGAAAATGACCAACCTTTACATGTGATGGAATGCAATCACCTCTGAAGGTCACCTTGATGCAACGGGATTTGCCAAGCCGGCATACTTGCAATATGTCCGTTGCCCCAGTAGCTGGCTTTATCAGAACAGGAACGTCTGCGTTCGGTATGGAAACATCAACGTCATAAATGACGCCCGTCGTCGTGTCACTATCCTGCGGAATGTAAGTACTGAGATAGATGCCTCTGAGCTCCGTGACAGTTCGCAGGGTATGTAGCGCAGCCGGGTGCTCAACGTCTACGGCCAAGATATTCTTCCGTGGGTTGAGTCTAATATCCTTTATCTCATCAGGCACGATAGCTTCGAAACGCGCTGATATAACTTGCCTGTTCATGTTCTTCAGGTTTATCGAAGAGTCGACAGGAACAAAAAGTATGGTGTGGCGTGAAGTAGTGAAGACAGCAACGACGATTTCATCCCTGCAGCTAAGCTTAGGCTGGAGAGCGCCCATTATGGCAAGCAGCCACCCAAGAAGGCGCTAGCCTTTGATGTCGTTGTCCCTGGTGGGGGGCAAGTCCTGAGGACGTCGTTGACGCGACGTCTTCAATAGTAGGAATTTAAGAAGTTTACTGTGTCCAGCACTTCTGTCACCGTGAACAGCGAAGCCGCCCTGGCTCAACTCATGGAGGCGTCGAACCTCACCATTCGAGGAGAGCGCGTCGCCATCGTATCCCTAGGACCCCAACTAACCCCAGTAAATGTCCTGTTCCTGCCATGCCGCGTCCCCAGCAAGGTACTCGCACAAGCACTGTCCCCCTACGGGAAGGTGTTGCATACCACGCGAGGACTGATGGGATCGCGCCCAACCGTGGCCACTGGGACGCGATACGTCCACAAGGAAATAAAGGCTTCATCACCGGTTTCCAACTAGCTCAAGGGCGCGGGCCATCGAGTGGCCTGTGACTATGAAGGTATCCAGCGAGTTAGCCGTTGATGTGAAGGCAGTAGGCACTTCCGCATGAAGTGCACAGCTCTGTTTTGTGGAAGGTGCGCGTTTATGGGCACGACGGGAAAGGCTGCTCGCTGCCATGTCACCGTTGTGGGGACCCGCATGCCACCGTCGCCTGCATCATCAGGCCATTGTATTCCGAGGCGGCGGCCAAGGATTTCCCTCCACTTCAACCAGGAACGCCGTCTAAGAATAGGTGCGACGATTTGTCAACGCGAGCCGCGGTAACCGACCACGATCAAGGTGCACCAATCGCGACGCTGCAACAGACGCCCACTGCGTCCCCAACGATTCCGGAACTGGTAATTCCTCCAGGTCCTGAAAACTCAAGTTACTAGCGTCCTGTGGCCATTTCTGAGGAATCGAAGGCTAAGCCTTCATTAGATAAGACGCCTCGTGAGAAAGGCGTCTGAGGATTGCATCTGACGCTCCTCGCGTGGCTGCTCAGTCGAGCACAACTTCAGGTGTCATCGAGGAGTCTACATCTCAACACGAGGACGCCTGCATCTACGAGTACTGCAACAGCACCAAGAGTGAGGCACCCCTACAAATTGACGAAGACACCAGCCCCGTGACATAAGCCAGGACAGTGCAGACGCCTTTGTACCATCCTCGCTCAAAAACCCGGACGCCAAATGCCACCGGATAACTACTCGTGACTTAGAAGCCCCCACCAGAAACAGAATTCCCCTGCGGACTTCGACGCGATCCCGTGAACCCAGAGCTTCGGGTGGATAGCCTGGCCGCAAAAATGACTCAGCCACTCGCAGGGCACCGGCTCCCGCGCCTGCTAAATGTACTCCTGTATTTGCGTGATCCTATATTACGTTTAATTTTCCCCCAAGGATCTTGCTCTAAAAGTTGTTACTTTTAACGTTTAAGGTTTCCGAAATCCACAAAAACAGGCTGAGGTATTGGCTCTCGCGCGTTCAGTGCACTGTGATTTGCTGTTCGTGCAAGAAACTAATTTTTTCAAGCTTTATGGTGTACTCCGCGATCACGGATCATGTAGGAACTTGCGTCACGAGTGCGACGATAGGCACGGAAGACACGGAGGCGGCCGATGAAGCTGCCATAGCCCTCGCGATAGCCACCACGGACGCCGAGGTGATAATAGGCGACGCGCAGGCGGCGATACGCAACTACGCCAGCGGCCGGATCTCCCGCGAAGCGGCCCGCATTCTCGAAATTCACGAACGCAACATCTGCCGCAAAAACGACAGTTTCCTCGTATGGACCCCCGCCCACACGGACCCTCCGCTTGCGGGCAACGCGACTGCCCACGCCGCGGCTCGAGGACTTACACGCCGAGCTGCGACGACTGCCGACAGTCCCGATGTCTCGCACACTTCGACAGCGATGCGGGAATGGACGTGGGGGGATCGCATGACCACTTTCAGAGACATCACGCAACACTACCGACTGAACAGATGCAAATATCCACCCCCTCACGCCAAACTAAACAAGAAACAGCAGGTTGCCTGGAGACAACTACAGACACACACGTACCCGAATCCGGTGATCCTTCGCCTCTGCTACCCAGGCATTTATACGTCCGACGCGTGTAAGGCGTGCGGAGCCAGAGCGACGCTGCAGCACATGCCGTGGAAGTGTACCGGTAACGCGCAGCAGTCCCCTACGAACCCGGCAGACATGGCAGTCTCGAACCGCGAGGCGCGATGGGAGGCGGCTCTGCTCAGCCACGACCTTGCTGATCAACTGTGGGCCGTCCGGCAAGACCAGGATGCCGCCCGGGTCCAAGGACTCGAGGCCGTCACCTAGGCCGGGGTGCTTGTAGCCCCACCCCGCTCAATGACGCCGGACATGTTCAATAAAGTTTTTACTCACTCACTTATGGTGTACTTGCTTTCAAGTGCGCGTTCAGTATTGATTGTTTCTTTTCGTACGCCAGCACGCGTTTGACTGGCGTCGGAGTCATTATTTTTAACCGAGGTCTTTTACGTGACCATCATGTTTCCTTCGATGTCTTCGGACGCGTGCTGGCGTTCGACTGCAGCATTTTTCATTAAGAATAAGATTTGTTGGCGTGTGTGCGGAGACACCACTGGGGGGCCACGGAGTGCAGACGTGTTTCGCGTCGGCTCCGTAACTTTCCTATGGTTTTGGTGGTTCGTCTAACTCATCGTGGAAACCATTCTCGCCATCGATCAGTGGAAGTTACAAGGACTCCTCTATCACCAAGTTTGCCAGGTGGGCCCACTTTTAAGTGTGAATACACTTTATAAGCGACCCCAAACCATCCACCGCCGTCGGCGGCGTCCGCAGTCTTCTCTCTATCTTTAAAAGAAAGAGGACTTGGCGGGCCGCAGCGCGACGCTCTACCGAATAAGCCACGGACGCGACGCTGATATCCCCCTTCGCTCGCTCCTCCGCTCTCCTCGCTCGCTGCAGCTGCGCGCGCACCCCTCTCTCTCGCGCGCCCGCCTTCTCTCTCAGTCTCCCGTCGAGAGCGGGTCGTGCGATGGATGTCCCGGAGGCAACCCTACCATCAACAATGAATGCAGTACAATTGAATGCCAGCATTGCACCCGTCGTTGGAGGTGACGGTACCGCGGTGGTTTCGCCGACGTTGGAAGACAAGGCGGCGCTGCGAAGGGCTCGTGAGACCGAACGTAAGCGGGCGAAGCGTGCAGCGGATGCCGAACAGTGCGCTCGCGAGGCCGAGGACAAGCGGGCGAAGCGTGCAGAGGATGCCGAACTTCACGCTCGCGAGGCCGAGGACAAGCGGGCGAAGCGTGCAGCGGATGGTGAACTGCGCGCTCGCGAGGCCGAGATGAGGCGTCAGCATCGAGCCGCGAACGCGGCCCAAGAAGCGGAATGACAACGCAAGCGTCAGGCGGAGAAGGGCGATGAAGACCGGCGTCAAGACGCCGCTCACAATCGTCAACGGCGAGTGGACGTTCCGGAAGCCGTTCGAGCCAGTGAACGTGCCGCGCGGGAGAGGGTGCGAGCCTTGGACTTTGCTCGTCCGGGGCTCGCATGCTATGAGGGGGAGTAAAGTTAAAATCCGTTGGCATTCGCCAGTGAGTTAACGTAAACTCCCCCGTGTGATCAAATTGCGATTCCCAGGAACCATTACACCATAAAGGCACCATAGTATGATCAATAAATATAATAGAGCGAATTAATAAATAACCCTCATAGCATCTCCCCGTGCATTCGCACTTAACCATGTTCGCCCTCGGGGAAATGCTTGGGAGTTTTTTGGCCGCTTATCGGAGCCTTTTCCTCCTCTACGCTGGCACAAACGCCAAGTCCAGCGTCTCTACGTACTGTGCCATAGCCCGGCCGCTGCGGCGGTAGGGCTAGCCAGCCTGAAGTGTCACCGGACCTCCTCGGAGCTCCAGATTTCCGACGAAAACGCACCAGGCCTTTCAAAGAGATAAATGGATGTCGTCGTGGTAGATGGAGAAGAGTTTCGGCCGGAAGATTTCGGCGAGGGAGCAGGATGGTGCAGCGTCCGGAGAACAAAACAGGCCGATGGCGCGTCCAAGTCGGCACAAAAGCAGCAGGTGAAGACGCAGCGAGCGACGGTTGCCGCATCGACTACAGGAATAGCCCCAGCTGCGGCCACGGCTGCGTATTACAAGAAAAAGTGTGCCCGTCAATTGCGGCGCCTCGCTAAGGCGAGTCGAATGCCAGAGCTACCACCCGATGATTTCAAGATCATCGTACGCCCTAGAGATGGCTTCAAAGGGGCCGAATATGGAATGAATCGCCTTGCTGACTACGTAACGCGGCGGTTATTGGCAGAGAAGCAGCTAGAGAAGATAGCATCTGCGTCAATGTGATGCAAAACGTCGTTGTACTCAGCACACCGTCAGCAGACAGAGCCACACGCTACAGAGCCGTCAGCAAGCTTTGCATCGGTGGCAAAGAGTTCGCTGCTAATGCTTACCAAGCCGCCCCGGAAAACACTTCAAAAGGCCTGATTAAGAACATTTCCAAGGATGAGAGCCCGGCGGACATTGTTAATAATTTAGTGACGCAACGCAACCCCGGAGTGCTGCACGCTAGGCGCATGGGCACCACGGACAACATAATTTTATTGTTTCACGGCTTCCACGTACCCAGACACGTTTACTATGGACCTATGCTTGTCAGATGCTCCCTGTACAGGAAGCACATCGACGTGTGCTATGAGTGTGGCAGGCTGGGAGATCGCTCTGACGTGTGCCCCAACCCGCAGGACAAGATATGCCGGGGCTGTGGCAGCAACAACCCGCCGTCTGACCATCGATGTGAGCCGCGGTGTTAACTGTGCGGCAAAGGCCACCTCACAGGAGACCGCAGCTGCAAAGCGAGATACAAGACTCCGTACATATTCAAGCGTCGCCAACTAGAGCGAAGACGACGAGAAGGAGAGGAAGTGGCCGAGGTGTACAGCAGCACATACAACAGCAGCATCGGCACAGAAGCAACGCAGGTCACTGCGGTCATTATCCATCGTTTGACAATAATTCATGCAACGCCAGCACAACAAGACGTTCGACTAGCCGAGACGCGAGAGGCGGCAGGGGGAAATGCCGGTCCCGTTCTCGCAGCCGGACTCCAACGCTGACAAGCACGTCGAAGACGCGTGGTGGTGCCGATCCAGGCACCGCAGTCTTTTACCAAGGCGCACAAAGTCTGCAGTGCCGGACGCGGCAGCAGCCGCAACAAGGGCACATGAGCTCTAGGCAACAGGTGATATGGGCGGATGTCGCTGCTTTTTCCGCCGGTGGCGTAGCTTCCGCGGGTCGTTCTCTTGGTCCCGCCGTCGGTGGCGGTGGTGGGAGCGAGCTGGAGCAAGCAATAGAGCGAGCGCTAGAACAACGCCTAGAACCGTTACAATCGATAATATCTGAGCTTAAACGTGAAAATTCTATCGTCAAAGCGGAAAATTTTAGGTTAAAAGGCGAGGCTCCACAATCGGAACCTTCGCAGCAACAGGTGACGCCGCTGCCACCTTCGTCGCTTAGGTCCTCGACTTCCACGCGACCCGAGGCGGCGGAGATGGACACGAACGGTGAGAGCGGTTCGGGGGAAGAGGCAGACGGCAGCGACCACCACGCGTGTACCGCGAAAAGAATTGCACTGGATCCTGCGAGACCCGAACCCCCTGGCAAAGTGAACGTTATGAGCAACTACAAAATCGCATCGATATTATAGAAAACAGCCTCGATGAGCGTTTTGCGAACCATGTGGCGCAGATGAATGACATGTAAAACGGTGCGATAACTAAACTGTCTGACCAAATGGCTCAAATGCTCACCGCGCATGTGGCGCGCATAGAAAACATAGAAGCCCGACTGCCGCTAGCGGGGGGGAGACCGATTAGAACGATAAACAAGCCGTACGCTAGACAGCAACCGAGTCAACAACAACAAAACACGCTGACAGACGCAGAGACACCAATTCAGCCGAACCCAAGTCGGCTTGACGGTGATGGGTTAAAGTAAATGTGACTGTCACCATGGCTAGACACGCACATAATCGCACTAACACTAGTCAACAACAGTATAAGATGTGGCAGTGGACCTGCCGGGGTTATAGGAGGAAGCGGGGCAATCTAGAGCAATATATTCGCGGCCGCGCATCGAAACCTGATGTTATCATTTTACAGGAGACAAACTATCCGGCAAAACTTGCTGGTTACAAAGCCATAAATGCGGCAGCTACTGACAGCAGACAGAGAAAACAACGGGTGACATCCCGCTCGGCACATGGCGGGTTGCCGGGGGTGGCCGCGGGACGCTGGCGGCGGGGCGCTCCGCTCACGTCGTCGGTGCGCCTGCGGTCGCCACCGTCGCGCTCGCCGCCTCCAGCACCAGTCGTCGCCGTGCTTGTTAGACGTAACATCACAGTGGTGCAGCGTGAACTTGAGTGTGCAAATATACCACACGTTTTCGTAAAATTAATTCCTAGGCGTGGGCGAGAACTGTTTGTCCTTAACGTATACAGCAAACCCACGTTGCAGCACCGATTTGGGGAGCTGCTCCGGATGGCTAGCACGGCCGCCAACGGAGAACCTCTGCTATTCGCGGGTGATTTTAATGCGCTGCACGGGGCCTGGGGATACATGCGTGAAAAGCCTAAAGGCAAACACCTTTGGGAAGACTCGCAATACCTACGGCTTGAACTCGTCGCGAACACCGCCGATCCAACACGCAGGGGCAATAGCGTGAGTGCAGCCACGCTGCCAGACCTTGCGTTCATATCGAATGTAACCGCAGCATCTTGGCAAAACATGCAAGATGACTTGGGGAGTGACCACTCGCTTATTGAGATTATAATTGACCTGGGCCCGGGTGATCGTGGAGCATATTTTAAAGGCAACGGCCGTAAACGTAAACAAGTAAAATGGGACGAATTCCGGAAGAAACCAGAAGAAGGAGGGCGCGGCGACGAGCCGATCACGAATATAGACGAATGGACTGCGACGCTCAATAGAGACGTAGATGCAGACACGTGTGACAGTCCTCCCGAGGTAAAGCTTGAAGTAATCGACAGCCGGCTGCTACATATGTGGGAAGCGAAGCAAGCCCTACTTAAAAGGTGGAAACGCCAAAGACACAACCGGGCATTGCGAAAACGCATGGCACAGTTAGACAGACAGATCGAGGAACACGCGTTCTAAGTATGCATGACGCAGTGGGAAGACATGTGGAATGGCTTGGAGAAGCAGATGGGTGGGGCGGGTGCTTGGCATCTCTTTCGGCATCTGTTGGATCCGGAGGAGACTCGGGTCGCCCAAGGCCGTAAAACTCGGAGACTTGTTAAAGATTATGAAAGTGCGAATATCCTCGCCGCAATACGAGACCATTACTTCAAGACGGCAGACAGCATCCAACACCCTGATTACGATGGAGTTGCTAGTGATAAATTAGACGCAGACTTTAGCGAGGCAGAAATTCGGGCCGTGCTTTTCAAACTTCCGGTCGGCGCCAGGACCAGACAGGGTTACCAAAAAGGCTCTCCGAAACTTAGACGATGAGTCAATCTCCCGATTGGTAACTTACGTCAACGAGTGCTGGAGAGACGGCTCCATTCCCGAAGCGTAGAAGGGAGCTCGAGTTCTCATGATACCTAAACCAGGCAAGCCAATTGCGCTCGATAATCTGAGGCCAATTTCACTTACGTCCTGTGTAGAAAAAGTCATGGAGCACGGAGTTCTCATTAGGGTAACCGACTTTCTCGAAGACCGTGACGCATTCCCGCACACCATGCTGGGATTCCGCCGCAATCTCTCCACACAGGATGACCTACTTCAGCTAAAGCACCCCATTGTTGCCGACGACACAACGAACTCCACCAAGGCAATTCTTGGCCTGGATATTAAAAAGGCATTTGATACCGTCAAACACAAATCGATACTGAAACAATATGAGGCATTAGATCTAGGTCGAAAAATGTACAATCACAAACGTGATTTTCTTGCAAGCAGGCGCGCAAGTGTCGTGATCGCCGACCAAGAGTCACAAGATTTTGAAATGGGCTCGACGGGCACGCGACAAGGCTCTGTAATATCACCATTACTTTTTAATTTAGTGCTATTGGGGCTACCAGAGAAATTAATGGAAATACCTGGACTGTATCACAGTATATACGCGGACGACATCACCCTATGGGTTTCCGGAGAAGGTTGTGACGGTCACGTCGAAAGAACGCTACAGGCGGGAGTAGAAAAAGTTCAGGAGTACTTGCAAGGAACAGGCCTCGAGTGCTCAGCAATCAAGTCCGAACTTTTAATCTACAATCCCACAAGCAGAGCCCGCAAAACCCCACGTGGCGAGGAAAGGAAATTTTTCAAAATACGTGTTCTGTTGGCAGACGGCACTCCCATACCACACGTAGACAAAATTTGAATTCTTAGTTTACACATACAGGCAAATGTCCATAATAGTGAGACTGTGCGCCGAATCCGTCGTTCAGTAAACGGCGTGATCAGACTTTTGCGTCGTATCACGAATAGACGTAATGGCCTGCGCGAACACTGCGCGATCCGTCTCGTGCACGCCTACGCGATGAGCCGAATAACATACGTTGCCCCTTACCTCAAGTGGATAGGCTCAGAAAAAAACAAAATCAACTGCATGATACGAAAGACTTTAAGAGAGCTATCGACCTCCCGATCAACGCGAGTACCGAAAAATTTCTAGAGCTCGGACTTCACAACTCACTCGACGAGTTATTTGAGGCCCATGACGTTGCGCAATACGAACGCTTAACCGGGTCGACAAAGACGGGTCGACACATCCTTGAGTCGCTGGGCATCAGATATCACGCTCAGCAAGGAGAAAAGGTGGAGGTCCCTACTTCAGTCCACGACCGCTTGATCGTTGCGCCGATTCCTAGGAATATGCACCCGACGCACCACATCGGACGGCGTAACGAGCGTGCTAGACAGCTTCAAAAGAAGTTTGGTAACAGTACGGACGTGGTATGCGTAGACGCCGCGAGATATGGAGAAGGGAGAAGAGCCCACGCAATTGTGGTCGTTGACTATCAGGGCAAATGCCTCGCGAGCGCCACGGTGACGACGGGACATACGGAGGCGGCCGAAAAAGCCGCGACAGCCTTAGCACTCGCCGCAGCGCCGCATGCAGAGATTGTGATAAGCGACCCGCAGGCGGCCGTCCGCAGTTTGGCGCGTGGCCGTGTGTCGCGGGAAGCGGCGCGCATCCTTCGAATGTGTGAAGATGGCGACTCGACGTCGCGCTCACAACCCCAAATTCCCATGGTTTTCCTCCTATGAACCCCGCACACACCAGCGTTCCACTCCCAAGGAACGAGGCGGCCCACGCCGCGGCTCGAGGTCTCACTCACCGAGCCACGGCTCACTGTGTGGCCGCCGCCTCTGACTCCGAGAGCGGGGCGATGCATCTGCTGGATCAATGCACTTTGATAGGCACGCAGCAACAAGATTCAGAATGGTCATGGGGCGATCGTCTTACAACGTTCCGTGACATCACCCAACACTACAGGCTCGAAAGGCGTAGGTTCCCGCCACCGCACGAGAAATTAAACGGGCGAGATGCCGTAAGCTTTCGCTTACTCCAAACCCATTCCTACCCTAGCCCGGTCGTTCTACACCACCTCTACCCGAATATATACCCCACCGATATATGTAAAGCATGCGGGCAAAGAGCAACGCTAAGCCACATGCTCTGGGAATGTGCCGGTGACGACAGTCGTGAAAACGCCACCAATCGCGATGCGCCTATAGCGGCCGTCAATACCAAATCACAGGAAGCCTCGAGCTCACTCGTTCCTGCCGCCGCCCCGGCTGCGGAAGCCATGGGGGACTTTCGTAGTCGGCGACGCCGCCGCTGGGAGGCGGCCCTCCAAAGCCCAGAGCTGAACGACCTACTTTGGGCCGTCCGGCAGGCCGAGGATGCCGCCCGTGTCCAGGGACTACGAGCCGCCACCTAAAGCCACCGAGACCAAATTGCCGGCCCATCGCGTCCAATAAAGTCTTTTCTCTCTCTGGCGTGTACACCCCAGTGGCACCTGTTAACTCTAATGCGTTCTTACAATCTCTTGATGCGTTCTATTTAAATTCACAACATGTGGTGCTTTTAGAGGATTTGAATTGTGTCTTAGACTCACACGCAGATGTTCGAGGTCCGGGTCGTGGCCGGTCAAACTGGAATGCCAGAGAACTCGAACGTCTAGTGCAGCAATTGGCATTGAGTGACATTCATGAAAGTGCATGGCTGCAATTATGCCTATACTTGCCGTCGAGCAGCGTCGAGCAGCCGAATTGATCACGTGCATCCCCCGGTCTCATCGCCTACGTTCACGACACCGGGATAATGTCATTGCCACCGTCACTAGTGTACATTAGCGACTATCGCCCGGTTATGTTCTCTCTCCGCCTGCCAGCTGGGACGCAGATGATTCACAGACCATGGCGGCTTGCTTGCCGCGTCCTCCAGGACTTTCAATCTAGGAAAAAATTGTCCCGAGCATTGCTCGTTGGGGCCAATATAGCTGATTGGGATCGCCTCAAAGAGCAATGCAGTGCCTCGGGCAAAGGACTTCACACCCGTATGTCCAAAGATGCGTCATTATTAATCCAAGAAACTACGCATTGTCAACCGTGATCTCAGTCCTTCCTCTGTAATGCGGGCATGGCAAGATGAGCTCGTTGAACGGTGCCAACGTAATATGCGCGCTTCTTCGCTCTCGGCTGCAGCTTGGCGCTGTAGACGCGCACCGTGTGCGCCCCCTGAAGTGCTAAGGTATGCACACAGAGCTCTGCTTCTTCCACCAGGCTCGCCTGCCCACTCGCTGAACTCTCCCGTGCCAGCTGCTGCGGGTACGCGCGACTTTCAGGCATTCACTCAACACTTTCAGTGAATGGCTCAATCTGGTGCTAATGTCTGTTACCCAGGATCCGTTTCTTCACATCCACTGCTAAAAGATTTACTTCATGATTCCAACATGGCACAGGACGTTCTGCTATCACCGCCATCCGATGACGAAATAAAGGGCGCATTAGACGTAATGAAAAAGGATCGGCCCCAGGGCCTGACGGACTCCCTGCAAAGTTTTATGTACAGTACTGGCCTATTATTGGTCATGACAAGCATGTCATGAATGACATAATTTCAATTTGATGTTCTTGCTGCTCTTGTGGTGGTTTCGTTCACGTGACAATTTACAAACTGGTATGGTATGACAAGACTGCATAGCGAACGTAATTGACAGATCTTAACGTGGAAATCATTACATGCATATCGTGATTTTCATGTTATGACAAGTCATGACTACACACCACGCTAATGGTGCACTCGTGGTTATTTCGCTAGCTTCACATATATCAAATTTGGTGTTACGGGAAGCCAATTAATGACGAAGTTATGTGACTGGTGCAAACATTATAATCATGAGACGCGTGTCACGTAACATGACTATACATGCCATGCTCTTGATGCGCTGGCGGCCGTTTCGCTAGCTTTACTTATACCGAATTTGCTATTACAGGACGTGAATGGATGACGAAGGTATGATACTGGTGCAAACATGATAAACATGAGATTCGTGTCATTTAACAATTTGACTACATGCTACGCTCATGATGCGCTGGCAGCCGTTTCGCTAGCATCACATACCAAAGTCGGTATTACTCAATGCGAACAAACGACATAAGTAAATGACACATCCAAACATGATAATCACGACATGCATGTAACAACATGAATACATGCCACGCTGATGATGCACTCGTGGCCGTTTCGCTAGCTTCACATATGCCAAATTTGGTATTACATGATGCCAATGGATGACGAAGGTATGCGACTGGTGCAAGCATGACAATCGCAAGATGCCTGTCATGTGAAAAAAGGACTAAATGCCAGAGTCAAGGCGCCAATACATTTTGACCTGACGGGGTGCGCGTGCTCGCCGGAGTTCATTTCGTCGCGTCACGCCGGCGTTGCCACGCCAGCCGGCGGTCCTGCCAACTCAGAGGCGCACGCTGCGCTGCGTTGCTTTGACGCACGTCTGTTTCAGCACGTCCGGCCTCTCCGTCACGAAAAGAGGGAGATGCAGTTTTGTCTGGGTAACTGAACGGCGCGAAATGCAGCATGTCGCATTTCGCACCGCCTGCCGTCGGGCCACGTCGACAGACGCTGGTCTGGCATGGTGTCAGACTATGAGTGCTCCCGTTTTGCTAACGTAGCGTTGCTGTGCCCAGCGTGCGCGCACGTCAGTGCTACATTAGAGTATATTAGGCTCTTCTTGATGTGCTCGCGGACATTTTGCTAGCTCAACATATACCAAATTTGGTGTTACGTGACGTCAATAGATGACGAAAATATGACTGGTGCAAACATGATAATCCTGACACGCGTGTCATGTAAGAACATGACAACATACCACGCTCATAGCGTGCTCGCGGCCGTTTCGCCAGCTCCGCATATACTACAATTGTTATCACCTGAAGTGAATAGATGACGGAAGTAAACGATACATACAAACATGATAATCATGAGACGCAAGTCATGTACGGCATCACTCACCTCCACCTCGTAACGTTGTGCTGATTTTAAAGTGACATATCAACATTTCTCATTTGTGCTTCGCATATCATCGCCACTGTACGTGGAATCTGCAAATTCCTTATCACAACAATGCATTACCGTATGTGAATCGCTTACGCAGTTGGCACTTAAAGGTTTCGAACTCTTACGATGGGCTCACCTATACTTCGTCTTCATCAGTAACATATAATACTGTCTAGAGTCTTACGTCTTAAAACCGCGATATAGTTATGAGAAACGTCGTAGTGGATAAAATTTTTGACGATCTGGAGTTTTTCAAAGTAAACTGACCCCTTACAGTACAGGGGTCTCTACCATATCGACTCCATGAAAATGATACTGTCCCGACCGGGATCGAACCCGCTACCTGCGCATTACCAGCAGAGCACAAGAGCCCCTACGCTACGGCAGCGGACGCCATCCGCCACAGAAAAGGCAATGTTCATACATTTCCCTGTAGTAATGTATCAGGCACCTCATTTCTCCGTCGAATATTGCCTCGAATAATGGGTCGCACTCCACCTAACAGTATTAACTTATGGTGTAACGCGTACAAAAACACCACATTTGTAGTTGTTACCGAAAAAAAATTCACAACGGGCCCGAGAACAGCCTCTCCTGCACCTTCCGCCTCGACAAACGGCGCGCCGGCGACAATTGCCGACGTTTGTGAAAACGGAGTTTCTTTAATGCACGAAGAGTTGGTGACTAAAACGGCAGTTATCCTCTAACCTACCATCGTTGCAGATTTTTTGTGTCGCACATGAACAAGCGGGCCAACCGTGCAGTGACACACGAAGTAGATTACTCAATATACGCTAGCAGATTTAGGGCATAGTCTTCAAATGTTGAAAGCAGACGTTCCCGAGACAATATTCTCGTTTCTGCTTAGAATACTAAATAAAAATGAGGCCTTCCAAATTACAAGGCTTAATTACAAAACGAAATTGACGAAATGTTCAGACTCGGGCTGCTTCATATTTTTTTACGGTATTCGCTATAACACTAATGGTACAGAATCCGCGATATTGCTTGACATGCGAACAGGCTGCGCAAAATAAGAAATATTTGACGGCGTATTGAGCAACGTTGATGTGAGTAATAAATAAAGTAATAGTTTTTCGTTTTCCCCAAAGCTTGGTCACAGGCGTATAATAGAAAGGCTAGAAGCTATAAATGTAGAGGCCCCACCCTGTAATTCGAAATCCGTTATTAATATGAAACATCTAACAGCTAAGTGGTATGGTATCAAAAAAAAAAAAAAAGGAGAGCACATCTACCTGCAGCCATAACGACCAGGCCCATTAGGCGATCGAGGTGGTGGCATTTTTTTTTTTGCCGGCTTCGCTTGCTCGGTCCTATTGTTTCACTTGGTGTCACACACCATTAAAAATTACTGATGTCGCATACAAAATTTAAGTGATATTGTTGAGTCATAAAACTGTTGTACTCTTAGTTATGTCATTTGCAAGGGTTGTTTAGTCGGAAACATTGAAATTGTTGATATAATGCACAAAAATACTTTATTTTACGCTGCAGTTTTTTTCTTTCAAGCGCTATTTCTTCTTCTATAGGCGCTTCTCACTATCGGTGCAGAGACCCTGCTCACCAGCAATAGTAGCTGAACGTATAAGGTGTTGTGTTGTTTCAGTTGGGGCATAATGCTGAAACACGCGTGCGCTTAGCCTTAGGTTCGCGTAAAAGAAGATGAAAGGGTTTAAAAATTGAAAAGCCCGTATGTTCATATTGTGTTTGTTTAACGTAAGCACTGATAAACTACCTGCAGAGCCAGTGCCATATTTAACTCGACCAGCTCCCCGGCTTATCGGAGATACCGAGGTCGCACGCTACTGCGATTCTCGTCATATTTAGCCCTGTAATTTAATAATGTTTTCTGTTTCATACATAATATGCAGGTCAAATATATGGGGCGTCTTTTCTTTCATCACGTTCACCATTGCTGTATTCTTTTCAAGTTTGTTCACGCAGCGTTCATTTCTTGTGGTTGCCATTTCACATGCGCATTATCCATGAATTTTTTTTTTGAAGAACACTGCTGTCAAAGACCGCGAAAGAAATTTTCTAGCAACCAAATTCATCAATGAAAGGGGCTTTGCTGTATTTGTCGCAATTGCCTAGCCGATGAAACTTGCGTTTGGTGCTGGTTTTAGCCGCCCAAACCCAGCGAAAATTGCGTTCTCTATATTTCACACAATCACCGTCGAGTGATTCAAATGAACTTAAACTGCAGTAACTATTTGGGTACCATATCTTGACACAACGTAGTGGGATAATCATAAGATGAACAGGTGAAGTGCCTCAGACTGGCTGGCCGACGTTTCGATGGGAGGATCTATCTTTTTCAAAGGTGCCGTGTCATCCTTGGCGTGTTAGTTTTAAAGGGGTTAGTGGGGTTAGCGTGCGGGCGCGTCAACGCTACATTAGAGTATATTGGGCCCTTCATGATGCGCTCGCAGGCCATTTTGCTAGCTCCTCATGTACCGAATTTGGTGTTACTTGACGTCAATGAATAACAAAATATATTACTGGTGCAAACATGATAACCCTGACACACCTGTCATGTAAGGAAATGACACGATACCACGCTATTAGCCTGCTCGCGGCCGTTTCGCTAGCTCCACATATGCTAAATTAGGTATCACGTGACGTGGATAGATAACGCAGGTGAACGACACATTCAAACATGATAAACATGACACAAAAGTCATGTACGGCGTAATTTAACTCCACCTCGTAACGTTGTGCTGATTTTAAAGTGACATATCAACATTTCTTATTTGTGCTTCGCATATCATTGAGTCCCCCTGTACAAGGGATCTGCCAATTTTCTTTCTTTCTTTCTTTTATATTTCAAATTTTTTTGTTGAGGACACCTCACGCTGCCTGTAGTTACTTAAGCACCCCAGGTACACTGCTCTGACCGAAGTGGTTTTTGTGTCCGTGCATATTTATTTGAATTGAAGATACCCAACTTTGAACACTTAGTCTTTCTCCACATTTACAATTTATTTTTAAAACCTTCAGTACCTTTGAGGAAGGAGTTATGTTGAGATTCAATAAAAGCAATAAATATGTCCTTTGTATGATACAAGAAGTAGTGCTGTGTACAGTGTTATTGGCGAAGTATAATATGCACCGTGTAGAATGGATCTTTCTTTTTAAAAGGACAACCTATATAACAAGTGGTCATTTTCGAATAAAGGTGGATCTCAACCATTTCTAACTTTTCCGCATTTCATGTAGTGTAATATTTTATTCTTCCCTGGAACGCCAGATAGATACTCCCAATCGCATGCTCATTTTTTTAAGTAGTTACTTGCGCACTCTTCCAATAACCTAGTTGTTTGAACGCAATATAAATGCATACTGCATATTTAACAATTCAGAGAGAGTAAGGACAGCACTCCTGAGTGCAATAAAAAAAACACATGTTGTTAGGTTTTCATTTATTGTCCGTTGGTTAGCGCCTATGCAGCCAACAACGCTTGCGTTTCTTAGAAGTTAAGACCCGAACGACGTCTGGTTGCTAATGTGTCATTTGATGTTAGTTTATGGAGGACGGCGACGTTAACGGCCTCCTCACACATTCAGAGAAGACCTGCGGAAACGGGTAAGTCAGTCAGTCAGTCAATGAACTTTATTTACAAATTGTCCTGAGGAGCCGATTCCCCTCAAGGGGGCGGGTCGGCTGCGGGCCGCACCCACGTGGGGACAGGAAGAGCGAGCCCCTCCGCCAAATTGCGGGCCCTCTGGACAGCCCGGATTTGGACCTCTCGGTCCGAGCTGGTAATTGCCGTCCTCCAGGCAGCTTCTGTGCTGAGAGGCTCGCCATCGCGCAGCGCCGCGCATTGACAGAGCATGTGGGGTAACGTGCAATGTCTCTCTTCGCAATGAGGGCATTGCGGCTTAATGCTGTCGATAAACTTGCTGTACACTAAAGGCTACGGGTAAGTACCCGTTTGCAGCATTCTTAAAGTGACTGACTGGGCCCTAGAGAGTTGCGGGTGCGGGAGCGGAAAGCTACGCCTGGCGAATTGATAATTTTTGCAAATTTCGTTAAAGGTGAGGAGCGAATCAAGCTGCCGGATGCCATCCCCAAAATTAGATGCCGATTGCCCGTCATGGTGGGACAGTTCGCGTGCTCGGGCATGGGCAAGCTCATTGGCATTGGGGATAACAGGGTGGACATCCTTGCCCATGTGGGCAGGAAACCAGGTGTGATGGTTAAGGACGTTCGTCACTGTGTTTGTTGATAGCGGACGAAAAAGGATTAACATCAACAATGGATGCGAACAAAACAAGCGTTATATTGTACACTAGAGAACGAAGTGGCAGGTGAAAATAAAACTATATGTCCAACCCTACACGCCAAGCGTCACGCAACATGTACGAGAGTAAGACCTCTAGCATGCGGAGAGCTCGCGGCTACGCTTACTCCGAGTCCAGCGCGTAGAGTTCTCAGTTCGCAAGAGGAAAACGCTGCCTCACAGTTTGGGTCCCCGTCGTCCCGACATGATGCGATCGTCGACGTGCGCGAGGGCAAAGTTGGCACGGCTGGAGCGGCTGGAACGGCTGACGGCACACGGATGCGCTACCGTGTGCAGCGCCGTTTAGTCAGACGTCGCGGCCAGCAGTCAGGGTCGCAACTCCTGAGGTTCAGGGTCATGCCCCGGCTCACGAGGACCACGCCCGGAAGGCCTCGCCCACGAACCTGCTCCCGGCCACTGCACCCAGGCAGGAGCCGTTCAGCAGGCCCCGTCCTTGCACCTTGTACAGGCCGGCGGACTCGACCCCGAACGAACACGCTGGAGCTCGACCTGGCCGACACGTACGGGTCCCACGTCCGGCTCAGGAACGCTCCCAGGAACTCGTCCTCTCGAGCGGCGCACTGCTTCGTCTGCCTTCGTGGCCTCCAGGCTCGAGCTCGCTTCCGCACGTTCCTTCTTCTTCTCCTCTTCTTTTTCATTTCTTGTTATCGCCTTCGTGCCACCTGCCCTCCGCTCGTCTTCTTCAGTTTCGGTTTGGCGTTCCTCGGCGCTTTTAAGTCCTTTTAGCCACAAATCGTACCTAAACACAGCACTTTTGTGTCCTCTCCTTACAAATATCCCCCTGCTCAAGAAAGTTGTTTAGGGGGAAAACAACTTTTCACAAGCGCGCGAGGTGGAGTACCCAAAAGCGAAAACATAGCAAAAAAACATTATTTACAGAAGTTCATTCCGTTAGGGAAAGGGTGAATTGACATGAAAAGAAATTGTGCCACCACTAAACGCTAAGCAGCGGAGAAGTCAAATGCGGCTGAGGTAGTCGGCACCTACGTTGTCGGAGCCCTTAATGTACTCAACCACAAAGTCATACTCAGTAAGCAATAGGCTCCCTTTCGTGGTATTTCTTGAGAAGGTTGATGTGAAAAAGACTTCTCCGTGTTCCGAGATCTATCTCGTAGTCATAGTCACTGCGTTTTTCAAGCACTGTGAAGGGTCCCTTCCATGTCAAGATCAATTTATTCTTATCTGATGGTAGCAACAGCAATACTTTGTCTCCGGGGGATAGTTGTCGAACTCTTGCTTTCCTATCGTAATATTTCTTCTGTGTCATTTTCGCCTTCAGGAGTTCGTGTGCTACCTTGCAGGTGTCTTGCAGTCGCTCCTGGAGATCTATAACATACTCGTATGTTGTTTTCGTTTCAGGATCGATGTTGACCCCTGTCCACAGTTCCTTAAGGATCGACATTGGGCCACGTACAAATCTGCCGTAGAGGAGATCGAACGGCGCGAATCCAAGGCTCGTCTGGGGAAGTTCACGGTATGCAAAGAGCAGGGGATCCAAGTATCTGTCCCAATGTTGCGGCCGTTCTTGACACATGCGGCGAACCATTTGTTTGAGAGTGCCATTAAATCTCTCCACAAGTCCGTTGGCCATGGGGTGATAAGGCGTTGTGGGTAGCTGACGAAATGAAAGTAGCCGACCGAGTTCCTGCATGAGACTCGAGGTGAACGACTTTCCATGGTCGCTCACTATCTCACGGGGCACTCCAACGCGGGAGAACATCTCTACTAGTGCTTCCGCTATGCGCTCTGTCTCGATGCTCGGTAGTGCCACCGCATCCGGGTAACGCGTAGCGAAGTCTACCATCGTTAAGACATACTTGTTGCCCTTGGATGACGTTGGTGACAGCGGGCAAATAATATCGATGGCGACCCGCTGAAAAGGTGTGTCTATGATAGGCATATTTCCCAATGGAACTCGTCCGACGAGGTCTTTAGGCACGGTCCTCTGACATACGTCGCACGACTTCACGAACCGTATAACATCAGCCCGTACACCCGGCCAATAAAACTCTGTAAGGACACGGTCTGTTGTCCTTCTTTGCCCTTGGTGACCAGACAGAAGGCCTTCATGAGCCATCTTCATTACGGTGTTCCGAAGATCCTTGGGTACTACAAGTTGCTCCAAGTCTCGCCTTTGTGCCGTGCGGTGGCGCCGGAAAAGAATGTCGCGTACCAGCACAAACTCAGTGACTGCTGGCTTCTTAGATATGATCTTCCCCAATGCGGCGAAGCAGGTTTCCAGCGTGGGATCTGTGTGCTGTAAATTCTTTAGCGCTTCCCGCCTGATATCCAGGGGTTGGATCCGAGGAACAATCAGTTCACTGGGCTTTTTCATTTCTTTTCCTGCAGCCGCCGACACGTCATTTTGTCGTCTTCTATCTGATGAGGTTGCATCTTCAGGTTCTTCTTCAGTGCATACTGGATCACGGTGAATCTGTGATAGTTTTGGACGTCCTGCTGGCTGCTTCGGGGCTGGTTGGGCAGCTGACAGTACACCCGCAATGTTGCCAAGCACGACTTCATACAATGGATTCTTCATACAAACAGCAAGCACCTGACCTCTGAAAAACGGAGAATCTATGTACACCTCTGCTTCTGGTAAGACTTTTGCAGATCGGTCCAATAAGCGAATGGTACGGGTGTTGCCAGTCAAGTTGCAGTGAGGAACTAGTGATCGTTTCACTACTACCGTATTGCAACCGGTATCCCGCAATACGGTAACCAGCTTCCCTTCGAGATAGCCCTTTACAGTTGGCATTTGTTTTGACCCGTTGTCGCAAGTTGCGTTGCTTTGGGTCCCTTCACACATGTCATGACAATGTTTCTCATCCTGATTGTCAGGCGCATCTTCCATTGACTTCTCATGCTGCGCTTTCTGGTATCCCAAGACGGAACATGAAGCCTCTCTACGTTTTCCCGAGTTTGAGGGACAACTATCGGATCTGTGCCCCGACTTCTTACAGATCCAGCACGACGTCGACTTGGGCGCTCGACACTTTGTCCAGCAATCGGAAGCTCGATGACCCGGCTTGTTGCACAGAAAACAAAGCGGTTTTCCTTTGCTTTCGCTGACAGTGTCAACTTTAGCTGTAGCCATCGGTTTCCCTTTTTCGTCTTTTCCTCTAGCGAGATTCACAATTCCCTGAGCTTCCAAATATTGATCAGCTGTCGTTGCCAACGTGTCCAGGTTATGACATCCTCGCTCCTTCAAGAAGACAGCCAACTTCTCGTCGCACCGCCTGAGGAATTGCTCGGACACCATCTTGTCTCGCAGTGCATCATATGTTTTGGGAGTCTTCGCCAGCTCCTGCCAATGGTCGAAGTATTCACAGAGACGTCCCGCGAACTGTCGACCTGTCTCAGTATTCTCGGGCCGGGCATCCCTAAACTTCGTGCGGTATCCCTCCTCTGTATAACGGAACCGCTGGAGGAGCGTCTGCTTGAGCTTTGCGTAGTCCGTAGAGTCTTCTGCAGACATCCGTCCTACCACGGTCAAGGCTTCTCCCGTTAGACACAAGCTCAGTGACAGGGCCCACTTGTCGGTTGGCCAGCCTTGGCTCATGGCAACCCTCTCAAATCTCTGGATGTACGCATCCAGTTCGTCCCTACTCTCATTGTAGGGTGGAATCATTTTGTGTGGGCTGCGAAAACTCTGACCACCACCCATACTATCGTCCGCAGAACTCGTGCTCGGCCACTGTGCTTCTGCGACACGACGTCGCTCCTCGAGCAGGAGCCTTTCAGCCTCCATGCGAGCTATTTCACGCTCATGCTCCACCTGTGCTGCTAGCCGTGCCTCCTCTCGATCTTTAGCTCTCTGGTCCCTCATTTCTTTTTCCTCCGTGCTCACCCATGCCAGCAAAGCCTCACCACTCAGTCCCATCTCCTTCCCTAGCTCAACTAGCTTTCTCTTGTCGTCCATCTTCGTCCGCCACACACAAACAACGTGAGGCTCTCAGATGTGAGGCGAGAGCTTAGTCCTGTCGCGGACACCAGAAATTGTGATGGTTAAGGACGTTCGTCACTTTGTTTGTCGATAGCGGACGAAAAAGGATTAACATCAACAATGGATGCGAACAAAAGAAGCGTTATATTGTACACTAGAGAACGAAGTGGCAGGTGAAAGTAAAACTATATGTCCAACCCTACACGCCAAGCGTCACGCAACATGTACGAGAGTCAGACCTCTAGCATGCGGAGAGCTCGCGGCTACGCTTACTCCGAGTGCAGCGCGTAGAGTTCTCAGTTCGCAAGAGGAAAACGCTGCCTCACAGTTTGGGTCCCCGTCGTCCCGACATGATGTGATCGTCGACGTGCGCGAGGGCAAAGGTGGCACGGCTGGAGCGGCTGGAACGGCTGACGGCACACAGATGCGCTACCGTGTGCAGCGCCGTTTAGTCAGACGTCGCGGCCAGCAGTCAGGGTCGCAACTCCTGAGGTTCAGGGTCAGGCCCCGGCTCACGAGGACCACGACCGGTAGGCCTCGCCCACGAACCTGCTCCCGGCCACTGCACCCAGGCAGGAGCCGTTCAGCAGGCCCCGTCCTTGCACCTTGTACAGGCCGGCGGACTCGACCCCGAACGAACACGCTGGAGCTCGACCTGGCCGACACGTACGGGTCCCACGTCCGGCTCAGGAACGCTCCCAGGAACTCGTCCTCTCGAGCGGCGCACTGCTTCGTCTGCCTTCGTGGCCTCCACGCTCGAGCTCACTTCCGCACGTTCCTTCTTCTTCTCCTCTTCTTTTTCATTTCTTGTTATTGCCTTCGTGCCACCTGCCCTCCGCTCGTCTTCTTCAGTTTCGGTTTGGCGTTCCTCGGCGCTTTTAAGTCCTTTTAGCCACAAATCGTACCTAAACACAGCACTTTTGTGTCCTCTCCTTACACCAGGTGATGTGGCCGTCTATTTCCGTGCAATGTGGTCTTTTGGTAAGAAGATGGGCCGCCTGCTCACAGACTGACCCGGTCATGAACGCTCGTGCAGCAGCTCGAGAATCAGTGAAAATGCGCGTGCGCATGGGAATCGCCACGGCCATTGCTATAGCAGCCTGCTCTGCCCTAGCCGGCGTGGTATCTCGAAGAGATGCTGCTGTGAGGATTTTACCGTGAAGGTCAGTGACCACAGCCACGAAATTGGATGTGCCGGGATACTGTGCTGCGTCAACGAACGCCACAAGTTCAGGGGTGGCAGCGGCGGAACTGAGGAGTGACCTAGCCCTAGCGGCCCGGCGGCCGACATTGTAGAGAGGGTGAACATTTCTAGGAATTTGTGAGACCGTAATCTGCTCCCTAAATTTGGGTGGAAGCTGTATCTTTTTGTCTGCTACCATAGTTGGTTCGCAGCCCAGAAACTCCAGGATGCGTCTCCCAGCTTTGGAAGAGGACAGTCGTGCAGCTTGTGCTGTTTGTTGCGCTTCTGCAATCTCACTAAATGTATTATGCATACCAAGAGCCTTGAGCTTTTCCTCATTTGTGTTGTTTGGAAGGCCCAAGACCCTCTTAATGCACTTTCGAATAATCGCATCCAGTTTCCCTTGTTCTTTCCTTTCCCACCTATGCGCTGCGGCAATGTAATTAATGTGACTCATAAGAAAGGCATGGAAAAGCCTCATGAGGTTGGCCTCACAAAGCCCTCCACGCCTGTTAGACACCCGAAGTATAAGCTTGACCATACTCTCCGCCTTTGCCGCAATACGAGTCAGAGTATGAGAGTTACTTCCGTGCTCCTCCAGGAACATGCCTAATATCCGAATTTTATCGGCACGGGGGATGGCCTGCCCTGACCGTGTGTGAATTTCGATCCTGATCTCTTCCGGCGGAAATGGAATAGTGGTGAACTTGCGTTTCTCCGGCTGTGTGTACAGGAGGAGCTCCGACTTGGCGGTCGACAAGTGCAGCCCCGTGCTATCCAAAAACTCCTCCGTGCACCTGAGGGCATGCTGAAGGGACTCCTCAACGTCTCCGTCCCTACCCCCAGTGCACCATATAGTATTATCGTCCGCATACAGCGCATGTCCGATGCGGTCGATACGAGAGAGTTCGAGCGAGAGTTTCCTCATCGCGATATTAAAGATTAGCGGCGAAATTACCGATCCTTGAGGGGTTCCCCTAGGTCCAAGGTGAAATTCCTTGGAGCAGAGGTCTCCGAGCCGAATGGTGGCAACGCGATCCCTGAGAAAAGAGCGGACGAACCTGTAAAAGCGGGCCCCCAATCCCAACTCAGAGATCGAATCCAGTATGTGAGGATGTGAGATATTATCGAAAGCTTTCTCCAGATCGAGTGCAAGAATCCCTCGGACATCTCTGGTGTATATGTCGAGAATTTGATGTTTAATCATTTTCATAACGTCCTGCGTAGAGAGCGCGGGACGAAAGCCAATGAGATTGAAAGGGAAGAGCTCGTTTTGTTCAATGTGATGGGAGATTCGGTTAAGGATTGCATGTTCCGCGACCTTACCCACGCAAGACGTGATCGAGATCGGTCGGAGCGTGCCGAGCCCGAGAGGCTTACCAGGCTTGGGAATGAGGACGACAGAGGCCGTTCGCCACTCCTTCGGCACCTGCCCCG
Organism: Rhipicephalus microplus; assembly: GCF_043290135.1. NCBI lineage: Eukaryota > Metazoa > Arthropoda > Arachnida > Ixodida > Ixodidae > Rhipicephalus > Rhipicephalus microplus. The sequence goes on from NC_134701.1 coordinate 181,053,395, forward strand.
ACTCCCAAACCCGGTTGACTTCGTCAGTTAGCAGCTCAATGGATCTATCGTCCAGATTTTTAAGTAGCCTGTTAGTGATACCATCCGGCCCGGGAGCCGATTTTCTATTGAGATCAAAAAGGACCGCCCTGATCTCTGCCGTGTTGAAGGGGGAGTCCAGCTCCGCATCCTCCAGACCAGAGAAATCCGGGTAGTCTGCATCCGTGGTAGCCCCCAGGGGGAGGTACCTATCCGCCAGCTGTTGTAAGATTTGATCATTGGAGAGCCCAGCAGACCTCTCCTTGTGAATGAGCCAATCAACAGTGTGTTTCTGATTAGCTTTATTTTGCTTATCTCCCAGGAGGTGCTTGAGAATGTTCCATTTCGCCCCTGACCGCATCTGCCCATCGACACCGTTACAGACCTCATCCCATTGTTGTCTGGCCAGGGTTTGGCTGTACGATTCAATCTCCTGTTTGAGCAGAGCAATTTTCTTTCTGAGCCGCCTGTTGAGTCGCTGCGTACGCCATCTGTCAAGTAAGGAGTTTTTGGCTTCAAGGAGGCTCGCTAGGCGGCTGTCCATGCGTTCCGTGAAACGGGTAACGTTTGAGCGCATCGATATATTCAATGGAATCTCTTGCTGCACAAATTTACTATTTTGCAACCTAATTGCCGTAAAACGTGTGCACTGCGTCATCAAAGTGCTCAAAATTTCTGACAGTTGTGTTGCGGGTACAACGCCTCTCCGAAGATTTAATAACGAGTTGTTGTAAATACAAGTTCACTTGTAGTAGTTGCCCCAAGAGTGCTTAAAAAGGCTTGAGAAAGACCGCTCTTCCAGTTTTTGCTGAGACTTTGATGCGCGTTCCGCGGCGACCTGGCATTTCTTTGGCTTTTTAGTTGTTTACTCCCGCCGCCGGTGTTTGTACCACTATCACGCAAAATAAATAAGTCGAAGAAAGAAGGAATGTCCAGAGATAAACGGTGTTCAAACCCGGAGCTTCTTCGTGACAGCCGAGTATTCTACCGCAGAGTCATTCCTGTGTTCGTAATTCATTCGCGAAAAAAAAAAGATGGCGCTATACAGCTTCACAACGGGAAGGAACGTCGTTTACATGTGTTATATGTTATCGTCTTTGTAATATAGCGTTGTTGAAAAGTACAATAACAATCAGTTATCAAACAGTGCGAATAGCGGAATGAGTGGGTCATTGAATGCTTGGGATTCACTACACAAGGCTCAGCCATAATTATTCATCGTCATGGGCCAAAGAGCTCATAACTTTTTACAGTGCTCATAACTACCTTAAAGTCCTCATGACTGCCTTACAGGTGAGCCACATGTGCCACACTTGTCTGCAGAATAGAGAAAATTGACATGGTAGATGCTTTCGTACTTCCCGAAAATTATGATGATTTCTAGCATAGTGGGTACCTAACAAGGGTAGTTGCATTTGTGGCCAAGGAAGCCCCTAAGTACCTGTAATTTGATTTCTCCGGACTAAAAATAAAGTTCTTTTCCTCTCACGGTAACGTATGTTATATAACGTGGTAATAGAGTGAAGTAACGACATATCTTTACAAAATGCGAATAGTCATACTAGTGGGTTCTTTGTAGCTTCCAACTTATTACAAAAGGCTAAGCCATAATCCTTCATCGTCATCTACCACCGCATCAAAAGATTCCACACTTTGCCTTACAGATGTGTAGCGTGCACCTCGCTTCTTTGGAGAATGCCGAATAAAAAATAAGGAGACCCTAAATTTATGTCTTTAGGAGTTGAAGGTGATAGCGACATCATGTTTCCAGTGCGTACTTCAAACATTGATTGCATGAAACATTTTCGAATTTGATATGCATCCACTACGTCGCCTTACAGTAGTAGGCGCAGTTGAGCGTGTGCCTTTTGTAGTGGGGTACAGGATTTCGACCACGGAGCTATTATATCAATCGCACATTTTGATGTCCGTTGGCAATGAACAATATTTCATGTTGCATTGTGAAGCACGTATGCAAGACGCGTGTGTTCGGGAAGCATAAAAGCTACTTTTACTGAATTTCCAAGCAGATGAAGTTGTTTTCACTGTTTTCACAAGCAGAGGTCGTGTAATAGAACACTCTCTTGCCACATAAACGAGCCGGTTTCAATCCTCACTTGGAACCAAACAACCCTAGTTAAGCCCGCATTCTGCTGCACGATATTTTGTTATTTATTTTATTTGAATCGTTCTCAAATTTTCGGTCACACATAAAGATGATGAATTTTAGCTCACAACCAACGACGCTGACACTGACACCAACGCCGTAATTGCTGCGATATGAGCTATTTAACGATGTCGCGTTAATAACGTAAAGGAGGCTTCATAACATGAACAGAAATTATGATTTGTGTACGTCGCAAATTGGATTAGATTGGATAAACTTTTTTTTGGTCCTCCAAAACCCAGATCGCTGTTTTTCGGGCAGCTCCCACGTGGGACTGAGATACCAAGCTCCTCAGCCGCCTCGGGGGCTTGGTGGACAGCCCAGAGCTGATCTGCCAAGGACGAGCTGCGGATTGCCACCTCCCATCTGGCAGAGGTGATGTTCGATAAATGAGCGAATTTGGTGCACTGCCAATGTACTTGTATTATAGTAGCCCCACGTGAGTTTACAAGACGCTTAAGAAATGCCGCTCCTCAAGCTTTCGCTGTAACCGCGCTGAAGTTTGCGCGCAGGCGTGGCGTTCTTAACGCGATGTAGCGTTTAACAGGTCCTTTCACAAAAAGGTCTGGCGTCAGTGTCGGCGTCGTTGCTTGTGAACGAAAAAGCATCATCTTATGCGTGACTGAAAAATTCTCTATATTTAGGTCGGCATGAATCTCTATTAGATCTCATTATTAAATTGTCTAACTGAGTAAATATGGCAATTTATTTGAAGCATTGACGTGGCACATCTTTCTCACTCTAAAGGCGGCAGACTTTCGTTTACGTTGCACATGCAAAAATTTTACTGGTATTTACATATGTGAAATACCCGCCTACATTTAAAGCTTCATTAGCTTTCGGGACCGAAGAAAAATGTATTGCTTGTACATCCCCAAAAATACGTATAAATGCAAAAAATTAAAATATGAGCATACGAAAAAAGCTTAAGAAAAGTTGTCTCACTTTTTTTCATGTCCGAAGGCAGCGCTCGCAGAGTAACTTGGCCAGCAGAAATACACGCACGGAGAAAAAAACAAGCGGTGACTTTCAAGTACTAGCCACGCTGTATGTCTACAGTCATTGTATCGCTCTATCATTGAATGAAAAAGAAAGCTTGGTAAAAAGAAGATTAGGAAGTCGCTTCTTTTGTACAAGGCAATTTGGCGTGGCTTGTCCGTTTATTGTTACGAATGAGGCTGCTTGCGAGTGGAAATCTGTATTTCACGACAGTCAGGCGTCCCGACGTCTATACGCACATCAACAGCACCGAAAGTGCGAGTATTGAGCCACCGCGATTTGTCTCATGGGACGATGCAGGCAACGCAACCTCGCGGCTTCACGTCCTGATGGATGCAGCCGCAAGGCTTACTTAAGCCGAAACCGTAAGCACATTTTGTATGTTTTTTGTCAATTCATGGCGGCCGCATCTCATGGGCAGCTAACGTGGTTGCTTGGGCAAGTTGGTACGATATTATTTACATAAAAACAGCGCAAATAATGAGGGACTAGAAAAGGAGGAGACAGACAGCGGCACCTACTTACAACAAGATTGTTTTGCTGGAACCACGCAATACATACTTCAGCAGTGTGTCACAAATAACAGGAATGACAACCCAATGAAAACAGAATTCACCTAAAATCTGAGTAATCATCGTGATAACGTGTCAGAAGTATGAATAAATTTTCTTCAGAATGTTGGCACACAGATGTTCATGGCCCGTTATCACGGTGATTACTCGGTTGTTATAGGTAAATTCTGTTTTCTTTGGGCTGTCATTCCTCTTATTTGTCAGATACTGCTCAAGGATATATCGCGCGGTTCCATCAACTAAATCTTGTCGTAAGTCAGTGCCACTGCCTGTTTCTTTTTCTTTTCTTGTTCCTCGTTATTTGCGCTGTTTTTATGTGAATTCATGGGCAGGAAAGGCGACAAAAAGTAATAAACGAGATCATGTTCTCCTAATGTGACGTATAGGCGAAGAAATTCCATGTGGTCAAAGTGAATTGCGAGTTCTTCAAATCGTTGTGCCTCGTGATATGACAGCGCATTTGACAATGCGACACCACTGGTGTGAGTTGAAAATTTGAGGGCGCGTCTTTATTAGACGATACACAGGCGTCTCGTTGATCTGTGCGTTAGCAACACCGTCACGGCAGCGGTGTATATTAAATTACAAACAGCAGTATCCAAATTGTTCACAAATATTAAGCGTGAATACACGAGGATGTTCTTTCGTATTTTTTAAACCTGTGCGAAATCACGACTCGTTGTAATCCGTACTTGTACTCAGCTAGGCTCAGGCTTCGTTCACGAGACACATGTCTACGCTGTAGGATGGTTGGTGTAGGCAATAGAGGCATTGAACATGTTATCATCGAAGGCAGTGTGCCAACACCTTGCTCTCAATTTAACTCAAAGACCCTTAAGCTCAGTTCGTGTTTTCATTCACATGATGTTCGTACCCTCAAGCCGTATTGAACAAACGCAAACAGCACTAACAGGAAAACTTGGTGGATTTCGCGTCAGATCTCCAAGCAACAGCAGAGGCTGCCTCATCACTGTAGAATTGTCGACAACTAAGAATTGAAAATCTCACATGAAAATGAATGGTCTATAAGCGGGTAAATTTATCCGTAATAATCGCGTGAACCACTTATTCTATGCACTTTTGGTGGCTGAACATTCTACAGTCTCTCGAATCTATAATGGAATGACGAACAATTTCGGGGCGGCCGTGAGGAAGTGTTCTCCTACGTCGTAGAATACTGCAGCGGCGGCACGCATGCGGCGAACTTGCCGACCACGTTGCCAGGTGGCGCGTAATTTGCAACGACGAGAATCTTGTTGGTGGGACCACGAGCCTGCGCGCACCCCATGCGAGTCGTCTCCTTCCAGATGAGCTGCGTGAAGTGGCCGACAGCGTCCACATCCGGATCGCTACCGTCCCAGCGGTAATCCGAGATCTCGCTGTACCACGATTCGACAGCCTCGCGTCCTGCGCAGGCCAAAACGCTGGTCAACGCAGGTTCCAAGGCTTTTGTAGAGGACTGGCGTTATTAAAGTGTATAAAAAATCGTGACTGATGGGTGGCCTAGCACGTTATGTACTGTTCTTCGATTTATTAAAAAGCCGGTTCTAAATCGGTGGAGCTTCTGAGGCACACATATACTTTTTAGACATTAATGCATTGATTTAATATTACAAAAGACATAAGTAACCACGACGCTAACAACAAGTATTTGCTATATCAAACGTCTATACAGTGAAACCCAAAACCTTCAAACTGAGATCAATGCAATTATTTTTGTAGTGTTATCGAATAGGATAATCTACGGATATGCATCGAAACCCCGGGCAGCAAGAGGCGCCCCTCGAAGCTGGCTTTTCCTGCCAAGATCATGTTTTATCTCACAGATGGAGTCCTGGCCGCGTGCATTTCGAAAAGCGAGTGGTGCAATTAAGATGGCTCAGTGCGGAGCAACTAAAACCTACCGCTTCTAATAATGCGCATTCTCGCATGATTCTTTGTCACCAAGTGTATCGTGTGCTGCCATCACGGTCACCGTTTCCTTGTTCGCGAATATTCACCGTAAAGCGGAACAATTCGCGCTTATCTATGGCACCAGTGGTGACAAATCCTGTCGGACGTCCAGAACAAAACTCTGATGTCGCCGCTTCGTAAAGATTTTCTGAAAATGAACCGAGTACCATAACGAAAAAAACAACAACAAAGCTCACATCAAGGCCAAGGCGAACAAGATCGTCTCGAGCAGCCGCTGAATACGTACAGCTGCGAATGAATATGTTTGAGTGTTATTCAAGTCGATGCCGAATTTTTCTTTGCACAACCCGCCCATGTATGCGAACCACAACCCCCAACTTCAAAACACGCGAAAATGTAAGAAGATAAAAATTCCGGAGTGGCGCCGTGAAGCCAGCTTCATTGTAAATCAGTGCCGTGAAGATAAATAGCCGTATTTCTGCACCAAAAACAACTTGCAACCTCTCTTCACCCCCCCCCCCCCACACACACACACTTGTAGAATACATCAAAACTATTTTTTTCTTTTTAAATAACTGTGCGCAGGTTATATTGTGTAAAAGAAGTATGGCAAAAATAAATTATTTAGTTTTAAAAAATTCCGTTGATTTAGGTGTAATGTTATGATACAGGATATCGTTGACATCTCTTTCGCGCACCATTAGTAAGAAAACTAAACAATGGTGTCTAATTCTACGACACGTATTTTCATTTTCTTCGCCACATTTTCAAACAGAGTATCATGGTCGTTCAATAAATCGTACGATGTGGCTGGGTATGCTATCGCGTAAAACTTTGTAATTTCCAGCAGCTTCTACAGCATTTGAACATATGCGATCACCTGTAATTTGATGATTGGGGTTGCTGGACCACTTGACGTACACATTTTCGCCGTATTCCGAGTCCGGGCTGTGTTCAAAGCGATCTTCTTTGGCGAGAGTGGTGGCCCATTTTTTCGCAATACCATTCAGCTGCAAAGATGAGCCGAAGGCGCCATGAGTTATAGTAACTTAGTATTGATGCACCACGGAACAACGCCTTTGCACGACAGAGTATTTTAAAAAACCACGGTCGCGCCACCACATGCAAGCGGACAGCGCTAGTTGCGGCCGCTTCTGCGCGCTGTGTTCCTTTCAACAAAAATATTGCCCAGGTGGCTCACGTGCCTGCTTGGTTCACCGCTTTCACAGAAAAGCTGTACGACGAAGACGGATCGCAACAATGCTAACTAACTAACTAACTAATTAACTAACTAACTAACTAACTAACTAACTAACTATCTAACTAACTAACTGACTGACTGACTAATCAACTACCTGACTGACTAACTACCTGACTAATTATTTATTAATATGAATAATATTATAGGTAAATAATTCATTAATAAATATTACCATAATTACCAGCTGACTAACAAACTAACTGGCTAAATAGGTAAATTTATAATTGACTAAAAATAAAAGATCAAACAAATAAACGAAGTACTTCGTTTTACGTGTCGAAAGTAAGCGCTTCTTGTAAAATCAACTGTAAGGCCAATGATGAAGGGGCAATATGACTGATCATCTAATCCGGAATGTGATTGGCGCCTCTAAAAACATACCAAGAAGCAATTGAGGAAGAGTTATGGAAAAAATTTCAAGATCCCACTTGCAGTGGGAAACAATGATATGCGAAGCGCGAATGAGAAATGTTGATATGTCACTTTAAAATCAGCACAACGCTACGAGGTGAAGGTAAATGATGCCGTACCATAACTTCTGTGTCATGATTATCATGTTCGGTTGTGTCTTTTACCTTCGTCATCTATTCACGTCACGTGATACCAAATTCAGTATATATGGAGCTAGTGAAACGGCCGCGAGCACGCTAAGAGCGTGGTATGCTGTGAAGTTCCTACATGACGTGTGTGTCAGGATCATCATGTTTGCACCAGTCATATCTTTCGTCATCTATTGACGTCACGTAACACAAAAATTTGGTATATGTGGAGCTAGCAAAACGGCCGCGAGCGCATCATGAAGGGCCCAATATACTCAAATGCGGCGTTGACGCACGCGCACGCTGGGCACAGCGACGCAACGTTGGCAAAACGCGAGCAATTTACAGTCCGACGCCAGACGCGACCAGCGTCTGTCAGCGCGGCCCGACGGCAACCGGCTCGAAATGCGACGTGCTGCTTTACCCAGACAACACTGCCTCTGCCTCTTTACGTAGCGGAGGGACGCCGGACGCGCTGAAACGCGCATGCGTCAAAGCAACGCAGCGTGGCGTGCACTTGCGAGTTAGCAGGACCGGTGCCTGACGTCGCAACGCCGGCGTGACGTAACGAAATCAACCCCGATGAGCACGCGCACCGCGTCACGTCTAAATGTATAGGCGCCTTGACTGTGGCATGTAGTCACGTTGTTACATAACATGCATATCATGCTTATCGTGCTTGCACCAGTCACATACCTTCGTCATCTATTGACGTCACGCAATACGAAATTTGTCATATGTGAAGCTAGCGAAAAGGCCGTGAGCGCATCATGAGTGTGGCATGCGCTCATGTTGTTACATGACACGCTTGCCATGATTATCATGTTTGGACGTGTCATTCACCTATTTCGTCCATTCGCATCGCGTAACAAGTTTGGCACATGTGAAGCTAGTGGAACGGCCGCGAGTGGATCATGAGTGTAGCATGTAGTCAGGTCGTTACATGACACGCATCTCATGTTTATCATGTTTGCACCAGTCTCATATCTTCGTCATCCATTCACGTCCCGCAATACCAAATGTAGTATAAGTGAAGCTAGTGGGACAGACGCCAGCGCATCATGAGCGTGGCATGTAATCATGTTGTTACGTGACGCGCATCTTAAGATTATCACGTTCGAACCAGTTAGATACCTTCGTCATCCATCCACGTACCCTAATACCAAAATTAGTATATGTGACGCTAGCGAAATGGCCGAGAGCGCATCACTAGCGTGACATGTAGTCATGTTGTTACATGATACACATATCATGATTTTCATGTGAGGGTCTGTCGCTTGTGTTTGCCATGCAATCATGTCATACCATACTAATTATGCAACATGTCATGTGAAAGAAACCGCCGCAAGAGCAGCAAGACCATGAAATGTAAATCATGACATTCATGACATACATGTCTTGATTTTTATGTTTTGACTAGTCAAATATACTCGCAATACAGTCATGTTATGCCATACCAAATTTCGTATGGATACCGTTAGTGAAACGGCCAGGAGAGCTGAAAGTCGTAGGTGGCTAAATAGATAGATAGATAGATAGATAGATAGATAGATAGATAGATAGATAGATAGATAGATAGATAGATAGATAGATAGATAGATAGATAGATAGATAGATTCGTCATCCATTCACGTCCCGCAATACCAAATGTAGTATAAGTGAAGCTAGTGGGACAGACGCCAGCGCATCATGAGCGTGGCATGTAATCATGTTGTTACGTGACGCGCATCTTAAGATTATCACGTTCGAACCAGTTAGATACCTTCGTCATCCATCCACGTACCCTAATACCAAAATTAGTATATGTGACGCTAGCGAAATGGCCGAGAGCGCATCACTAGCGTGACATGTAGTCATGTTGTTACATGATACACATATCATGATTTTCATGTGAGGGTCTGTCGCTTGTGTTTGCCATGCAATCATGTCATACCATACTAATTATGCAACATGTCATGTGAAAGAAACCGCCGCAAGAGCAGCAAGACCATGAAATGTAAATCATGACATTCATGACATACATGTCTTGATTTTTATGTTTTGACTAGTCAAATATACTCGCAATACAGTCATGTTATGCCATACCAAATTTCGTATGGATACCGTTAGTGAAACGGCCAGGAGAGCTGAAAGTCGTAGGTGGCTAAATAGATAGATAGATAGATAGATAGATAGATAGATAGATAGATAGATAGATAGATAGATAGATAGATAGATAGATAGATAGATAGATAGATAGATAGATAGATAGATAGATAGATAGATAGATAGATAGATACGCTCAAAGTCGCCGAAGTTCGCCAAGAAATGCTTCGCATTTAAAAAGCAGCAAATAGCGATCCAAGTAGTGGCGTATTTTTCACCTAATGCCAAGCCTCATGAAGTGGTAAGACGTCTTCGTATAAGTTGATTAGCTGAGCAGACAATGTGTGCATATCACGCGCTCCAAGTATACCGTCGTACACTCAGGATCGTTCGAGATAAGAGCACAGATGCCAGTTTCATCGCCAAGAAGTGCACGCTACGGTGCGACGGTGGCCATGTCAAGCATTTGGAGGTCGTAAGAGCATTTATGCTACACTTGAGGTGTCATAGATAAGAAATGATTATTGCGACGATACCAATTCAGATAGCCGAAAGTGCCACCCTATATGGCAGAGAAGCTCATCCTTACGAAATTGTATCGATACCATAGCTTAGCGCATTTACCCATGGGTAAACTCACTCACACTCATTTGAACGTGTGAACGTGAGAACTCACTCACACTCATTCGAACAAGTGAGTATAAACGTAATAGGGTACTCATGAGTGTGAGTATGAGTGAATACTCATATGTGTGAATAGGGTTTGGTACGATAGCTGAGCGAGTGCGAAGGCTGAAAAAATTGTCGCGAGTGAATTTGAGACAGTACCCCGTTGTAGTGCCGACCTATGAACAAGATAGTTCAATATCTTCTAAGTTATTCACTATCTAAACTACTTCTAATTTTTTTGGCGAAACGCTACCTAAATTGTGTCTCACAACGTCCAGAATGTGGTAAAATTTTACCGTGGTTTTAGTTACAATGTGACAGGGAGCAGCGAGTGGCCTATCAAATGTCTATGACAGCCAGTTCGGTTGGTTGCAAGATTGCTCCCTTGGATGCACTATACACACCAACGACGCGCAGCCCCATTTTACCTTGGCGTCCAGCTGCAACGGAGGCACACCGTGCAGGGCGCGATAGTAGTTGTGCCAGTCGAGCGAGTTCTTCTGGAAATCTGCCTCGCTCATGGGCTGATCTCGTGACAGCATCGTCTGGCTGCCCGGAGTGATTATCTCCTCGACGATATCCTTGGTGCCATCAGATCGGTTGATGATTTTCTTGCGCAGCATAGAACTCTGCACCGTCTTGGTCTGTACAATGCGCCGTCCACGCTGGAAGGTGAAGAACGTCAGCGAAGGTCACCAGCAGAAGTGGCTGCATTAGCGACGACTTCGAAAAGCCGTTTATGAACCCGCAATACGATCATCCCAGGATATCTTGCACAGCTATCATTTCTTCCTCTCATACTACCAGTCGCAGTGACCCAGCATTATGGTGATATCGCAGAAAAGGTTACACTGAAGTTAATTGGTACGAATCACTTCGGCTGCTTAGGACGTTTGCAGATAAAACGTTGCCCCTTTATAAATTCCCTCGGGGAGAATAGCGCCTCGTAAATTTTCCTTCACCACTCGTTCACTGTTACCAAATGACGTCAGTTGCTCGATCAGGTAGTCATATTTATACGCACATGCCAGCGAGATGCTGAATTAGGGTGGATATATAACCAAATCGTTATTCTCTGAGCTTCATCGACATTGGAAATGAGTGTGAAATTAAGCGAGCGTATCGAGGGGCTGCGGTGCTACGGCATATTAAGGTACTTTTGTCTTGGACAGTGAGGTCAGTGACATTGGTGAAGTGATATGAAACGTGACATATTGACGCTTGCGCTCGTTTTTCACGGGTTGTAACGCACAAAGCTATACAAACTGCCCACATCAATGTGGCAAGCCTTTTACGCAGTACTACATGGACGGACCACAATACGCGCACAGCATATTCCGGTATTGGTTGTTGAAAGATATCAGAAAAATTAAGCTTTATAGGAAGACCACGCTTTGTAGAGAAAGCGTGCTATATAGAAAAACACTACTATCTTCACTGTTCGAGCGTGTTCTGTGACCCCGAATGCCTGCTTGCAAAGTGCGGGCAGAAAGTGTGCTGCGGGTCACTCGCGACCACCACACAAAATGCATATATACATAAAAGAAACACTGCATGAACTTTGCTTTCTGTGCGTTGGGGCAGTGCTCAACCTCCTAGCTTAGGAACGAAATTGCTGAGTTATGCTCAACTGTGCTCTTGCTTGACCATAAGAGTTAAAACAGAGAAACCCCGGTCGCCGAACGACCGCCAATAGACATATAGCTCTCCTATACACTAACTGAACATATGCGTTGTTTATGAACGAAGGACGATGTCCGATCGACAAAGGCTGTCTGTGCTTGCTTTCCCTCCGCCACCATCAGAGTTCAAGACTGAGATATACTCGACATGGCTGACGTCAGCATACAGCATGCGGCAAGCACTAATCAAGCGTCAACACGCATTCACGTTGGTGTCTTGCATGCATGCTATACTTTTTTCTGTGGCTCCTTAGAGTACGCGGGGCATTTAAACGTGAAGCGAGTGCACGTGCTTCGAATTATTGCATCGGCTCAGCAGCGCCATTATATAATAAGCGTGATGTGCGTGTGTGCGATATACACGCGAAGGTAGTTGGCCATAAATTATTGTTATTATTATTATTATTATTATTATTATTATTATTATTAATCTAGGATGTTACGTGCCTAATTGTCGATATGGTAATGAGGCAAAGTTTAGTGAATTTCAACTTGTTGTTGTTCTTCAACGCGCACCAAAATCGAAGAACTTGAACCCGAGTCTTTCGAGTGAGCAGCCGAGAACCTTAACCCCTGCACCCCGCGGCGGCCTAAGGGGTGCTCGTCCAGTACAACCACACGCATGATTCTCACGAATGAAGTCAGGCGCAATTTTCTGCGCAGGCTTTCCGTAATAAAAAAAAACACATATCTCCCTCTAAAGAGAACCCCGAGTAGTAGGCGAAGCAACCATGGGTCGACTTAATGTTCTTCAAAAAGGTCCTCTTTATTCATCACCATAGCTGTTCATAGTTGTGCACACGGCAGCTTTCCGAGCCCTCACCTGAAGCACACTCATGCTAATGTCTTCAATGATACTACTACGTTGTGTGTGTTAGAAAGAGAGCAGTAAACACTCTTTTTATACTGAGCAGCGCTGCGCTATTAGTGGGCTCCACCCGTAACAGAGCAGCGCCGCTGTGGACTGAGTGCTCTACCGCAGAGCCATCTAGTGGGTGCTCCGAGTACTAGCGTGACTACGACGTCCGACACAACACAAGTCCCGACCATGAGTGGCTTTCTTATGTAAAGGTCGTTGCTATCCTGAAAAATGCATGCACATGTCGTGCATGTCATCATGCGACTTATTTTTCTTTTCTTCGTTTAGAACAGCTAGTATCTTGTAACAGTGTGCGCTGCATATAAGAGCCTCCTTTAGAGACTGTTTAGTTTTGAATGTGTCAAAGAATTTCATAAAAAAAAGAGCTCGCGCTGGAATAACGGGTACTCACATCATCGAAACTGACGGTCTTGAATATTGTCGTTGTCGGGAAATTGTCGTCTAGTACCCCTGAAAGCAGTACAAACACACTGAGGTGGATAGTACACAGAAGCAGTATTTACTTTTCTTCATTTATTTTCAAAATTTAAACTTTTGGTTTCTAAGCCAAAATAGTTTGACGACTAAAATACGCGTGAATTTCTATTAGAAATTACCTTTACCAACAACACCCAAGTGCAAAATGTTCAATATGTCATTTGTTTTTTTTTCCTTTTTGTGTATGTTATATGACTATATATTGTCTGTTACAACGTCCAACTTCACTTGCCAGAGAGCTAGCAGTTACCTGCTCTAGTCAAAAATAGAATTTGGAAAAAAATTAAACACAAAAGACTCTTGTAAGTAAAATAAGCATATTGGTGATCTTTCAAGATCTTGCAAACGCACATTTACGCGATACTTTCACTGCGATGGTTAAACCTTGAGCAGTGCCTTATTACTGTGTGCTGCTAACAGCCAGCACTCGTGTACGTAGTACCCGTGCCTCATTTCATTTACCTGAAGTCAGTAAATGAAGCTACTTGCTCATGTTCCACTTCCACAGCATGCCACATCTTAAGGAGACCGAGTGTTCATTCGAGTTTCAAAGCGTCGTGGGTAAGGAAAATGTACTTCACATCCTCCTCAACCTATTCCACAATGGTGCGTGCGAAGAGCTCAAGACGCGCACATCACCTGTCGTGACAATGAAGCCCAAGCCAGACATACGCAATTCGAAGCGTCCGAGTGTGGCTTGTATAGATTCGGCGCTATGCCCTCTTCCCGTAGGCAAACAGAGAAAGTGCGTAGCTTTGTGTTGCCGCGCGCTCACTCACTCTACAGGGGAGAGGGCGTGGCACCGAGTGTATGCGCCATGCGCTGACACGTAGCAACTCGTACTTGCGGTCTGGCCTTATTAAAGGTACCGCCATGATTGCCAAAAGGAATGACATGTCGGTATACGCTGCGCGAAGCTGAAGGTGTGTACAAAGTGGTGAAAGGACACAAGGGCAAAACCGTAAGTGCTTTGACTATTCTGACGTCTCCCACAGTGCCAAGAAATGGCTCCTGGGTGTGGTCACCCAGGTTCAGATTTATGTACAGGTCTGCTTTATTGTATTGTTAGTTCTAAGAGCTTTGTTTTTTCGCCTGTTCTATCTGCGCTTTCGTCCTGACAAGTGGAATCCAGAAACTACTGAAAAGAACTCTACGATATCTAGTAACGCCTAAAGTAGCTCATAAAAATATATAAGATAATACTTTCTTTTATTCTGTGCAGAGATAAGAACAACGTGTTTTTCGGAAATCTCAGGAGTACACTACGGTACCGATTGTCACACGTACGCGCCACCCTAAAATTAGTGGAGAAATTCACGAGCGTTTCAGTGAAGGCAGGCACAGATTTAGATGACTACAAGGAACCCTTTGAGAAGCTTAACGGCAATGCCGAGGTTTATAGTCGAACATTATCAGAACGCGTATTTTAACCATGGTGCTTCTGACAAAATTTCGTAAAAGTATGCATCACCTCACTTCTTTAACTTGAGGCTTGATTTGAGTTCATTATTAAGGCGTTTTTAATTACCGCTACTTATCACTACAATAATGTCTTATCATTTCTTCATGCAACGAAAGTGTCACATTTTGATGCTTATTCTGCTCGAAAAAAGCAGAAGGAAAAAGAAAAGGCAGAGTAGAAGTACTTAATGGTTGCGGGCGCTTTGAAATTCACTGAATGCGGGCAGATAGTTCTACAATAATGTCTTATCATTTCTTCAAGCAACGAAATTGTCACATTTTGATGCTTATTGTGCTCGAAAAAAAACAACAGAAGGAAAAAGAAAAGGCAGAGTAGAAGTACTGAATGATTGCGGGCGCTTCGAAATTCACTGAATGCAGGCAGATAATTATAAGCGCTGTTAGGTGAGTTCCCGGTAGTTTGCGCACATACCTGTATGTTTGAGCTTAATGAACTCGAAAAGAGAACGCATTTCACCATCGTCAATACGTAGCATTTGAGTCGGCCAAAAACCTTCGTTCGCTCTATTTACATACGCGAAAGTATTCGCAACTGGACTTGGGGCTTATTTAGGGTGTCGTTTGTTGTTAAGCCTTTAGTGCATTTATTTGACGTTGTAATGGTACATGCAACTATTCTAGCCGAAATATTGAAAGTATAGTGTCGCTGTGCTTAAGCATTATTGCGTAGCTGAGTGAACGCATTCGGTTGCACTTGCACAGTGCGATCAGCTCGTGGCCACTAGATACAAGCTCAGGCCGAATACGATAGTATAATTCACGTGTATGCAGAATGTGACATAAAGTTCACTAAATCACCGTTCAAAGATCAGATAGGTACAGCGCTGAAGCGCATTCATTTCCAAACGTCAGATTCAACGCTCGACGCGGCTAAGTAAGGATTTTCGTGGGCTATTGCACGTACGAACCCATTGATTGTCACTGGCACTCTGTTTTGAATAACAGCGCCGAGTGCGCGCCAGATCCTACGCTTACCGCTCGGTGGGCGACGGCATGTGCAGCACCACATCAGCTTGTCAGCGAGCAAGCGCAGGTATTCGCTCATCGTGGTAGAAGGCCACGCTCGCCCAAGTGCCGCCGCTGCCGTTCTCCGATCGGCCGCTCACTTTCTTCTTCTTCTTCTTCTTCTTCTTTGTGTTTTTGTTCTTGTTCGTCTATTAACTGTGGTGCACCCGCACTAGAGGAATTAGCCTAGAATTGAGTGGTTTCAAAATCTTGTATGAAGCTGTAATAACGAACGTGATACAATAGAAAGCACACACATTACATTGCAAATCAGCGTGATCGATCTAATGTTCTTATCCAATTAAAAATGTCCGTTCTGGCTTCTTCTTCTTCTTTCGTTCGTATCATAACTTATACCAAATGCAGCAGATTAGCCGAGTAGTAGATGATTTTTTTCTAGTATTTTCTCTAGCATACAATGTGTAGAAGCTTTAGTTTAGGTACTGTAATGAATTTAGGTACGAAATATTGCTACTCAAATATTTAAAGCGGGGAGAATATAGGTAAATTATCGTTTACACTATCTGATTAACACCTTAATTGCAAAGAAAACAGCCGGCACGCGGTGTGGTGGAGTCAATGGGGCGCCCATTTAAGGGTTCCACCCCATGAGGATGGTCTTTAGGCCTATACCTAAATAAAGATTCCTTCTCTCACTCTCGCACGGTGACCTCAACAAAGCACCTTGTTCCGTGAAAACATTATTTGTTTTTTATCAAGCGATTATTGTTTCAAAAATCACGCACCATATACCAATGAAATTTTGCACATAAAACCTAGAATATAATATTGATGACATCATAATAGTTATCAGTCTGAAAATATTTCAAAATAAATGCTATGCGAGAGCATAAAGATGTACAGTGTGTCTATAAATAATGTCACTTAATTACAAGGCTTTGAATGTGTGCTCATGATAAATGGGCTGGCAAAGTCCGAGAACCCCACGGTCAAGTTCTTGCCTGAGCAAGAACTTCAAAGGCTGAGACCATGGAGCAAGAATTCTGGCTACGTGGCTCAGTCATACATTTTCGGCAACAGGCAATGCCTCACACGTGAAGCCTCGCCTGGTGGCAAGGCCGGAAGGGCACTGGATTGGATTGGATAAACTTTTATTTGGTCCTCCAAAACACAGATCACTGTGTTGCGGGCATACCCCACGTGGGGACTGAGATGCCAAGCTCCTCAGCCGCCTCGCGGGCTTGGTGGACAGCCCAGAGCTGATCTGCCAAGGACGAGCTGCGGATTGCCCCCTCCCATCTGGCAGAGGTGATGTGCGATAAATGAGCGAATTTGGTGCACTGCCAGAGCATGTGTTATAATGAAGCTATTTCCCCACAATGTGGACAAAGATAACTTGGGTATAGGTCAGGGTACATGATGTGTAACATTTTCAAAGTAGGGTACATCCGCGTTTGCAAAAGCCTTAGTGTAAGTGCTTGGGGCCAGGTTAGATTTTTGTGAGGTGGAGGGAAAATCCTTCTAGACAGGTATAAATGTTTAGTGAGCTTGTTATATGTTGTAAGAATTTCCCTGTTATCCCCTTAACCTGTAGAACACATCCCCGGGGAGGCGCGGTTGGAGAGTTCTCGCACCGCCTCGTGTGCTGCTTCGTTGAGATTGGGAGGGGAATCGTTTATTTGTCCAAGGTGAGCTGGGAACCAACTCAGAATATGATGTGTTATGTTCTTGCCTTGCAGTATCTTCAGCGTTTGTTCACAGACCGTCCCCTTGGCGAACGCCCGTAGTGCTGCCATGGAATCACTGTAGACGACTTCAATGTTATCCATCTTGAGTGCTAAGGCGATGGCCACTTGTTCCGCAATGATTGGGTCTTTCGTCCTGACCGTCGCTGAGTTGACGACATGGCCAGCCCCATCGACTACCACTGCCACAAACGCTTTCCGATTGGCGTAGGAAGCCGCGTCAACAAATACGACCCCTCGTTCCTTGTTTGAGACTTGACGAAGTATAGTCCTGGCCCTCGCTACTCTTCTTCCGACGTTGTGTTCTGGATGCATGTTTCTCGGTATAGGAGATACCGTGATAGTATCCCTGATGTTGTCAGGGATATCATTGTAATTGCGTCTGATTGCTATTGGGTGTTAGCCCAGCTCCTGCAGGATCATTCTCCCCGACCTTGTAGTAGATAACCTTGAAACTGTGCTCTCTCTTGGGCTTCTGCTATTTCTTCGAGCGTGTTGTGTATGCCAAGCTCAAGTAAACGCTCGGTGCTGGTATGTATGGGTAGGCCCAGGACCTTCTTGATAACTTTCCTGAGGAGCACATTCAGTGTCTCGGACTCTGCTCTATACCAGTTGTGCATTGCTGCCTCGTATGTGAAGTGACTTAGAACAAACGCATGCATCAACCTGATGAGGTTGTCTTCCTTGATCCCATTTCTTTTGTTGGCCACTCTGCGTATGAGGTGCACCACACTGTCTGTTTTCCGAGTTAACTTGGCTATAGATTTGCTGTTAGTGCCGGTAGACTCTATCAGCATTCCCAGGACTTTGATGGAGTCGACGCTCTGGATGGCATCCCCTTGATTTGTACGGAGATGGATGTCTATCTGGTTTAACGGCTTCCATCCCCTGGGCTTCGGTCCCCGGCGTGCAGTCCGATAAAGCAAAAGTTCTGACTTACTCGAGGAGCACTTGAGGCCGGAAGGGCGAAGGTAGTCTTCTACGGTGTCAATCGCCTCTTGCAGGGCACTATCAATCTGCACCTCACTTCCACCTGTGCACCAGATGGTAATGTCATCTGCGTAGATGCTGTGCTTCAATCCTTCAATGCTGGATAATTTCTTTGACAGTCCAATCATGGCAATGTTGAACAGCATTGGTGAAATCACTGCCCCTTGTGGCGTGCCCCTTGCTTCTAGTTCGATTGCTGCGGTCTCGATATTTGCAATCTTCATCACGGCTTTCCGATCTGTAAGAAAGGACCATACGTAGTCATAGAAGGCTTTCCCTAGACCAAGCTTGGAAATTGCTTCGAGTATGAATGAGTGGTGGATGTTGTCAAACGCTTTTTCAAGATCTAGGCATAGAATGTCTCTCACGTCTCTGGTTTCATTGTCAATGACCTGGTGTTTGATAAGCTTCAATGCATCTTGTGTGGATAGCCTTGCCCTGAATCCAACCATACTGTGTGTATATATGTCGTTATCTTCCAAGTACTTGTTTATCCTGTGCAGTATGGCATGTTCTGCGACCTCACCGATACATGATGTCAAGGATATTGGCCTCATGTTGTCCAAGTTAGGGGGCTTTCCTGGCTTAGGAATAAGGATCGTGCTGGCCAGCTTCCACTGCTCTGGCACCCTGCCTTCTTTCCATGCTGAATTGATCATATCCCTCACGGTTTCAAATGAATCGTCATCAAGGTTACGCAGGGCCTTGTTTGATATACCATCCGGGCCAGGTGCCGACCTGCCGTTGAGATCATGCAAGGCTCTTCTGATCTCCTCGATGTTAAAGTCGCCCTCAAGACCTGGATTTGGCATGCCCTGGTACTGTCTACTTGGTGGTGCCAATCCTCTTTTGATTGGGAGGTACTTATGCACGAGCTGCTGAACAACTTGCTGTTCTGTAGTGCGCCCTATCTCTTTATGCAAAATTCGAGCGATAACATGCTTTTGATTTGTTTTGGTGGTGTTTTCGTTGAGGAGATGCTTTAACATATTACATGTCTTGCCATTGCGCATCTGACCATCGACGGAGTTGCAGATTTCGTCCCATTGCTGCCTCGATAGTGCGCGACAATGTTCCTCGACTGATCTGTTTACCTCAGCTATCTTCTTCCTCAGTCTTCGGTTCAGGCGCTGACCCTTCCAACGGTTCAGTAGTGCTTGCTTTGCCTCAAGAAGATGAGCGAGCCGGCTATCCATTCTTTCAACCGGAAAATCTATGGTAATGGTGGAGGAGACGGATTTGATGTCATCTTTTATCTGTTTGACCCACTGCTCCAAGCCTTGTCTGTGGCCATCTTGTTCCCTTTCCATCCTTATCTTCCTGAACTTATCCCAGTCTGTGAAGTGGAATTCTTTCTGCTTTTTACGCTCCACGGAGAAGGTAGTGGCAAGAATGCAGTGGTCACTCCCAAGGTCTACAGCAAGGTTCATCCACTGGGCCTTCTTGATGTTCCTTACAAATGTAAGGTCCGGGGTGGAATCCCTGCAGTAAGATGTACCAAGCCTTGTTGGTAGGCTGGGGTCTGTGATTAGGGAGAGATCAAGTTCACTGGCACTTTGCCAAAGTCGATTTCCTTTCCCAGTGTTGTACTTGTAACCCCATGTATGATGAGGGGCATTGAAATCACGTGCTATGATGAGTGGACATTCCCCGGCGATATTAACAGCTTTCTTTAGAACCGTCTTGAACCCTTGCTTTTGTTCCTTTGGACTGCTGTATATATTAAGAATGAAAATGCTCTGACGGTTGCTGGTACCCGGCACGGTCTCTACCAAGACGTGTTCCAACCGGCCTGCTTCTATCTTGAGGTCGTGGGTTACGTGTGTTAGTTTGTTGCATACGAAGGTGCAGACTTCCCTCCCTTCAGTATCCCCTATTACAGGCCGGAATCCAGGCAACGTTGCTTGCGGTGAAAGGGTCTCTTGTAATAATATAATATGAGGCTTTTCTTGGCTGCTCCTGATATACTGCTGCAGGGTTGCCTTCTTTTTAAGGTAACCTCTACAGTTCCATTGCCAGATACGAAATGCTTCACGTAGCGCTGCCATCATGGTTATTACATGGGCGGCCAGAGCCTGATGCTGCACCTGTCGACAGGTTTGGTACCACTAGTATTGATGGCCGAAGGGGTGAGCTTGGTGCATGAGGAGGCCTTGCTGTGTTGTGCAGATATGCTTCGACCTTTGTAATGCGCAAAGTCATATGCTCTTCGAGTGCCGCCACGCTTGATTGTAGCCTACCCATCTGCTCGCTAAGATTGGCTACTACTTTGCTGAGCGTGTCAAACACCTCTTTCATATCTGACATGGTCGTTTGATTGGCTTCCACGTGTTCTGCCATGACTGCCCTCTTTTTCGTGGTTCTCGAGTCTCCCACGTTTTCAGCCACAGGGACATCAACTGGCTGAAGCATTTGCAGTGAAGATTGCGCGCTGGTTAGCTTAATGAGAAGAATTTTTATTTCCTTTAAATCAGCTGATAGCCTCTCATTCGATTTTGTAAGTCTCGCGTTTTCTTGCTCTAGCTGTGCAATTCTTTCATGCTCTGGCAGCTTACCTGTCATCACCTCTGCCCCGCCGTTGCGCACTCGCTCAGCCCAGCTGCCTTTCGAAGTAACTGCAGGCGTCCTCCCCGGGTGTGAAGCCGTGATCTCGAACTGAACGCCAGGCAGCTGGCCATTCGGGTGCCGCCCAGGCTGATCCCGACCCTGATGGTGACCTTGTGAACTTGAGCGCCCCCGTGATTGGGATTGGGCCTTGGGTCTAGAACCTCTTCTGGAACGCGACCTCCCCCTGGAGTGGGGCCGCCTTTCCTGTTCTTGTGTAGTCTGGATGCTCTGGGTCCCGTAGGCTGGAATAAGCTGCTTGTCGTTGATGTCTGGACTCGATGTGATTGATGCGTCCCGGGCTTCTGCGGCTGCTCGCAATCTTTCCCAACGTCTGCGTCTGACGACGTATGGCACTAAGAACCTGTTCCTGCTCTCCTTGTCTGCCGTGGGATGGTGACCGTCGCACAGCCTGCATCTTGGATTGCACTGGTGCAGGCTATCTGGATTCTTGATCTCGCAGCCCCTGCAGATTGTTTCAGCTGGGTTCGGACAGACGTCAGACCGATGTCCCAGCTTTCCACAGACGTAACAAATATCGATGTTCTTGCGGTAAAGGGAGCACTGCAAAAGTGAAGGTCCATATCTCACGAATCTGGGCACCTTGTGTCCTTCGAACGCTATGATGATTGTCTCGGTGTCCTTGATTCTCTTGGCCTGCAGCGCGAGCGGGTTGTTCGCGTTCACAATCTTTCGGGTCAAAATGTCCCGAATATTGCTTACGGGGATCCCGCGAATCACTCCTTTACAAGTATCGTGGGGTGCCGCGGCGTATGCGCTAACCTCGAAAACTTTGCCTCCAATGTCAATTTGCTTATCCTTGAGGTATCTTGAAGCTCTGTCTTGGTCCGGAGTGCTTGCCACCACAATGTTCTGCTGCAAGTTGGAACAGATGATGTCCTGCATGGCCTCTTCCTCTTTGACGCCGGCCGCCAGTACTATCGCGTCTGCCACGGCTCCAGTGCCAATTCTCGAGATATTTAATCCTCCACGTGGTCGTAGCACAATTTTGCTGAAGTCCTTAGGTAGTGGCGGCATGCGTCCAGCTCGCACGATTGTATGCTTGGTGTCATACCTACTACGACTGGCTCGAGCGTCTCCCGCAACGCCAGCCTTGGTCGATCCCTTGGCAGCAGGAACGCTAACCACGGCTTGCTTATTCCTTGAGCGCCTCGTTTCAGCTTCCTTCCAACCAATGTCTTCCGTGCAATCCTCTGGAGAGTTGTCCTCTCCATCTACTTGGTATTTAATTCTCAGTTCCAGATCCTGGAACGCGCAGAGCGTTGAGTCGCGTTGGCGCCGGGCCGGCGCATCGGCGACAATCGCCTCCTTGGTTAGGCTCAAACCCCCGGTGGCGTTGCCGTATAAAAATGTCCCAAAAACGGTTTAAAAGTTCACTCACCAGCACAAAGGTGGTATCTGCTGATTTCTTGAGAACTTAGGCACACGATGGGACTAAAAACTCGGCGACAAATTCGTGAATACCACAGGAAAGCATTCCTGAAAGCAGGAGCCGATCTTCGCGCGTCCGCACTGGTCGGCACCTAGAGCGTCTCCCCGGAAGGGCACTATTTCAATAAAATTAGCGTCTGCAAGCTAATCAGTAAGTCGCCTAATGTTAAACACTGAATCTTATAATAAAAATAGTGCAGGATGCCGTGGATTGCGATACCGAAAGAGCCCCCCAAAATAAGTCAGTGGCTTCTGGTGAAGCCCAGGGCAATAAATGAAAACGCTGAAAATGGTTCGACTGTCTCCACAGTGTATACATGCCGGTGAATCAGTGCTTATCATATGCCGTTGCCCATCATACCAGTCTGAAGGACGTAATATGGAAGCCAAGCTCTGTCAGCTGGATTCGCGGCCGCTTACAGAAGAGAAGATCCTGGGACCTTGGCCGACGTTCTCCTATACACGCAAAGCCACGAAAGCCCTCTTGCACTTCTTAAGGACCACCAGACTTCACAACCACTTTGAAAGAACAGTGTGAGACCGTGCTGTGTAGTCTCTAGCTAACTATTCATCCTTCTCTTTCTTACTCCTATTCTTTTCTATCTCTTTCCTTTCTATTATTCTCCCTTCCCCCCACCCCAAGTGTAGGGTAGCCAATCGAGCCAAGCTTGGTTATCCTCCCTGCCTTTCTTCTCCATTTCTCTCTCTCTTTCTCAGTGCCCATCAGATGGCGTTTATGTGTGGCATAAGTGTGGCGTTTGTTTAGTCGTGCTTGAGAGCCTTCGGTAAATTTATTGAAACTTTTGAGAGGACAATTCTTAGTTGTGGTTATACTAGGTGAAGCTAGTTGTCGGCTTGTTTATGCCAATCAATTCGACAGTGCCTGCGTAACCCCTGCACGTATATGAGGTTTTATATCGACACCCGGAGGGCAAGGCTAAACAAAGAACTGGGAAGTTAAAATAAAAGAGAAAGATTGGCCAGGGATTGCACCCGAAATAGAGCTTACGTGCAGAGGGTGTACACAAGCTACTTATCGGACATTTTTGCCCACTATTTTGTTCCCAGTGATGCCAGATTTACCTGGCAATGAGCATGGAACAGAAACCTCTTGGTTATATTCTGCATAGATCTAATTAAAAAGCTTGTTAAATACAGTGTTCTTACTTGCCACAACCCAGGGCTGTAACAATGGCCAAAGAATCTATACACAATAAACTGTTGTATTTTGTGTTACATAATGTGCTGATTAGTAGGCCTTTTAGTGTTTCCACCAGGTCAAGTTACACCAGGTTTTGGTGTCAGAAATGTTTTGGCCATAGGCTACAGGGGGATACAGATGTTTGAGATTTTGAGCAATCAGAGAAGGAGACGACTTTTCAATATATTTGCTCAAGATCAAATAAATATTCGAAATTAAACCATTTGGATACGTCATTTTTTTTCATGTGCATAAAATATCAGTGACGTGACTGTACACTGCTTACTAAGAGGTATGTTTTCAGTGGGCTCATTTTCCACTAAATACGCGAAGCTAACACGAAGTTTTTGCACGACGGGCTTTATTGCTAACAGAAACAGTGGCGCGAACGAAGAATAGTTTATATGTAGCTGAGTTGGCCACACTCAGATGCAAATAAACCACATAAATCATAAGTGCTTTGTGTGAGTTCTGCTTCACAGACACAATTTGGACATCAGAGGTGGTGACTGACGGTTACTGAGTGATATACAAAACCCAAAAGGAAGCACAAACTCTATTCACACTTTTCTATTTTTACCACGCAAATATTTTTCTGCACTGAAATCGGCTTTTTCGTGATGAGGCTAGCATACCAAAGAACTCTTCGTACTTCACTCACTTCGTTCAACGCGGTCATTTATTAATATTTAGATTCAGTATGCGGAAGTGGACACATGCCTAAAAGCCAGGCATCGGACCGCATTTGCCTTGATCGATGAAACCGCAATGTCGCCACATGGCAGTTCTATTTTCGAAGCGAGTCGGCTTTCCCGCAGCAAACATTTGCACTTAAAAGCCGCAATTTTATTCGTTGAGGTGAAAGGTTCGAAGTAACATGTCGTTTACTTAGAAGTATAGGAGCCTACTAAGTAAACACTACTTTTTCCGAAAAACAAATGGACGATGGGCATGTGGAAGGAGGAAAACAAATTGCGAAACTTATTCGCAGAAACAATAAACATGTTGGGTAAATGCATCTCAAGACAGCGTTGACGTCTTTCCGAAGTGGTCACTAAGCAGTCATTTCTTTATGGCGTTTACCGCGTGTGTAGCGGCAGAAAAAACGCTTATAAAACGTACCAAAAAGGGCAATTGTTTGTTTCAATAGGTTGTCTCCAGTTGAAACACCACATGATAAAAATAGTACATTGCTAGGCATTGAATTCTTCGCAGAAAAGTTTTCTTTTTCATTTAGTAAGCGTGATTAGATTAGATTAGACGTGATTTTCGGAAATGATTATCATGTACTGGAAGACATACAGAGAATATTACTACAGTGAAGTCTGTCATTTCATGCTTCCGTCAATAACAGCTGATAATCATTGATACCCATTTACACGGTGGCATTCAATAATGCACAAGACGCATTTGTTATACAGAATAACGTGTGGTAGAGAAAGAAACCATGGAAGAAAAATAATTCAGGAAGGTGTTCGTTTACACGGCGACTTACATAAAGTGAGCTTTAAATTAAAGGCACAATATTTCTTCCATTTTTTTCCACGAAAACAAACTTTGGGGAAATGTAACTCTTTAGGATATTTAAAAAAAACAGTGCACAAAAGAGCACAATCACGCACTCGTAAATTGACGCATGCAGAAGCAATGTACTCCAATTATTTTTTGTCGAATGACCCCGTTTACGTAGGCATTGACAGCATCATCATCAGCAGCATCATGATCATCATGATGATGATTATCAGCATCACCATTCACATCAGCCTGATCACGCCCACAGCAGAGCAAAGGATGTGTATTAATTTATGGCAGTGCAGCTTATAAAATGAGACCTCTGATATTGCTCGAAGAGAACCGTTGCGTTTGTGTCTGGGTCTTCCAAAGCTTGTTGCAAAGAACGTGTTGTACATGAAAGCTCGCCTACCTTCTGTGCTGAATAGGATTAAAATTCTTACAGTGCAAGCATTCTCAAAGATATACAATTGACACCAAAGAATGCTCATTTGACGTTTTCATTCAAAAACCAACTTTATTTTTCGAAACACATTGGTCGCGACTACACACCTCACAAATCATATTTGCACAAGCGATGCTACAGCAACCGATTGTAAAAACTGAACAAATTGGTCTAATACACAACCAAAAGTCAATGCTTAGCATACGATTTGATTATATATTTTCTGATAACGCCAAACAATATGCACATAGGTACTTAAATGACCAGTTAGCAGAATATCTAGCTCACCTAGAGATAAGCAATATCATTGTGACTGATGCATCTGTGTCAAATGAAAAGGCTGGTGTTCGCATCTCCTCTCCTTCTTTTGACTGGTCCTTTTTGATTCGACTCCCAGATTATACCCCTGTATTCATTGCAGAATTATTGGCTATTGTTCGCGCCCTATGCAAATTATCTTCAAGCGAATCATCAGCAGTTATCATTACAGATTTGTTATCAGTATGTAATGTACTTTTTGCGGCAGCAAATGCAGAGCGGATGAATACGTTTCGGCATTTATAACCAAAAAAACGTCAAAAAACTGCATTTGCTATGGGTATCAGGCCACCGCGCATTATAGTTGAACAAAATGGCGGACTCTTAAGCAGCAGTATCCCTGAGTGGGCCCACCATCTCAGTTTTTCCAGATACGGCCTACGTGACAGCACTAAGGTTCCTAAATGCTTGTCTGCAATGGGGAATGGGTAACTTGGACAAATTTAGAGATTTCGAGCATTTAGGGTATTCCTGGAATAAACAGTGGTGTGTATCTCACCAGTAGATGTCACTTACACCAGATTGCGCTGTACAGTTTAACAACTAAATTATTACCTTAACAAAGCTCGACTCAAGGCGTCACGGCTTTGCCTTTTTTGCAACGGATATAAAACAATTGAACATTTCTGTTTATTCTATTTTCGTTACTCTTATCAGAGGAAAAGATTTTTAGTAGCCCCATTACAAAAGCTAGGAATACAAGTGAATCTACCAGTACTTTTATCACTTGGCGGCACTTCATTTGGTTACTGCCACAGGGATATATGCTCCACTGTGTTTGATTACATCAATGCAACTAAAAGATTACCGTGCTAGTGAATCCTAACCTTTTCAGATCTTTAGATCATAATTCGTAGCGATGTCTGTCAAAAACAAGAGATGGTTTGACCGCTTCCTCAGCAAACAATTTTGTTTATTGGTAATATTATCTCTGAACTAATCTTTCAGACTGGCTTTATTTCATTTTGGTTTCATTTAAGTATCCTGCCACCCGTTTCTTGGCCCATCCCCCTCTGGGGGTGAGGGCCATATATCTGAGGTCATCAGCATCAGCATCAGCAAAGGCATCTGCCATGATCGGCCAATCAACCTGGTCGTGCACTTTCTGCTGCCAACTTAAACCTTCCAACTTTTTTTTCTCATTGGCCCGCCCAACTTTCTTCGTGCGTTTTCCTTCTTTGGGAATCTAGTGCAGTTGCCCACCGCTGATAAACGCTGACTGAAATTACAGTCAGCGGTTATCCTGCGAACGTGCTACGTGCCCGGCTTATGCTCATTTCTTCTTGATTTCGACTATGATATTCTCAGTCCCAGGTTAGATCCCTGAACCACTCTGCTCTCTTTTTGTCTCTTGACGTTACCCCTATAATTTTCCTTTGCTCTCCGCGTCATCCTCAAATAAACAGAATTATCTTTGTAATCTTCCAGGTTTCTGCTCCGTAGGTAAGTACTGACAATATGCAGCTGTTCTTTACCTTTTCCTTGATGATTACTGAAAGATTACCACTTTTTTAGAAGTTTCGCCTAATTAAATTCACCACAATTTTATTCTTCCTGTAATTTCACTATCGTGGTTCGGCTCCGCGGTTACCACCTGCCTTAAGTACTTTGCGCGTAGGCTGCACTTCGCGCGCATGCCTGGCGTTCTTTAACGAGATATAGCGTTAAAAAGCTTGTTTCACAAAAAACACCCGGCGTCGGTTTCTGCGTCGTTGGTTGTGAGCGAAAAAGCATCATCCAATGCGTGACTGAAAAATGCCCTATATTTTGGTCGGCATGATTCTTTATTAGATCTCAATAATAAATTGTCTAACCGAGTAAATTTGGTAATTTATTTGAAGCAATGACGTGGCATATTTTTCTCACACTAAACGCGGCAGAGTTTCGTTCGCGCTGCACATGCAAGAATTTTACTGGTATGATTGACATGCATGAAATACCCGCTTATTTTTCAAAATTCGTTAACTCTAGGTGCGGAATAAAAATTTATTGCTTATACGTCTTCGAAAAAAGACGTAGATAAAAAACTGAAAATATTAGCATACCAAAAAGCTCAAGAAAAGTTGCCTCACATATGCTCTGGCACTGCCCCTTGTGACGGGGCCCAAGTCGGCTCACAGAAGAAGATTGAGACTCTCCCTTACGAAGTTCAGAGTTGCTGCCACAACTACGGGCTGTCCAGAGCGCCCACGATGCGGCAGTGAGGCTAGGTCTCCCCGTTCCTACGTGGAAGCAGCCCGCGACGTTGCTCTAAAGGAGCAGCGTTTCTCAGGACCCAATAAAGTTCTTTGTCTGTCTGTCTGTCTGTCTTCAGAATGTTAGCACACGTGACGTTCATGGCGCGTTAACACGATGATTACTCGGTTGTTAGGTGAATTTCGCTTTCTTTGTGTGTTCATTCCTCTTATTTTTCAGATACTGCTCGAGTATATATTGCGTGGTTCCAGCAAATAAATCTTGTTGTGAGTCAGCGTCACTGTCTGCCTTTTTTTCTTGTTTCTCGTTATTGGCGCTGTTTTTATGTGAATTTACAGGCAGCAAATGCGACAAAAAATAATGAACAAGATCATGTGTTCCTAATTTCACGTATAGGCAAAGAAATGCCATGTGGTCAAAATAAATTTCGAGTTCTTCAAAACGTTTTTCCTTGTGATATGACAGCACATTTGACAACGCCACACCACTGAGGAGAGCTGAAAATCTAAGAGCGGGTCCTCATTGAACGACGCACTGACGCCTTCGTTGATCTGTGCGTTAGCGACACCATCGCGGCAGCGGTGTATAATTAATTACAAACAGCACTAGCAAAATAGTTCACAAATATGATGCGTGAATGCACGAGAATGTTCGTTCAAGTTTTTTTGTAAAACCTGTGCGAAAGCACGACTAAATGTAATCTGTATTGTACACAGTTAGGCTTCGGCTGTGCTCACGAGACGCATGTCTACGCGGTAGGATGGTTGGTGGAGGCAATCGAGGTGCTGAACATGTTGTCATTGAAGGCAGTGTACCAATACCTTGCTCTCACTTTGAATCAAAGACCCTTCAACTCAGTTCGTGTTTTCACTCGCATGATGTTCGCACCCCCAAGCCGTATGGAACAGTCGCACACACCACTTACAGAAAAAACTTGGTGGATTTTGCCCCAAATCTACAAGAAAAAGGTAATCCTTGAATCGAACACCCAAAACTTCACAACTTCCAGCATCTTTCCACCTATCGCAAACAACGTTTTTCTGCAAAGGGTGTTGCACAATACTTTAGTTTCGTGCATAATAATTTTCAGAGCTAGTATTTTGCTTTCCATGTCTAGTTCAGTAATCATGAGCGGTAATTTGTCTCCTGAGTTACTCATCATGGCAATGTCATCAGCAAAGCGTAGGTTACTAAGATACTCCTAAATAGTGTAATTCCTAACACTTTCCTACTTAGTGCCCTGAAAACCTTATCTAAGCAGGCGGTGAATTGCATTGAAGAGATCGTGTCTCTGTGTGAAGTCCTGTAAGTACAGCACTGACAGCAGGGAATACAATGAACACCACAACAAAGCAAACCACAAAAAAAACGCGTGGTTCTGATAAAAAAATGCACACAGAATCTGTTTAAATACCATGATATCAGCGCGCTATTCTAGAGTATGAGACCAAACGGTGACGAATCGATTTCTATTGGTCGATTAATTTGCCTTGAGTAGCCACCAAATGAGCCAAACAGTATGTATTGATAGGATGTATTTGATGCAAGACGCGTTACAGTTGCATACTAGACAATATAGAACTACGCGTGGGACTGTGGTAAATTGATTAGAGCAGACGGAAACTGAAACAAGCTTTTTCACTTAAAGATCAGCATCTGCAGTCACAGGTACATTTTACGCCAAACGTTTTCATCAATGATTATTTCAATCAATCACGATGCGGGAGATATCAATAGCACAGCAAACTGACCAAAAGCACAACAAACTTACCAAACAGAAGTTGTGTAAATTTGGCCCTGGAAATTCAGCGCATAATTTATCCGAGGACAATCTTACTGCCATACCTTTTCTGTAGCAACGCCAGTGGCAATCCCTCAAGCGATCCTTACATCTTTTGTCAGCATGAAAAAAATGCTTAACGAATCCACATTCGTCTTAGGTGTAGATTGATTTTACTGGCGTAAATTTTGGCACGGTTTCTTCGCATTGCATCACAGGTATTTAACATTTCCCGATTTTCTGGACTACTTGTTCTTTGTAATAGTTAATCATTTGTTGAATATCACTATGAAATGGGGCATCTGAAGTCAACGCGTGTTTTTATAGGCCTTCTTGAACTAATACCAGTGAGGATTTTAAGGAAAAATCAGAAGCCATAGCGAAGGCCTAATCAAACCACCATTTTCTGTTTGCTTCAATGATAGTGTAACTTTTTTATTTATAGCTTTCTCCTAGTAAATATGCAATGTATGGTATCTACAGTATTGTCACTGCTTATGGGACTTTGATCTCGTCGTGTTCTCGTGTGTGCGGCTAAGTGGCCCTCATATGTCATCGCTAAACAGAACATACTGCTTGAGTGAAACCACGATGCCATCAAAAGCCATGTACGAAGACAAATGCGCTGTAAAAAAAGTCACTCAGACTACTCTAATTTGCTTAGCAAC